>NC_092861.1:62758016-62843131 GCF_032062135.1 Pyxicephalus adspersus
CCCTTCTGATCACTCATGTGCCATTCATACTGTATTCCCCTTCTGATCACTCATGTGCCATTCATATTCCCCTTCTGATCACTCATGTTCCATTGATTGTCCCCTTCTGATCACTCATGTGCCATTCATATTCCCCTTCTGATCACTCTATGCCATTGACTGTCCCCTTCTGATCACACTATGCCACTGATTGTCCCCTTCTGTTCACTTACCGGTACTTCGTTAGGGCAGGGATCTCTGTTAGGGCAGGTAACTCCGTTAGGGCAGGGATCTCCGTTAGGGCAGGTAACTCTGTTAGGGCAGGGATCTCCGTTAGGGCAGGGATCTCCGTTAGGGCAGGGATCAGCAGCTTGCTTCCTGGTGCAGAATGCCAGATATCAGAGGATGTCTTATTCACGGATGAGTGCCTTATTTTAATTATTTTATCAAAAATCGGGGGTGGCTTATTTAATGGGGATGGCTTATAATTGGGGAAACACGGTAATACATTTTAACAGATACCCATATGAGTACAATAAACAATGTGGCAAACAGTCCATAAGAGACAGGCCTGTAATGTGGGTTGTAATGAGGCTTATAAACTTGTTGAGTTCCAGGAGTGGGATATGATGAGTCAGTCCCAGAGATGGCTTGGTGAAATAGCAGTTTAGAATGGCAGCAGCAGAGGTGTGTTGGAGTCCAGGTGGATGAATCAGTCCAAAGGCTAGGGATGGGTAGTGGATTGTAATTGTATGTCCAATTTTGTTTCAATTCCTGGTTCTCTTCCCTCCATTAATGTCTAATACACTTATAATTTGGCACTTAAGATTTGGCCATGTGGCCTTGCCTGTTGTTTAAATAGAAGTGCTTTGGGCCCTGAATATGGATGGACTGATGGTAACCTGGGTAGGGGAGGGGTTGGCAGGGCAATAAATATCAAAGTGCACTCAGCTGAAACTACGGGATAGTGAACAGATAAATCTAGTAGGAGATTGAAGATTGAAATAAATTAATCTACAATGGGAGACGTACCATACACAATCAGATGAAGATTGCAGGGGAAAACAATTGGATACACAGGGATGAAATTTGGTAGGCAGAATGGGAGTCGTACCTGTAGAATGAGAGATAAATGCAGATGAGTTGCAGGCAGATGAAGAAGGTGAATTTATCAGTAGAGGAGGATGGTGATGATGATGTAATTCCCTGGACTAAAAAAAAAAATGAAAGATTTGGGCATGTGGCCAAGGTCCCGACGTGACCTTGCCTGTTGTTTAAATAGAAGTGCTTTGGGCCCTCTGTTCACAATATGCTGTTGAATGTACACTGAGCTGCACATGTTTGGTGCTGTGAATGATGGTCCATGGGTGTTACAAAATAATAATAATAATTACATGATACCGTCCTGGCCAATAACGAAGGCAGTACACCCGAACCTGGAATAAGTCTGGGTGAAAATGTTGGTGCCAGAAATGGCGTGAAAAAAGGTGAATTGAGTTCCACTTTAAAATGCATTTAGTAGAGATGGGTGAATGTTCTGTTTGCTATTGAAATAATAACAATGTTTTTTTCATGAGGGAAGTATCTTTGTCTTATAGAGTGGGTCAAGGTGGAAGTGGTTATGAACCATTTATTTGTCGATTCTAACATGATCAGCTTTCAGCTAAAATAAACAATGAGTGAGCTGCTATGGGCTGATGGTTGTAAGGCCACAAAGTCTCTTTAATACAAGTTAAAATAAGTATAAGAAATCTATACAGTAAAATGAAAAATCCTTTATTCTCCCTTACTAACTTGATTGTTCATCAAGATGACAGCTTGTTTTTACAAAACCTCAAGACTGATGTGAAACTCTATCTTAAGCAATTTAACCCATGTCAATGTTAATTTTGCTCTTCTCGGCTTTAGATTGTTTTCAGACACTACCTCCACTTTGCTGTCCCGTGACTTGCACAGTAGAGATTAACTCACAGTAATACTTGTAATCCTTGTTGGAAGTGAGTCATAGCTGATGCAAACTGTTGCACAAATCACAATAAAATTTATGAACTGGCCATGCTTTCTCAAAAAAGTAGGGTCATTGTTCACACATGGCTCTATCAATACAGCAGGCAGAATTAGACTGCTTACTGTGCTACTATGTTTGTCCTGCCTTTAAAATCTCTGTACATGAATATAAATAAAAAATCTTCTTTATAGCACCATCCTTCTACCACCTTGATCAGATCCACCTGTGCATTAATCTACCACCTCTGCAAGAAGTAACTTTACTATACTTCCCACCTCCATAACCAACAGTTTCCTTTTATTTATTAAAGTGTTTTTTTTATGGAGAAATCAAAAGGTTCCTTTTTCCTACAACAATTTTTTGGTGCAGCAGTAAGAAAAGAACAGAACTATAAACAAGAAGACAAAACAAAATTACAACATTATAGTGCAGCTGTAAATAAAGTAATACATGATAAAACTTTTGATGGCTCTTGGTGTGCTTCATACATAGTAGAAGTAACAGAGATTATGGCTATAAGATGAAGAAGGATATGGGATAAGCATGTACTCTAACAGACAGCTTCTCCTAAAATTCTATTAATAACACTGGGGAACCATTTTGAACACATTTTTTGATGATTTATGCCAACTCTGAAAGTGCAGTTAGTTTTCTTCTATCACGTCAGTTTTTTTCTCCACCGCTTATAGGTGATTACTGTAGCGTGGATTTGTACAGGCTATTTATTTACACGCAAGACAGTGTGGTTTGAGGTTGTGCGCTGCTCTAGGTAGTGAATATTTATTTTTCTACTTACACGTGTATTTCCTTTCTTTTAGATCATGTCTGGATGTCATGGTCTGCTGTTTCTCGTCTTAAGTGCCTAAACAACCCTGATTCATTTTGTTAAATCTGTGGCAGTTTCACTATTCCCAGTCAAAGGGCGAACATCAGCACATTTGTAGAGCAAGCCTATTTGGCATATTTCAAAGTTAAACTTAGTGATCAAGGTAAGTCTTTGGCCCCTAATAAGGTGTGCAAACAGTGTGTCAAGGGTTTATGGATGTGGACAAAGAGAACACGTGATAAGATGCCATTTGGTATACCTATAGTTTGACAAGAGCCAGGAGATCATTTCAGTGACTGTTACTTTTGTATAGCGAAAACTTCAGGATATAACAAGAAAAATGTAATATAGAGGTGTCTGTATGAAGGTATCATACTTTCGAACCAGAGAAATTGCATTTCTGCAGTACCTTAGAACTGACAGTGGCTTTGTGTATTGCCATAACATACCTGGTTTAATGGAGGAATTGGGAATTCCAATCTATAACTCAACTGAATGGCGACTATTCATCGATAGATCAAAGCAGAGCTTAAAGTTTGTAGCCCTTCACAATGGCAATATATTTGGGTCAGTCCCAATTGGCCATTCAGTTTCTCCTTGTTAATAATATGCAGATATAGAGTCGTTGAATTGTTGCAATATCACCAACACAATTGGGTCATCTGTGTTGACCTTAAAATATTATGCTTCTTTCTTGGTCAGCAACGCAGATACACCAAGTATCCCTGTTATCTGTGCATGTGGGACAGCAGAGCTTGTGAGAGGCATTGGGTAAACAGGAATTGGCCTACAAGATCTGCCCTAAAACCAGGTGATCCAAACATTCTACATAAGCCACATGTTGATAGAAAGAATATTATATTCCCACCTCTGCACATGAAACTGGGTCTGATGAAGCAGTTCGTTAAAGTTTTGCCAACTGAAGAAGACTGTTTCAAGTACCTCATTTTGGCATTTCCTAGCCTGTCATTTGAAAAAATAAAGGCCGGTGTCATGGAAAGAAGGTATCAGGGTAATTGGTATGTACTATGTACTATGACTGACTATTGTTGGAGCATCTGGCTGTATTGTCTTAACACTAAATCCTTTGAATGAACAAAACAAATTTAAATAAACAGTACATTCAAGTTATTATTTTATTATGTTTTTATTGTATGTAAAATTTGTAAAACTGGATGTGATAGCAAAAGACTGGGGTCATTTCTGAATTCACCACCCACAAATTAGTAAAAAAACAAGTGTAAGATCTAACTCAACAAAAAATGCATTCCCCAGTGTAATCAATGCAGAGAGAGCTAAGATCATGGAGCCAAGTATCCTATATCCTTTGATACATCTTGAGATACGGTACCATTGCGAGTTTTGCCCAAGTTTAGTTTGTCTATTCATGTCAGACATAGAAGGGGGTAGAGAAGATACATACTTTTGTGGGCTTGTTTTCCTAGCTAAATAGAGGTCTTTAAAATATCCCATTTTAGATGGAAAAATATCAAAATAAATATATGTTTACTATGAGTGAACACACTTTGCCAACATTGTACCAATTTTGGACGTTTTCAAAATTATAGGTAAGGCCCCCAGTTTGGAGGTACAGCTAGGGCATGGTGGTGAATCCCTATGAAGGAAGCAGGACATTTTTAATGGGATCCAGCATATCAAGTGATCCTGTGTAACAAGAAGAAAATTAATTAGTTTATGAGAAAGAGATACAATACAGAGATCAAGGAACACTCTACTCAATAGTACAGTATATTGCAAGAAAAAACAGTATAGTGATGATTCCCAACATTTTGAGGATTGTCACAACTGGGACCCACTCAGTTTCTATAGGATATGTAATGTCACAATATATATTTCTTTTGAGAGCTGCATTCATTTTTTTGCTAAGGTCTTGTATTAATGATGGGATAGGAGCTTGCAGCATAGTCTTCTCCAGTACATCCCAAAGATTCCTAATGGGGACCCCGTGGTGGCCAATCCAAGAGTGAAAATAATGCCTCATACTCCCTGAACAACTCTTTTATGAATTGGGCCCCATCAATCCTGGCTTTGTCATCTTTGAATATACCTGTGCCATTTGGAAATAAAACTTTAAAGGAAAAAACTGCTCATTCAGTATATTGAAGTAGTCAGCTGACCTAATTTTTGTCTCAAACCATTGCAATACCCAGATTTGACCAAAGCAACCACAGATCATACCACTACCCCACAGGGATACAATTTTTTGGATAGGTATTAAATAAACTAGTAGACAAAATAATACTTTGCACTTGGGGATGTGATATACATAAGCCGATGTTACAATACATGTAGTCAATAAAATGGCATTAATAAATATATATTAAATTTTAGGACAATACAGGCCACCCCAAGATGATAGAAAATCCCAACAATATTTAAAATCATGCAAAGGGTTAGTCATCAAGTTTTCACATACAAAATATGAAAACTTTGAAGTCCAAGAAGTATATAAATGACTTTACAATCCTGCATTTAATTTCCTAAAGGATCCTTTTTTATGCTAGTATCCTATGTATGATCCTCTTGCTAGTCTGTAAGTCACATCCATTCCCAAAAAACTGTCCATATTATGAATAATATCAGCGAAATGAGGCAGGTCCTTCTTCTTACCAGTTTTCTTATATAATTATATGTGTTAGAAACAATCCCTGGGAAAAAAAAGAGTAAAACATGTTTTTTCCACCACAGAATAAGTAGCCACTTCATTTTCCAAAACCGACCAGTATATATTTTTGTATTGTTAGGGTAGAGTAAAACTATGTATGTTCTAATTGAGTCTGTGGGATACCTGAAGTTACTCCAACCTCAACTCATTAATTTATGCGACAAGAAAAGAAGTAGCAAAGGTAATAAGCATAGGTAATTTCATATGGGTCAGTTTTCATCTTTATATCACTGGCACCAGACTCAGAACTTTATGTATCTGATTACATAATCAACTCTGTATGGATTTTTCTTATCCTAATGGGGACAGTTTTAGACCTGGAACAAAATATGTCTAAGCTGTACAAATGGAAGGTAGAATAAATTAATTATTAACATCAATCATATAAAAACTGTCTCATGCATTTGAAACAGCTTGGATGTTTGGAATATTTGACTTTAAAATATTAGGTTATATCCTTACAGGTTCCAGTCATTATACCACTCTCATAATACAAAATAATAATATTTATAAAGCACTAGTATTTTACATTTATTTTACACAGCTCTTTACAATAGAAAACGGCAGAGATACAAGTTACAAAGTTGCATAGTAATCAAGTACAAAAAAATAATAATAACTAAAAAACATTAGATGAATGCAAACTATTCAAATGAGCTTGTAATCTACAATATGGGGAGTACAATATTAGGGGAATTAGTTATGTGAGTTTTAAAAGGTAGGTATTGAAGATCTGTTTGAATGTATGAAATTTTAGGGCCAGTCCAATAAAAAGAGGAAGGAAGTTCCAGAGAGCGGGAGCAGCTCTACAGAAGTCTTGAAGTGTGCATGAAAACATAGTACCTTGGTAAAAATACAACTAAATGCAGTTGATATTCATTAAAAACTAACATGTACATGAAACTACCATAATCTTAGCCATTTTGTATTCCTCTGTCTAACAATGATTACAATGCTTTGTTTGAAACACAGTGCTTATAGGAATAGAAAGCGCAGGCAAGACCTCACTCGTGTCGTGAAGGTCTTTCATTATCCAATTACATTAATTGTATATTGTACATTTTGAAAATCAAAATAAACATAGTTTACAATGATTTACAAACTGTTGCTACACCCTTAACAAATATATTTTAGTTTAATTGTGATTTACTCTATGCTTTCATTTTCTAAAAAAATTATCTATATTCTTCGTTAAAATTTTTCCAATACTCTAAAAACATTCTAATCAGATACCTTCGGTTCTTCCTACCTCAGCAGCATCTGCTCCATTCCCATCTGCAGGGCTGACAGCTGTTTCTTAAGAATCAAGTTTCTATCCAAACCTTTCTTTACCCTTCCTGCTTATGGGCTGGCCTACAGTGCAAAGAAAAACTCTCAAACACAGATGGTGTTAAAACTGGAGTCATTCTCTGCAATTTATCAGAACTTTTTCTGTTTTTACTACTATTTATTGGCAGACCCCCCAGGTGCTTTCACATGTTTTTCTTGGCTATGAATAGTCTATATAATGGAAGTAAATGGGATTCACATTATTCATTCTCATACTTTTCACTAGCACTCTGTCAGGTCAGTTAAAAATGATGTAGTTTAAAAACTGCCTATAGCGTCACCACTCTATTCTGTCTGCTGCTATTCCCATTAGCGTTCTGTTCAGCACACATTTTACCTTTATCACCCATACAAGGAGAGGAACCCTGTGGGTTATTCTTTTTTTATTAGTTCATTTATATTCAACTGATATTTTACCTTTCTTACAGCTTTAATACTTTTTTATAACACTAAACCAAAATGTATTAAAATATATTTAGTGATTTCACTTGTGTACTTCCTGTTTCTTTGTGTGAAGATATATGTTGGGAACAGCTTGAATAATATTTTCTAGAAATCCTTGATTGCCTTATTGCTAAAAAAAAACATATTACAATGTAGAACACTGTAGAAAACAGTATGCTAGCTGTTCGAATTATTGTTTCCGTGTACCAGCCTTTTGTTTTAGGATGGATTGTTGGAAAAGAAAATAAATAGTATATATATATATATGTAAATATATCAAGGGGTTCCCATAGCCCACCATTGGTTAGTTAAAGTTAATGAGGTAATGAGGTTTGTATAAAAACTGTTTCAGATGGCATTAGGGAAACAGAACACTTTGAAGAGGGGTTCCGCATGGTGTTTTAAATGTGAATTGTTTAGTCATGACAGTAGCAAAAAAAATTAAAAAAAAGAAGAAAAGAAATTATGTGCAAAATCATTATACATGATTTTATAATATAGTATTTATATAATGGGTATGTGACTAGTAGGAGAGTCAGGTTGGACTGACTTGAACATTCCTAGCATCAAGGCAAGCAGCAGAATGAACAGGTTCATGGCCAACTACTCAATGACAACAACAGTAATATAGGGTTACAGATTAACTTTAAAACCCAATTTTCAGGTCTTAATTGAAGAAAGGTAAGAAAAGCATTGAACAGATTGGCAACAAAAAATGAAAATACAGGTGAGAGCAAGAAAGTGTTTGAAATGTATTTAAACCCAATAGAAAAGCAGTTTACAAGACCTTAGGTTTGGTGGCCAAACTATTTTTCAAGCTCTTTTATTTATTTCGCCTGTTAATCCTGCTAGTAACACATTACTTGATACAATGCTTACTGACCATACTGTACCTATAAGGAAGCAGGGCTGTTTATATAGATTTATACTGGATCTACATAGGATCTTCCACTCTCTCTTTAAACATAATAGGTAGGTGTTTGGATCTTATAAAACAGTGCTATCTGATAGGAATGCAGCAGAAGAAAAGATTTTAAAACATTATCATTTATCATGATTTCTCAATGCTAATGTCATGCTTGGAGAGAGTGAGCCTCTAGTGGGCTCTATGGGTTGTCCAATAGTCGTGTGAGCCTTGAGAATGGTCAAGGTGCAGAATCTAAGCAGGAGCTAGGTCTTCTCCAAAGCTTCTAGTGGTGAGGGTGCGCTGCTGGCTACTGCCAGGTTGTGGTTCTTGGGCACAGCAGGGTGGGTAGGATAATGCACGATACCAAATCAGAGGAATCAGAAAATAGAATAGTCAAAGAAGGCCAAAGTCAAGAAAGACAGCAAGCAAGAGAGGTCAAGAACAAAGCTAGGGGACAAGCACCAGAAATCCATAAAATAGACACTGGTGACAGGGGGGTCACCGCAGACATAAAGGACACAGGCAGAGCACAGGAGAAAAGGCTGGGAAACAACAGGGTGGGCAACAAGAGGTTAACACAGAAGCTGGGCTGGGAAAGAACTCAATTAATCAACAGGTGTATAGGAAATGCTCAGCAGAGCTAGGGGGCTCGCTGCTAGTGAAGACACATTGCATGAATGCTGAGTGCTGTGTCTGAGCCAGCTAAATAAGGCTATTAAGAAGCCATCTCCTGAATGGGGGGGGGGGGGGGGGATACTGAATAAATCTGCAAGAGCAAAGGTGCCCAAGGTCAGAACTACCCACATGTACATGAGAAAGGCTCCAGAAGAGGTAAGTGGTACAAGTAAATTTGATTAATCAAAAGCTAATAGGTGAAGTTTATTTTTAGGGTTTACATACATTTAAGAAAAGTTATATATATATCAATAAATTTGTGGGTGCTTTTAACAAAAATGCAACATTTCTGTACATTACATTGTTGCTCTATTTCCAATCAATTAAATGCAAAATGTATCAACCTTATAAAACAGATGTATTTCTTATGATCAGTAACATAGGAATGGGGCTGCAAAGGTCTCAATCGCAACTGGGATCCTTACTACAGAAAACCTACAAGGGTCCTCCTCACGACCACTACCTGGCCACTCACAGTTGTACATAAAGTCAGATGAGGAGACCTTCTTCAATAGGACTCCTATTCTAATGGGGGGAACCTGGTCTAAAAGGGAAGGGTTATGATGTAATGATCTGAAAGAGGAACTGTGAAGGGTTTTCTAATATAAAAGTGTGGTCCAAATTCCATACAGGGGGTTTAATGAGAAGAGGACAACTCTGATATAGGGATGTGCTGCTAATGTAAAGGGTACGGTGTAGAGCTTGTCCTAAATAGTAGGGATTTTGTAAAAAATTAGGATTAAAAAATTTTGTAGCCGCAAGACCATCAGAAGAGATGCAGAGTTGGAGGGGGCACAGGTTCAAATTCTGTAGTGGGGCCCGTAGTTTTGTAGCAACATCACTGACGTATATCAGAACTAAATAGAACTTTTTCCATGCAAGCAATCAAAACATGTAGTGAATATGTTTTGCCTATTCGAAATTAGGTGGAAGTAACAAAGGTAAAAGCACACAGTTGTAGCATGTTTAATCATGTTTGCTGATTAAAAAAAAGATGTCAAACATGTTATCAATTGTAAAAAAAAAATAAACAGAAAGAAAAATCATTAGAAATAATCGTTGATAAGGTATTGACGCACAGATATTTCCAAAGGTTGGCTATTAAACAGTAGAAAGAAGCAGAGATGTTTGCAAAATATATACACATATATTTACCAAGGGTTAGATCTCCTGGCAACTAGACTAGTAAACTCTACCCAAGAATATGGAAAAATAGTATTACTTATAGCAGAGATTAGATGGAAATCGAACCACACAAACCAGAATCTGATAGAGGTAGAGGTTAATTAACCTCCAGTGCCCTGGGATTGCAATGGATTCTAAGAGCTGCAATCGTTCATGCAGTCCTGGGAATCCTCCTGTTTGCGATCACTGGGCACTAGAGATTAATTAACCTATCCTTAACCCTTAAATGGGGACAAGTCTCCCCAATCCAAAACCTCTAGTGCTCACTGATTTGCTGAGGAAAGCTTTTAACCCTATTTACCTTCTAGTGCCGGGGATTGCACACTGAGCTAATTGTTTTTTTAATTAGATCTTGTTTGGCGAATTTACACCAGCCATTCTCAGTTACAATTTCGGTAAGCGAGAACGGCTGAATTCGCAGAGAGATCAAGTTTTAAAAACTCGCTCACTCATCCCTAGTCTCTAAAAAGGAAACATACAACTATGGTCATATTTTAACATCCTCAAATCCCTAATTACTTAAGACCATTATAAAACATAGATTTGTCCAAGAGGAGTTGTTGGTTTGTGTGCATGCATACCTTCAAATAAACTCCTCATCAGACTGACAGCCTACGTTCAGGTCTGTGTGATAAAGCAAATCAGAGAAGCTTTAGCTTTAATGATCACTGCAACAGATTTTAATTTAATCTTTTATAAAAATATTTGTTATTTTAGTTTTTTTTATTATCCATCTTTATCTTTTAATTGATCTTTTCTTTATTTCACTCACGTTCACAGGTCTTAAAAAAATAATTTTTTTTTAATGTAACCATTCTTTCTTTTTTACCATTACTAAATTTGTTTTGTGGTTAAGTTCATATTGTGCTTAAATATTAGAACATAAAAAAAAATAAAGCTGAAAAAGTTAATCTCATCTTAGGTTCAGGGTGAGTGGCTAAAACCATAGTATTACCTCTGTTTTCCCAGAATGCACAGTTATGTTAAGTTGAGTAATTGAGTTGTTAATGCAAGGTAATTTTAATTTTCAGATAAACAGGGGAACAAAAGCTGTGCTTTTGTATTTAAAGTAATATAAACCATTTAAAAAATATCACTAAGAAGGAAAATAAATATTTTTTAACTGTTTTTCTTTTAGAATGGTTAGAAAAATAAATCAAATAACATATTGATCATCCCTAAAAAGCAAACAAAATATAATCTGGCTATGAAAATTAATTAAAAATGTATTACAAAATTTAAAGACACAAAACTGAAATGTAAATATTGTTCTAGTGCATAGTACACAAACAACTGCTTATTCAAATGTGGGTAATTTTTTGCCCATATCTAAATTGTTCTGTTTAGATGCCTAAAATGTGCTTATTATGCAGTCAGTATTTATTAACAATATCTTATTTTTATTAAGTCTTTTTTCTTCATCTATGTTATAACTAAAGATTTATTAGTAAGATACATTATAGACTCCTTCCAACCTCAGTGCTCACAATGTTTTACAGTTTATACGTACTTAAAGTTTTATTCTTCATATTAATCATCCAAAATAGCAATCATTCACCAGAAAAGGTGTGCATAGTAATTTATAGTTCACTAAATGGCCTTGCTGAGTCAGGAAAAAGTAGAATGGACAGGTGCCAGTGCTTTAGCCTTTAAATTTTTCCTTTATAATTAAACCTAAATTCAAAACTAATTCCACCATTGGTTTGAGAGTTAATATAGACACTTGCCTAATGCATTTAACCCTATTATTTCTAGAAAATAATTCTTCTGGTTGTCTTTATTTAAAAATTACCTAAATATTATTTTTCATGTTCAAGCAAACCCATCTTTAAATAGAATGCTACAACAGAAAATGATGAAAAAAATAAATAAATCTTACACAATAAACAGTGTTTGAATCCTCTTTTTTTTGAGGGGGAAACTTTGAAATCGGAGGAAAGAAAATTAGCACAAATTTGCAGTTGGTGCCTAGGGTTACTAATCAGAATGTCAGTTGTTTTTTTTTTATAAAATCTGAACCCTGATTGGTTCTTACTTATAGAGAAGCATGAAAGCTAGCCAGAGCTAGCCTCTTCTGCAATTTGGTGATGGTATGTGTTGACCATGAGACATAGAGCCAGAAATACCATAAAATTATTATAGCTATAGAACAAAGCCACTATCTTCCCAGAAGAGAATAAGTGGGGGTCATTTGAATTTTTATTATGGCCCTCCCTGCTGGCCATTTAAAGTTTTTCTCCATAGAGGAACACTCTCCGGGATTACTGTGGGACTGTAAAAAAAGTGTTTACTATCAAAAAGCAGTGTATTGAGTGGATTTCTTAAAATCATTTGCTATATTTGGCAAATATTTTTAATTCTGGACCAGTTCAATTGCAGTTTTGCTGGATCACACACACCAGGTTGATCCAGGTTGAACATAGTCTATCTTCTCCAATCTTGAGGAGCTATTTTAACTCAGGCCCGTTGTGTAAAACATTTAAATAGTATGTGTTTTTTTGTATTGTTATAAAGCTTTACAAAGTCATACTCGTTGGAATGCTGCCCCAACAAGCACAAAACAGAACTTTTAGAATACATCATGCATAAAAACATAAATTAAACTCAGAAAGGCAAAAGGAAAGACAGTGTAATCATAAGTGCAATTTCACAGTTTTGAGAGCTATCACTTGTACTGTGAAACATGACAACAGTTTAAAAAACAGTGGTTTTGACTATACAGTTTAAAACTAAAAAAAAGGTTTGGCATTAGCTGCATATTGCTAGCCATTGGGAAGAATGTCACCCTAGCCAAAAATATGATTGGTGTCACTTAAAATGACCAGAGAGTCACGCATTGCTCATTGCTCAAGGAATCCTGGTAGAGAAACACCAGATTAAACATTACTGGGGGGAATGGTGTGTCCAGTTATATTTTCATGACAAAAGACAAATTTCTTTAATATTTTTCTCTTTCTGCACCATAAGTGTACCTGTCAGTTGACAGTTGCTTTGTGGTTTGCTGAAGTAATTAGAGAAGATACAAGTTATTATAGTGATTATAGATATTGTAGTGAATACAGAAACCTTTAAAGCGTTTTAAAGTTTGTTTTCAGTGTTTTATAACGTGTCTGATTAAACTCACTTTGCAGTTTTGAATAGAGATATTCTTTCATTTCACTAATTAAGAAATGAGAAATCTCACTAGGTTGTTAATTACTTCTGCTAGTTACTTCTAGATATCCTGAGGGGGTTTCTAGCTGCCGGAGTGTCTTTTTGAGGGAAGTCTTTTTTGTCAGGAAAGTATTTACATATTTTGCTATGCTAAGCACTCCTGAATGATGGCACCCTTTTTGTACAAGCTATGTTCTATTTGTCACATGATTATCTAGTTAAAAACATCTGCTGGTATCTTCAATTGAGTGGAACATACTATCTACTCTAAACCAGAGCTACTTTTCAATTGACCTAAAACAAGAAAATTAAAGGTGCTTTTACCCATCAGAAATGAAATCAGCAGTCCTGATAGAGTTGTAAACATATGTATAGCAGACATACATCCAGATAAGACCTGCAGCAAATACAGTTACAGGGGCCCCTGCCAATGATCGCTGATGTAGAGTTAGTTGTAAGTCTATGAAGTCAAGCCAATAATGATAGGGAAATCTTCCCAGAGGGAAGCTTCTCACCAAAGACGCCAATAGTGTCCAAATCTGCAGTTGAAATTGGGTCCCTAACTACCTATAGGGTGGTGGATCCTGAACCTGAATCTATCCTATACTCGCTGTTTAAAAAGGCCTATATTAAAGCTAACTAGGTTTCCAGGACAAAAGGGACCTAAAGTTGTTTTCATAATGAGAATTGTATATAAACATTAAACAAGGTATCCCAATAATGTGGACACAAGGTGTACATACATAGAACTTACCTATAACTACCTAGTACTGTATATATCATATTGACAATAGGACAGATATACTTATGTCACTGGTTACCGGATGAATACAGTGCCCTGTTCAACAACAATCAGACTGCTAGAACATGACATGCTTGCTTTTAAGTCTTAACTTTTAGTCTGGCAGAAATCCCTTACATAGAACAGAATCAGCTTACAGGTTATGTGCTCCATTCCGTCTGAATGTCCTGCAACACTCACTTAAAAACTTTTCACAGACCCCAAGTGTGGGAGTTCAGACCCGGCTAGCAGGGACAAGAAGTTCCTATCTGTAACCCAGCCAATTCTGGGATTTATACTTAGGCAGTTACAAATACAAAAGAGACAGGAACAACTGGCCAGAGAGAGTGCTATCTACTGAATGTTTAATAAAAATTGCACAAGGTTAAAACCATACATTGAGATACCTATGTAAAATACATTTAGTAGACCCTGTGTTTTTAGCAAAGGGTTACACTAATTACTTGCCCAGATTTCAAATTATTAAAATGCATTGCAAAAACCTGACAATACCTCTGATCCAAGAGATATTTTACCAACAGAATGAGTTGCAGTTTTAACTTGGGTGAAGTTGTGGAATTTACTATCAATAGTCGTTTTATCTTTGGAATTACCCAACGAATGAAAAATACACTGGTATTCTAAAACTGCTCTGGTTATAATCAAATATGCTGATGCTAATAGATATGTTTATTGCAAAAGGTAAAAGGATATCAGGAAGTTTAGTACTCAAAGCTTGCAAACAACATAAACACATATTGATTATAAACCTTATTCTATTTCTTTTTTTGAGGATGAAAATTTTCAAATTATTTCATTTATTTGGAACATCACAAAGCACACATCCGATGTCATCTGAGCATTGAAAATTTAAGAGAAACAGTATTAATCTGAATCAAGTCTGGAGGTAGCTGTCTACTAAACAAAGACAAAAGACTTCCAAATATCTACTGCAGAGAGCTCGGTGGGAAATTCATTTTCTCAGAGTAATTCAATGTTTTTTTTCACAGAATGCTATTTTGGCAAAATACTGACAGCTCAACGACATGCCGAGAACCGCTATTACTTTTTTCTTCATACTTTAGCTAAAGTTTTACTTCAAACGACAAAAAACATTGGTAACTTGTACACTAAAGTCTGTATTTATTAACTCAGCGCAAAGAACAGTGCAGTTCTAAAACACATAGCAAGTGCCAACTTGCTGCCCTTGAAAAAGCTGGTACCCACCAAGCAAAACCTGATGCTTTTTATTAAAAAAAGTCTAAAATTTCACCTTAATAAGATCCAGGTTCATTTATTGTGCTTTTTAGTAATCTACATCAGGTTTACAGAGCCATCTGAAAAAAAAACTTTTCCTGCAACATTTTATTCCCTACAATCCTCTATTTACATCTAATTACTGGTTACCATGTTTTAGACGTATATAATATATGATTGTAATACTTGTTTTTGGTTGCTTTTACCAAATATGGAATATTTAACTGACAATAATAAAATTATTTGAGTCTGACAGACTTGAAAAAATTGACAAAGCATTTAAATCCTCCACTGTTTTCTGAAAACTGTTTTTGAAAACAAAGTATTTGAAACCTCCACTGTTATTTGAAAACTGTACGAAAAATAAATCAAGCGGCATCAAGCAAGACCCCCACCTATCCTCTTCTGAAATTCTGTTTGTATATTCCACAAGGGTTCAAAGAGAATGCAAAGTAAGGTGCATTGGGTCATTTGTTGACTGGATTGCTGCTGCCCTTTTGCTACCTATGTTTAGAGTGAATACAGCCCAAATATTAACTGGTATCTGATTAGAAACAACTGGATTTGACTAAACTTTAGAAAGGGTGACAAACATTGGCAGAATGTTTAGTTAGTGCATTTACTGTGAAATAATTTATTTTGTTCCCCAAACAAACATAATACAAGTCTTTGGCATTGATTACACTATACCACAGTATGTAGGAGACTCTATGCCCCTGATTCATCAAGCAGAATCGGATTATCGGTCGCGCATTCGTATTCGCGATCCGAAATCGTACGCCATCGCGCTATTCAGCAACTGAAAAAGCTCGCGCACGGAGCCGCGCATCTCCGGCAGCTTTCCACTGGCGAGCTTGCATTAAAAGTCACTGTTCCCCTAAAAAATCATTCTTTCTAATGGCACACATATTACCCATAGCCCTAAAAAAAAATGTTTGCGCTGTTTAAATGTTTTCACACTCGAGTCCGGACCGTGGTAAACCGCGATCGCTGGCCGCGCGTACTTTCGCGCTTCCAGCGAGCGCGGATTTTATTGATGAATCAGGGGCTATGTTTTAATTTGAACCAATGCACCACATCTTATTAGACCCATATTGTTCAAAATGCTCTTCTATTTTATCCCTCACTATCTGATAAAGAACATATTTTTCTACATATGCAATAGCTCTGACAAACCTCCTTTATCTCTATATGTGTAATTATGTTAATGGATGGTATATTATCCGCTAAGGTAAAATTTCAGCAAACTTTTAACATCAAATAAAGAAGTATAATTGTATACTGGAAATGTATTCTGAACTTCTACAATGTAACATTATTCTACCAATATTAGTTTAGGAATTCTGAGTCCCTTGAAGTATTTTGAAATAATTCAACAATTTCACTTTTTTACCCTTAAAAGTAATTTATGTATTTTAAACTAATAAGTCTTGCTAGTTAGAAAACATGATAAATAGGTTAGTAACAAGGCAGAAATATAAATTACTAATTAAAGGTAATAACACTGTAGAATCTTTTTAACATAGGTGAACTCCTTGAGATAACTTTCAGGTATTCAGGGAAGCCCTACTATAATTACTATATTCAGAACCCAAAGTACATTATTGTGGTGGTCATTAAGAAGAATGCCTTCTACATTGTTGGCCATTGGGAAGAATTCCACACCTACAACCTCTGGAGGAATCCTAGGGTTCCACGGAACTAAAATATCTCCATTCCATATACATCCATCTAGCCATTGGTTCCTTGACTGTATTTCAGGCAATATTGGTGCTATACCCATACGTACTTTTTAATCAGCTCCAATGGTCTCTGGTAATTGGTAACCCTACCTCTTGCAGCATACTCACCCATGCCTAAACTCTGAGGCTGCCTAAATGAAATCACCACTGATTTACTTTACAGAATAATAAACATTTGCCAATAGGAAACAGGAGAAACATACTCAATAATGCAGAGAAAAATATAAAGAATATACAAGGAAATAGAAATCATACTTACATTATGTAAAGTGGATACAGCATGTATCAGGTTGTTAGTTCGTCAAGGTAAGTGTATCAATCCTAATTGGAAAAACTGAACCTTGTTTATTGCGGACAACTAAGGTAGCTAGAGCCCAACCTTTAACAATATAGACCCATCAAAGAGTTGATCATTGTGTTATATACCGGGATTAAAATCCATTGGAAGCAGGCTTATCCCTGCTGTGGGACCAAGTACTGTAGCTTGAAGGTGGTGTGGCTGAAGCATAGCTGCCGACGTTCATTAGGGCATCCTAGAAGGATAAACAGTCTATACATGGATAGTGCTAATCTGATTTAAAGTATTCTGGGTAATTGCACATTGCATAGAAATATAGTACATTTTAATTATATATACAGTATAGTCAGGAGTGGCTCTAGACCTTTTGCTGCCCAGGGCCCTCTAACTTTTTCCAGTCAATCCACCGGTAGCATGCTACCCCTGACACCCACGCTGTATTTTCATGGGATCAGCACCTAACAACAGCTCCAGCCAATGGGAAAAGCAAGCCTGCCATATAATTTACCTATATAATGTAAACCTTTCACGGGTGTAGCTCCTTTTTCATGCATCTTGGGGCAAAAGTACCACTTCACCTTATGATCTGTATAGCCCTTAATATAAGCTAAATTGAGGGTTAGCAGTGAAATATCTTATATGACAACTTCTAAAGAAAACCAATTCAGCCATTATTCCACACATTCAGTTATAGTAATGCATTCCTTACAGCAAACAGACCTTATAAAAAAGGATCCCTAGTGTGGCTCAAGGTGAATTATCCATACCAAAAGCGGTAACCCTGAGCCACACTCGGGGTGGAATTGCCAGAAGTTTCAAGTCTTACCTGGTCCCCACGTTGCCACGGCATCCTCCAGTGATGCCCGGCATCTTCTTGCCCTGGCGATGCCGGCCAGCATCTGCATCCCCAGTGTGTGAACGTTGGGGACACAAGGTCGGGGGAAGCTGATGTCGGCCGGCCCAGGCAGTGCGAGCACGTAGCCAGAGGGCGGGACTATGTGGCTGGGAAGCGGGACTTTAAAATAATAAGTGTTTTTAAATGTACCATTTTGACATTAAAAAAGACTTATTATTCAGACTACCAGGGAGGTTAAACTATGTTTAGCCTGTCATTGAGGTTGCAGTGCGGTTAAGGCTTCCCCATGCCAGTGAATAGCTGCCTCGAAGGGAAACACTACACTTATCTACTTTCAGCAGCCCAATAAAAATAATTGGGGAGGGCAATGAGTAGGTTATTACCTATCACTGCCACTTGCTGTGAAATCTGCAGATGCTGATTCTTTAATCCTTTATTAAGTGCAAGTATCCAAGCAAGGTGGCAGCCGCCGATAGGATTGCTCGATCTCCATGCAGGTCGGAACCTGCCCCCAGGGTTCACATACATTAAATACTCATCATTTTTAATGCAAAAGATTGGGCATGAAGTATTAGACTCTAATTTGTCAGCAGCCTATATGTGGACCTTCGAGCTCAACTGCCAAGTTCTTTGCAATAATAATCAATAAGATACATGAATATTATGGGTGATCCAATCCTTTGGCCACTTTCCAGAGCTAAAATAGCTTTGAGTAGACTAACCTTTTAACCCTATTCCTTATCTGCAACCCATTAAAGTAGGTAACTCTTCCTGTCTACTTATCTAGCAAAAACTATCATTTCTAAATCATATTTTATTAGTTTCCTTTGGTGCAAAGTGTCTGCTCCTACTAACCATTAATATGTAAATTATTTTCAGAGCTGAATTTGACTGTTCAAACTTTTTTTCAGCAGCTTTACTCATAAGCAGTTACAAATGAAGGGATGGAACACATGGACCATCAAACATTACATTATTCTTATTACAAGAATTTTAAAAGACTAAGCAATTTTGTTTCAATAATTTTATTTTGCTGAATTCATCTACACCTAATACATTGTTTATGATCTTTTTCTTTCCACTTCAGCAAATTTCAAATGCATGCCTCATAACACCTAATATGATTAAATCTTTTTTTTTACCGTAGTCTGTTTATGCTAACAGTTGCCAGAGTTCTGGGATATAAAAATGTAGCTGACAATCCACCACTATATCCATGTGTATATTTTCATGTACTTTGCCCCAATACATATTCATTTATTTGAAATTGATACTTTAATAAGCATTTTTGTTCTCGGCTTAAAAAGTGTATTATTAGTATTAATTATTCTTTACTTACTAATTATTACTTTAAAAAATCATCATTATTTATTTAAAATAATGGTGGCCATACAATGTACAATCTTCTTTTCATTTAGCATCAACAATGTAGTATGAGGACCTGCCAGATTGGAAACACAAAGAAGAGAAATGTTATAGCTCAATTGTATAATATAAGCTAGTTTAGGATTTAATGATCATTAACATTGAAAGAATATCAAGATTGTAACTAATGAAATTATCTGTTTTTTTTTCTTTAAAAGAGAATAATGGCTCCAGGTTTCCAGACATTGCGCTAACAACATTTTCTCATGGTGGTGAGTAAGCTATGTGATATATCATCCACACAGACACACACTTTTTGCTAACTATATGTGAACAGTAAGTACATACGTTGCATTTTGCAACGCATCCAACCTGATATAAGGTTTATAGATGCCTAGAAATGTTATCAGCATGTTAGTTAAACCTAGAATATTCTCAAGCCATAAATGTAAGCAATGCTAGTGTAATTAAAAAAAGAATGGCAAAAGACTAATTAACATACCCTGTTTCCCCGATGATAAGACACTGTCTTATTTTTTTTGGAAGGCCAAAATATGCTCTAGGGCTTATTTTCAGGGGGATGCCTTATTTACACATGAAGAAGACTACAGTACACAGTTAACACGGCAGATTTTCGCCCGATAATTGGCCGATGCCGATTATCGGGCGATAAAAATCTGACGTGTGTACGTAGCTTTAGTGTTGAATTTTTGGTTCTTAAAACTTACACACCAATGCTATTTTTCCGTTTGCAAAGGGTGCAATGGCAATAGTTGTTGTACAGAGAAATATACTTCATTCAAAGGAGTAGCTTTACAAAAAAAGTTCATATACTCACCAAAATTCCCCAAAAGAAGATAAAAAATCCAAGCCTACTTTTAAAAACATTAGTAGTCAGCAGGTCATCACACCCCTCCCCGTTTCCAAATAATAATCCTTTCTCCATGCCCTCTCTGTAAAAGCTACCTTTAGATTTAATTGGTGTTCACATGCTCCTCATAACCCCCTTGAATAATAATCAGTGTTTCCTCATTCGTTTTTTACCTACATTGGTGGTCAGTAAATCCTCACAGTCTACCTATACATGCATAAAAACATGCATAAAAAGTCTTTTGAATTTGCTTTCACTTTAAACTCTCCGTCATTTGCAGCGGAATGTAAAAATGACTGCTTTTCATAGCAAACAATGAAATGATGTAACTTAATAAATCTTTACTAAGGTATCTGATAAATATTCTCCTTTAGTAACTCAACTCCACTAATTATAAAATGGATAGGTGTTTTTTATAGACTTCAGGGTAAATTTACATTTTTACAGCACCACCACACCAACATATGATTTAAATACAGCATATTTACTAACTTAACTGGTTGAAAAATCCAATATTATAAACAAAATCTTAAAATAAAGCAAGAGTATTGATTAGTCCCATCAATCTATACATTTTATATGTACAAAATAGAAATGAAAAGCATTACTTATGAGTTCAATAAAAAGATAAAAAAACTTTGTACATATATAAATTTATATGTTTACATGCTCTTCAGAAAGGAAAATGCAGAGCATGATATGTAGTAGAAGACAAATTATTCTTTTTATACATAGTATGTCAGAGATTCACTGTGGTCTTATAAATTGCAAAGGATTCAAAGGTAAATGCATTTATTTCATTTACTGCTTGTGCTATTTCTCAGAAAAGGCAATCAAACAAAGCCAGTAAAGAACATAAAAACATATTTTAAAAGATTCTTTTGCTATTTTCCAGGGTATAGCTAGAGTTATCATAGTTTTAAAAGGTACATCTAGTACATCTTGAAGGGAATGCTTACCACTGTAAGTGTAAATATAGTTTAAACTTTATTACAATTATGTAATACTTTGTATAATTTTAAAATGTACAAGGCAACAGAAAAGAAATTATTCATTAATTAATAACCTCAATAACAATTTAACTGCTTTGGCATGGATTATAAAAGACAGCTATACAATGATTCAGGTTTGTATGGGAGTAATATGTTCAAAAATGATTAATTGTCACCCTAAACTCTTGAAATAACATTATAGCAGCTTTAGTTCAAGTAACATGTGCATGGTTAGTAAATTGTAAAACTTTTTTATTGGATGAATTGAGAAAATAACATAAATAGAATATTTATCACCATACCAGATTATTTAAAAAATTCAATTTTGCTCAAAAGAAAAATGCCTACTGTAAAAATGACGGGTAGTCAGCTGATAAAAGTCCCTTTATATGTGTGGAAAACTGAAGTCATAGCGGGTATGAGATCAATCAATCTGACACAACTTAAAAACCCTTAGCAACATTGAAGGAACTCCTCCTGCTCAGGAACTGTCTCCAATTTGAACAATCCCATGATTATTAATGTTTCCTTTCCCTTGGTATGTATAATGGTATAATGGTATGTGCAGATTCCATTATAAGCACATAATTACATAATAATTGCTATCAATGGTTAGAATTGTCTCATCACTAGCTTACATTGCATAGTACAACTCATATACAGGTATAAGCCTAGAGATCCCATCTGAATTCAGTGGTCCAAGGTCAATGTTAATGAAATTCAGATTATGTTTGCTGACAAACAAAAATGACAGCCTAATACAATACAGGAATGGCTGTCAATTATATAACTGCTGAGTTACTATACCTGTCAGGCTATCATGTAAATCAATTCTCTTACCTGCATAGTACAGACATAGTGTCATATATATACTGTAAAAAGACAAGTTTTTGTTCTCTCACATTCATCCACTCAAAATCATTATGTCTGTAAAGGTTTTTTTTTTAAAAAAAAAAAAAACATTTTATATTGTTTTTATTCCATTTGTAGGGGGGACAAATTTATTAATGTTTCTCTAGTGGAATTTACTGAAAAAAGTAAATTTGCCCAAGTAATATTTGTCCTATGAATCATATATTTACTAGGAAAATCTAGTTCCAATATTATCAGGACAAATCTTAATACAGTATCAGCTTTAGCCTTTTTTTATTTTTACCTTTGGAATAATCTTTGTAAATATGTTTTTACTGAATATTGTAACAGAAATGTTCTTTTGTTATTCTGCAGCCATGCTTTCCATGGTGCTGAAACTATGACATTGCTTAAATGGAAGTTTGAGCAGTGAGGGGGGAATTTTTTATTTTTCTCTGATCTGCTGTGCTTGATTGGACACTACTGGAATTTGTCAGATATTTCTGAAACTTGCAAAGGCAAATATTAGCAAATAAAAAGAAGAATACTGTAGTCTATATAGATCCATACACTGTCCATTTGCTTAGGAGTGCAAAAGTCCCCTAAATCCAGTACCACAGGGAAGTGACCACTTGATTGCTCTTATGGGGAAAAGGTGGGACATAAACCTCCCCCTTGATAATACCCCTTACTGCACATGGGGGTTGCCAAAGAGCCCCATGCTTAATAGTATGTGGGGGGGGGGCATTTGTTTAGGGAACCCCTCTAAAAGTACCCCCTCCAATTCTGAGGGCCATGCAGGCTCTATGGAGCTGCTGAACCTGTATTAAATTTACGGGCTCCACAGTCTCATGGATAAAAAACACGTAAGGCCTGATTTATTAAAGCTCTCCAAGACTGGAGAAGATACACATCCATCCGTGAACCTAGGTGATACAGCAAACCTTGAATGGATTTCTTAAAAGACATTACTATTTGTTAGCAATTGTTTTCAATCCTGGACCACATCCATTCCAGGTTTGCAGGATACTACCTAAATATATTCATATTTAAAAGATCTGGACATTTACCCCAAATGGGTGGCCTGAAAGCTTCACAAAAAATTCACTTTAAAGCATTCAAATAGAATGATAATTTAGATCACACACACATATGTCACTATAATTTGTCCATGTGTGAAGGCTTTTAAATTTTAATATGTTTTGTCTTTATAAACCTTGATCTTCTGGCGCTTAATTAAACAATGTGCTGCTATGGAGTCAGTTTTTTCCATCACTGAAAATAATAAAGTAGTTGCAATAAAACAAATCTAATTGGTATTGTAAAATAACAATTATAAAATGAAATTATGAAATGATAAAAAATGCAGCTGACAGTTTCAAGTTCACGCTGAAATAAATGTGTATTTCACTAAATGAAGGAACACAACATGTTTATGTGTAATAGGATTGTCAAGAAGACTGATTTATGATCCAGAAAAGGCAGCTGTCTCATTATTTCCATCACACTAATACATGTGCAATAAGATAGCATTCTTGATGTAACAAGAAGATATGATTATTTGGATGAGCAACCAGGACAATATTTGACAAAACACAAACATGAACTGAACAGTGATAAACAATGGCAAAACTAGCCTGATCATTGCCCTGTGTGCAATTCATAGAGACATGTCAGCTAACTAGTCTGCATATGTGCATTTTGTATTGTTTATGATTGAATATGTGTAAAATTGTTTAAACATTGAAACTAAAGAGGCTATACTTTGATCAGCAAAAAGTTAAAGCCACCTGCCTAATATTGTGTTACCACCTGTGCAGCCAAAAAAAACTGTCAAGGCATGGATTACACAAAAGTTTTGAAAGTGTTGCATCTGCTCATTACCAGCAGATCCTTTACACCAGTGGTTGACAACCTTTCGGACCTTACGGACCACTAAATTCATCATTTTAAATCCTGCAGACCATTAATATGATTTTTTGTAAAAAGATAAATACATTTGTAAACTAATGATCTTCCTATGGTACTTGACGAGGACTGTGGAGGCTCTGATTCATTGATCAGCTCACGGTTAAGTGAAGTATTACTATTGTAAAGAATCGTAAAATATTTGTTTGCTTTTTTTCTCACTTGAAGACTAAACAAGAATTGATAGTTATCAAAGACAAACTATTTGATGCCAATAAATACAAAAGTTAAAGAAAATACACAGTTTAGGTCATACTTACCTAAAAGAGCATCTGAGAAATGAACAAATAAAATAAAACAATCGGATGAAAATCGGTATTCGTGGAGTAGGGTGACTGTTGTAATGGCAGAAACACTGAAGCGTACGGCTTGGCAATGGTTGCCTCATACAACTTAGGACTACACTGACATCACGCTGCGCTTCCCTTGTTTTTCCTTCTTTAGTACAGTTTTATAGGCGAAAATTGGCATTCAGAATATAAAAATTTATTGGAATAATATTTTTGTTTTATTGATATTGAAACATAAAAATTGCAAAATAATGTCCAGATTTTTCTATGGACCACCAAAATTTTCCCGTGGACCACTGGCTGGTGACCGCTGCTTTACACCACACTGTCTCTGCCAGCCTGCCTTCTACCTATAGTGCATCCTGCTGCAGGTGTGGTGCACAAAACCATCTATTTGCTCTATAATGAAAATGTGATTATTAGGACCAGGCCACCTTCTTCTTCTATTGCCCCATTGTCTAGTTCTGACACTCACATGATCAGCAGTATTATGGCGTATGATGCACAGCTTTTTTTCTATATTTCGGCAAGCTTGATTGTCTGTATTGACTGCTGCTGTTACCCACCATTGTGACTAGGCATGCTGCTATTTGAGTACATGTAGCCAGTCAAAGGTGTTAGCTCTTTTGTGATAATCATAATATTGTGAGAGCATCCAGTAAGTGGACACAGGTAACTTTTGCAGACATCTTGAAAATTAATCTTCCACCGTCACCAGATAAAGATTCTACCCACTAGATGAAATACCGTAGTATACATTCACAGAGACACTGCACATGAGGTCAAATAGTATCACAGTCTGTTCCAGTGCTCAGAAAAATCTCCTTCATCCAAACCGTTTATCCCTGTGATGCCAAGTACTAAATCCTGATGTCAAACTAATGTACTTCTATATGCTATATGCAGTGGACACTGACACATTCCTCCTGTTTCCCCTTTCCTTTCCTAGCACACAGCTTTCTATAAATGTAGTATCTAAGTAGAGATAGATGGATATTGGTTAGCATACCCCAACCATGAATAGTTTTTTAAGCTTTTATGTAAATAAAAGTTTCAGACTGTCTTGTGTTGTGAATGTATTATTGCAATTTACTAAAGGAAGTGTTACGCTTCTGTGCATAGATTAAGTTTTATAGATTTGGAGATCATAAATAACTCTTTGTCCCCAAAGCAAACCCAGCACATAAATGACTTTACAACAAGTTGTGTTTTGCTCATTCTAAAGTAGCTCCAAATGCCACTAAAGTACACTAAAAAAGACATTCTATGTTTGGACTTGGCTTCCTTCGCAACATTACAATGCCCAACTCCTACACTGAGGTATGTAACGCTATCCCCTGCATTAATTGGTCAATTAGTGAGCATGCATTCCTGGGGTACAGAGAAAGCATTGAGATTAACAAATAACACCAATGTGTTGGTGGTGGAAGAAGTTAGTGCAAGATGGTACTAGCATGTTGAATATCTAGGGCACTCATAGAGATACCTGGGCTATGTCAGTGCTCTACAGAGGACTTAAATCACATTACTTCCTTCACCTGGGTATCATTACTGCCTATGGTCTTTTAAACTAACATACAAATTTGAAGGCCAGTTTGCTTCAACGCCAGTTACCTTATTAGCACCCAGATAGTTCCCTAGGTAAACTCAGTATTTAGAAATGCAAGACTCCTGTATATTGCCCTTCTGTCCAAGTTGCTCTTTCAAGCATTTAGTATTTGCATATAATTGTTAATAGGTAAAATATTAGGTAATCTGTCTACTCTCTTTGCGTCTGCTTCAGATATTGGTGGTAATGCTGCTGCAGAATTCAGCAATTCCTTCCAATATTGGCAATTTCTTATCATTATCTAATTAGGGATGTTTGTATACAAGCAGGCTTATTCAATTAGGCACAGAGCAATGATGAGTGCAGTAAGCCATAGCAAGCAATTACATTTCAATTTAGTGTTGCCAGATCTGTAAAAGATATATTCTGATTGGTTCGATTATGGATTGATATAGTTTATAGATTTTGCTGGTGATCATTTGTCTTTTCTTTGCAGTCCAATATATATCCCATTTGTAACTATTTAAAGATTAACACCAGGCTGATGTAAAACGCATTTGGTCCGGTTATATATTCATTTAAATAGGATTGTACTTTTATATGGAATATAGTATAAATACTATTCTGCGCTGCACAAAACTGTACAGTTTACATCATGTGGTATCTTCTCTTCTGTCTTCTGGGCTCCATCTATCCTCCACCTTCCTGACCCTTCATGATCCCCAGTAACAGACTGTCAGTGAACTCACAGGCTCTGAACGCTCATAGAGTTGCAGACTGGGTCTATTATATGCTGCCCGCTTAACGTCAAATTTGCTTAACGTCCAAGTGGCAGGAACAGAACGGCATCTGTATCCTAATCTGATTCAATTTGGGATTCCTGCAATCCCCTGTTTAGCAGCAATGAGATTGGGAAAAGTGAGACAATCAGTTCTCTACTGCATACACATTATTCGACTGTAGAACACTGGACCCACTAAGAAAACAGCTCTGACTTTACTACTTTGCTTCAATCCAGAGCTGGGGATCCAAAATGTCATGTGGCCAGAAGATATCTGAAAAAGATATAGAGAAAAAAAAAAACTAAAACTGGGGGATGGTTCTGAGGGTGAGGAAGGGCACTAAGGTCTGGATTTATTTGTCCATTCACATCCTGAGGTTGGTCCTGGGCTAGGCTATGTTGCCTAAATGCAATGCTACATAAAGGTCCAGGACCTGGTTGTCTGGCAGTGTCAAAATAGCATGACTACCACAACAGAAACTTTTGTATGTTTACATCTATTTCACTTTTTATTACATATTTAGCAGTCTGGCCTATGTTTAGCTTTAGGTATTATGATTGATAGTTTATTCATACACAATAACCTTTAGTAGCCAATGCTTGCAGTCATAACCAGCCATTACTGTATTATCACTCTCAATATAGGTTGATATAAGATTTCAACATAACCATTTTAGGCTGCAAGGGAATAAGCAAAGAAAAACAAATCATAGGGCACATACATAGTTAATGTGGCGACAGAAGGCAATTACACTGTGCTGATCTGATACAGTGTTTAAGAATGAGATCAAACTTAGAAAAAAAGCTTCTTGTCCTACAGCAGTCCAACAACTCAAGCCATTTGGAAGAAGAAATGTGACTTTTCATTTGACTTCACAGGTGCTGATCAATTGCTAATTATCCTTTAACCACATCGACCTGTTCCCACTGTTTGTGCCGTATAGATTAATGAATAACATTATAGGCGAAACAATATTGCACACGTGGAAGTATTCTTCCATGTATTATTCAGCCCACATAAATACATAAAATGAAAAAACAGAGAGATTTAATAAAGGGCCAACAGAAAGTCTGATACTCCCTTCTGCTATAGCTTGCTTGGAAGTGTTTGATGTGCTGGTGACAGGTCTTCTATGATTTCATCTCTAACGTGAATATTGGTAAATGTAAGTGTAGCTTGTTAACACTTGTAAAGGTTGGCCTCTGCTTCATCTGTCATAACATACATTTCTCATTATTCTGCAGGAACATAGACTTGTCACAGCTGGTATCCTGGCATTTCTGACACAAATGACTTTTATAAGGCTAAGGTGGAAATAGAAAAAGTACACATGGATAAGTAAATATATATCCAGATACAGCCTAAGGTGATGCAGCACTGTGCAGGAAAAAACAAATAGCCTGACCTAAACTCTCATGGACGTGACATTTTAAAGCAAACACTGATTTTGGAGACTAATAAATTAAAGTTGAACTTCAGGCAAACAGCTAAATGCACTCATGAGATACATCTATGGAAGCTGTTTTACCCTCCAAAAAGTTTATAATAATATCTGGTCGGACCAGAAATTTTCACAGCCCCATCACATACTGTAGATAGTTTGGAAATCACTTTCCTAATATGAAGATAAGTAATAGCGCTCAACACATTCCTTACCTTACCTTAGTCTGTAAGTGGACAGTGAAGAAATAAAAAAATAAAATAATTTTTCTTCTTTCAGAATATGCAGAGTTTAAAGGAATCTTTCCTGCATGACCTCCTTAATATGGCTGCATATTATACAGACAGAATTAACTGCCTATTAAACTTGCAAGATCACTCCTGACTTTGACCCCATGGATTTATGGGAAACCCATGAAGCTTATGTTTGAAGTATTTTCTACATAGCAATGGACCTAAGCAGACTAGAACAAAACCGATGTCCCTCCTCAGATTTCCACCCAAGAGAGGCCATCCACCGCACCTCCTTGGCAAAAACTAGCTGAACTCACTATGCTTGTAGAATGTCCCATTTCTCTCTGTTTAAGGCTAAGACCTATCTCACGAAATTAAAACACAAATGAATAAATTTGGTAATGTCTAATAAGTGCTTGACTACAGCGTTAAGAATGTAAAAAGAACAAACAAACACATTTACTGAACCTTCAAACAGTAAGTTACCCAAGATGGCTAACATAGACAGAACCTTAAGCCATCAGTGTCTGCTTCTTCGCAGGGGAGTTTGCAGAATCATAAATATTTATATGAAGTCAGCCTAATTTCCCATTAAACATGGCTGACTTCTTGGTCCTCCAACAGCTGATAAACTCCCCTTGGTGAATGTCCATACAAAAACAGGTAAGGCTCCTGGACCTGATGGATTTTCTTTTCTGTGCAATTGATGAGATTGATAAAATGTAAAACTTTTCTGATAGATGTTACTCGGCTATATTTACATAGATTTGATCCTATTGGAATATGTTCCCAATACACCTAATTTATTTCCTCTTTCATATTCCTTGCCTTTATTCAAGGAATATTTTCTTTCCCTTTTTTCTATTACCCTCTATGCTGTCCTCATTTATACATCTGGCCATTTGTTTTTCTAGACATGTTATCGGGCATGTAGCTTCTATAATAAATTTTTAGGTTATTGCAGATGGACAAGGACTCCAGTGAGCTGATATGTCTCATTGGTGTAATTCTGTACTTTTCTATGGTATGTGTTTTTCACTTGTTTATGCTGTGCTTTATACTTTTTTTACTAATGTAGTATTAGAGACAGTGTAAGTTATTGGCCCTGATTAATAAAGTTCTGCAAGGCTGGAGAGAATACACTTTCATCAGTGAAGCTGGGTAATCAAGCAAACCTGGAATGGATTTCCTAAAGGTTTTTAGCTATTTGTTAGCAAATGTTTTCAATCCTGGAGCAGATCCATTCAAGGTTTGCTGAAAAGTGTATTCTCTCCAGCCTTGGAGAACTGTATCAAATCAGGGCCATTTCCTCTGTTATATGTCCTAATTTCAAGTTTAAACTAAAAATATGCAAAAAGGAAAAAAAAAAACAGCCACTTAGATCTGTGATATACAAACCACCTTTACTGAGCTTACATTAACATACACCTGCAATAAACAGCATCTGTATAATGTGAGTATGTATAGTGGTATAATGTTTCTGACACTCTGCCTAGTTGCTATTCTACATCACTCAGACTAACAGCCACATACTACATCAAACTCCCTGTACGAACAACCGAAGCCAGTGATATGAGACTTTTTTCCTAAGAAATATTTGGATGTAACATTTCTTTATTTACCTATTGTTTGTTGGTAATTAATATGCCTCTTCGTGTTATAGGGGGTACATTTTAAAATCTTATCCGACATTCATTCTGAATATAACTACAAGTCTGTTGTATATGGTTTTATATCACATTTGCAATCACAACTGAAAGAACAGCTATAACTTTAATAAGAACTACCTTAAAGTGGAACCAAAGCCACACGATTGAGCTATCTGCGTTATGTCGCAGGGCACCACCATCCTTCTCTTCTTCCTCCCATCCATGATCTTTGGTCATCTTGATTGGCTGTTCGGGAGGATGTAACTCATTCATCCCCAGCAGCAACAATTGCTGGGTTTTCTTGGCAATCAAAGCTGATGCTGGACATCCACAGCTCTGCTTTGTTACCTGAAACCCAGAGCATTCAGGCAGGTAAGACACATTATTGCAGAAAGAGTGTGGCCTGTCCCTTTCTGCAACAATGACCTGCCTGATCATGAATTTTTAAAAGTAGAACATTAGTTCTGCTTTAATCCTCCCTCTTAGTCTGCACATAAAACTCCCTTCCAAACTGCCTATTACATCAGTGAGACAGCTGTATTCTGCTTTTCCCAGGGGCAAAATCCTTTACATCACTGGCCACATCAGTATGGTGAGCCTTTATAGACAGGTAAAGATCCGATCTCCAATCAGTTTCAGTCAAAGGAACCATGCCAAGAATTTAGGCCAAAAATTAGCTAAATGCCACAAATGACATACAGGAGTAAGTAAGACGTTGTGCTGGGGGGCAGTGAAGAATGAATTAGTACAGTTTTTGTTAACACTTGATTCACAACAATTTTATTGTGTTTAGAGGGGGGTCACAAAGGATGATTGCTTTATTAGTTCGTGTCATTAGAACTACTGACACCAAAAGATCATCTATACAACCTGGCAAGAAGCATTATTTAGAATGAGTTATTGATGGCAGATCAGTAAAATGTCCACAAAAAGTAAATGTTGTTTTATTTCCTTGCAAGGTAATTAGCTAGTTATTAACCAATATCCTAGGCCAAGACTAGTATACACATTAGAAAATTTAAATAAATCTGAGAAGTCCTTATTTTTATACAATCCTGTTTTAGGTCAGTGAATCAAAGTAATGAAGCAAGTAAATCCACAGCCAAGCATCTGGCATTTTCTGTAGGAGAACTCCGTAACGATAGCCTCTGTTTTTCTATTAGGACAGATTTCTTTAGCACTAATGACAAGGTCATAGATGAGCAGTCCATACTATTGATCCTGCCAAACAAAAGTTCTTCTCCCACAAGTTTAGTGTAGAATTAGACCATTCCCTGGTGACTTCCACAATGAGATGATACAGCTATTATTAGCACAGTGAGGAATTATCAGGCTAAGATTGTCAATTAGAAAGTCGGTGTCATGAAAGCTCTTTTGTAACACTGAACTTAGTAATAGATCCATGAGAACGTTTTTTAATCTGTCAACAGTGTACCTTCCTAGATAAGCTACTGCTGCTAATTGTAGATTTGCTCACACCTGCATAGAGCCAGTTTTTACATCTTCAGTGCAGAAAAAATTTAGTGTGAAGGTTTTCATTTTTTGTATAAGTTTATAGGAATTTTACCTATATAATAAAGCAAAGGGTAACATGACATGAGTTCATTGACTGTCTGATCACATGATGAGGAACAACACAGAATTGTTTGCATTAAAATGAACTATAAATGCATTTTATTCTCATATTTAAACTGTAAGTTTACAGATCATAAATGGGAAGGTTTAATTCATAGGGAGTAATCAGAAATCATCTCTTTATTATCCTTTGTAAAGCATTACCCTATTGTACATACGTTTATTAAACAATAAAGGAGTACAAATTAAACACTAGCACAGAGACACCGTACAAAACCAGAGGACCCTCGCTGTATAAATTAATTATAAGGGCCCATTCACACCCTACTTTTTTTGGTTTAGGTAAAAGCATGCGACGCTCCACACACAATGCATTATAGGATGGCCATTATAGTAATAAGTACTGTTCACGTCACTGTCTTTTTGGGCTCTGTTTTAAAAACAGAAAATCTGACACTCCCTCAAATTTTCCCTAGTGGGAATCAATTACTGCCATTGAAAAACACAGACCTGGAAGATTCCCACGAATGAGTGAATTCCTGATTCCGTTTTATAAATGAAGCCCTTTATGAAGTTCTGGTCTCAAGAACTAAAACACATACCCCATGCATTTTGTAAAGAGATCCATAAGCATTTATTTGTTATCAAGTACACAGATGTGTTTGTAATGTACCATTTTCCATTGAGTCTGTTTTTTACACATTTCTTTTCAGTTTCTTTATGATTGCTCTCCAGGATGTTAAGAGGTTTTGTAAGAAAGTGCAGAATCATGATCAACAACATTTGACCTTGCCTCTAGGATTATCCTCTTGCTTTGTTTGCTTGGACTTTCATCACATATACCAACCTCGCCCTGTTACCTGACCTGATTCTCATCATTTGTGTACTTCATTGTCCAGCACATTGCCAACTTGGCCTGTTACCTGACCAACTTCAATTGGCACCCATGCCCCTCTGGAGTCACTATTATCAGGACCACTGGGACCACAGTGGCAAGAGAGGCTAACCTCATAATTTAGGTATATGAAGCAGGCCCCAAACCTTTTTGCACTACAGACCAGGGGTAAAGGCATCCACCCTTGTCACCTGCAGTCTTTCCTGTGCCAGTAAGGTAAGAGGTGTCTTCTCTCCTGTCATTTTTCATTTCTTGATTGAACAAAATTACAGAGTGACAGAGAGAAGAGACGACACAGATCCTTTCTGTCACAGTGAAGACTGCAGCCAAATAGGATGGCTGTGGCCCAGTTTGGCACAACTCATGACCACTTACTGGCCTGGTGGTTGAGAGCCCCTGTTCTAAAGCATAATGATCATGTTGGAGGAGTGCTTCATTTTTTATTATTATTATTATACTAATAATAATAATAATAATAATAATAATAATAATAAAAAGCAACATTTTGATATGAATCCTAAATAAGTTGTATAGTGCTTTTTGCCACGTTTGGATGTTCCAGGATTCCTTCAGCTCAAATGTTTAAGTGATTCTGTTACCTCTCATGTAATGTTTCATCTTGGCAAACATTTCAAGTGTCAGTTTTTCTGAATACATTGCTACTTTGAATATAGTATTGATAGAGGAGCTCATTTTGAGTTTTCAATTATAATTTTAATATATATTTTATAATTATAAACCTCTCTGACAAGTATTTATCTCATCATGCTGTCTTCAATTGAACACTTTTCTGTATACAGAATATTGTTCATACTTTTACCAGCATTGAGAACTATTTATCAAAGATGGTAGTTTTTGCCAGCATTCCTCCCATGTATTATATGGCAGCTGCTGAGTACATTGTGTTTATTTGAATGCTGCCAATGTAATTCAAGAATACAGTAGAAGTTTTAATACAACAGCATCATTCCATTAATTTACCTAAGTTCAGTAACTTTCAAATCAACCTTAGGAAGCAACTGTGCTTGATTTCAATGGCAAAAAGGAACCTATGGACTACCTCCCATGTGAGCCATTTAGGTAGTCACCCTATTTTAAGTAAACCTATTTTATTGGTATTTAAAAACATTTTCAAAAAAGTGTAATCTATTTTACTAAAAAATTTTCCTAGCCCATTGATGTCTAAAAGTGTCATCAATTCAATTCAGAGGAAGGTGAAGAACGGGGCCCCTCTTTCACACTGTTCAGACATTGCTTGAGTAATAAGAATGCTCCGGCACTTGATCCTGTGTACTTGAGTGTACGTGCCAAGGAAAATCTGGGAAATTACATTACATGGAACCACATCCATTGAATTTCTTAGGGCATATAAAACTGAAAAACATTTTTTGAGCAAAGAGGAGAAGGGACTACAGTCCTTTCAAATGCCAATTATGAATGAATTGCATATTATATTTTCTGACATTGCTGGAACCTGCAAAGGTATCTTTTCTTGTTTCTTTTTTATTTTTATGTATTTTTATGTTTAAGTTTTTTTCATTTTTTTACCTTTACTGACCTGCATGCACTGATGAGTGGTCACCCAGTGATTTACATTATAAACTCCCTTCCTTGCTTGCAACACGCTTGGAATCATCCACTGGTGCCTTAGGATGGAGCTTTTATTAACAAACCAGAGAGACTGCACATTCACATCACCTTTTATCGGGTTACCAACCCTCACTAGCAGATGGATAAAAACAAAAAAATATATTAGGGTGAATTTTGTGCTAATAGATTAAGTGATTGTCTAAACAAATATATTTATTAAATATACCCCAGTCTCCAATATATTTCATATACCACATGCCTGATGGATTTTATTTTGTGGAAAATATTAATGACAATATCTGTAAAACATACTGCATTATGCACATTGTTCAAATTAAAAATATAAAAGAAAAGATAAGTAGTAACTTTTAATGGAGCATAGCTGTCATCTAACATATATTAAGTTATATACACATATTTTAGATGAGCTTTGTAAATACCTCCACATTATCATAATCTGTTTATAGTACTGATTTAAGTCTGCAAGTATCTGGCTGTGTCAATAGTCTGCACCAGGTAGTTGTCTTTAATAGATATTAAAATGTCTGTGTACCTGGCAGGCTTTTAAATATATTACAGGCTAATAAAGCTGTTGGTGCTACCTTTGTAAGCAAACAATACATTCAAAAACAAAATGAAGGAAATAAAAATGTGTATATTTTTGTTGCTGTAAGTTTCTGAAGTGCTCTGTTAAAGCTGGTAATAAGGTTGTCCAACTGGGCTCGCTTTTAGAAAACACAATACACAAAGTCCAGCTGTAATTACTGAGTCAGACGCAACTGGAAAATAATTACAGACCTCTCACACTGTAGCACTGCTTGGTAAATTATGCCCTTGGACAAATCCGTCCTAACTGCACTGAGCCTCTGAGACATGATATAAAAGACTTTCTTGCTGCAGTCTGTCCAAAATGTATAATCATACAAGGCTATAACAAATGCAGAAAGGCCACGTTTAAGCAGTAAATCAGAATGAATAATATGAGTGAGCAAAAATAAGACAGTGTGAAAATGGATTTTTATTTATAGTAAAATGTGCAAATGTGCAAATCATTATGCCAAACCTCTTACGGCAATATTTCGCATAACGTCTGAACTATAATTTAAAAATTACAATGTAAAATTCTGCAAATAATATTGATGTGTTACTATGCTGTAGAGATGAAGTGGTGAGAATGTGCTGATTTCACATTTCATCTTAAGCAGTCTATTTTACTCTTCTGTCTTACAAATCTCATTCACAGCTTCTGCAGCAGAGCAGCACCACCTAGCCGCAGCTTTATCCCCCTGCAATGGAGTTGGTTCTGTAGCAAAGATAGAGAATATCCTTGAGGAACACTTTAACAAACATTGCTGTTACTTCAGGAACACACGTTTTATTTCCCCTTAACGAATCGGAATTTATAGGTGCATTATTTGTAATTATCATGTTTAGCTTAACTGAGACATTGATTCTGATACCCTACTGCATGCTTTTTAATAATGCATAGTCTGATAAAATATTTATTTCACTTCATTTACATATTAGCCCAAGTTCATTATATATTAAATCAATTCCATTCAATGCACAAACATTTTTTATAAATTACAAGAAATAGGATTAATGAAAAGAAAATAGGTGGGCTAAGCCCTTTACATGCATAGATCTGTGCATTAATTGGTATATCTTTCAAGAACTCAACTAAGCCAGTTAGCACCTTGTGCATAACATGGCTCTAATGCAAAAAAAAAAAAAAAAAAGAATTATTTTATTTCAACAGTTACCTAAATTAAAAAAAAAACAGGAGCTTTTGTGTGGTCAGTCTTCCTTAACCATACATCATAGAAGTCAGTTTTGGGTAAAAATGCAGAGCCAGCTCATATTGTGGAAGAGTTACAAAACAAAGACATTCTTCCCTCAGCATTTGATAGAGGGCAGATCTGAATCAGAAAAATATGCAGGAAAACCAGTACAGGTAGTCCCTGGGTTACATACGAGATATGGACTGTAGGTTTGTCCTTAGGTTAAATTTGTATTTACATTTTTTTAATAAATGCAATTAAGACAGATGTTTGTCTCAACATATTATTAGGCAGCGTGGTGTCAGTTACTGTATAAAATCCTCACTGTGAGTTAATCACAAACAAAGCAAAAAAATAAAAACTTTATGGAGCCTAGACAAGTATTAACTGCTGGAGCAAGCTGTGCTTTAACATACAAAAATGAAACAACTGCAGAGTTTGTCTTGGTCATTGAAGCGTTACAAGATGTTGCAGAAGGGCTCAGTCCTTAAGATCACCCACAACCTCAGCTGTGTTTAGCAAAAGATTTCTTTTACAAGTCATGCAAACTGACCCCCCCCAACAAGCCTCCATCCTGGACACCAGCGAACATGGAAGCCCCGTTCGTATCTAGGAGTTGTCTGTATATTGGATGTCCTTAACTCTGGGACTACATGTAATAGCTTACATGGAGCATACTTTTGGAATTGGAAAAAGACACAGCCTAGCTCCTTGAGAATCGTGATCATATAGAAGGAGCACCACAAATATTGTGCTGCATTGTATTGTATTGTATACCTTTATTGTAGGATTGAGTTATTTGCAGAATGTCCACTGCCAATTGCTGTAGGTGATAGATGAATTATGTCTGCTATATGCATAACCTGGTATTATCAAAGGGAATTAATTGATTAGAGTGATGAAGGATACACTTGGCCATTTTTGGACTGATTTAGCCACTAAAAAACAATAAACTGTCCATGTAATCTCATATATATATATATATATATATATATATATATATATATATAGATATATATATATATGAATAAGTATTTAAAGGATGATGATAGGTTACCTTGATCCATGCAGTTGTTTTACATTTGAAAGAATAAATACAGTTGGGACTGCAAAAAAAGTGATGTATGTTGAGGTGACAATAAAGTAGTAGCTCCTAACAATCTCCAAGTAATAGTGAGTGTGCATCTCTCAGACCCAGTTACAGTATATATTTGGTGGGGTCTTTTGCTACAACACATCTAAACTGTTACCTGAAAATGTAACATCAGCTCTAAGTGATTCGAAAAACAACAAAAATTGGAAAGCCTTGTTTAGTGAACATAAAGTTTGCAGATACATAGAGATTTAATAAAGCTCTCCAAGGCTGTTACACTTTCATCAGTGAATCTGGGTAATCCAGCAAACTGGAATAGATCTGTTCCATGATTCAAAACTTTTGCTAGCAAATAGCAAATGATTTGTAAGCAATCCATTTCAGGTTTGTTGAATCGTCCAGCTTCACTGATGAAAGTGTATCCTCTCCAGCTTTTGAGAGCTTTATTAAATCAGGCCCATAAGTAGAAGTGTGGAATAAGGACACTAACTAGTCAAAAACTGTAACAGAAATCCAAAAAATAAAAAAATTTTAGTCTATAATTTGTCTATACATATAGGATATTGGAAAACTAAGTCTTAAAAATCTGAGTTGCAGTAACCCTAAACTGAATTGTAAGCTGAACTCCATGTAACAGGTAAATGCACAGATGAACCTAGGATAAGAAACAAGTTTTAGCCTGCCAAAGGACTAGTGTTCTTCCCTATCTATTGTTGGGATCTACCACACAGCACATTCAAGTGAGTGAGCAAATATTTGGTTAGGAAATACAATGATATCATCTCTCACCTCTATCATCATCTCATCTTTATCATCACCACCAGCCTGCTAACTGCACAGTAAAGCCGCATACACACGTGCAATAATAGTCGTGAAAGATCCTTTCCAATGACTGTTGTTGCTCGATGCATGAACACCGTTCTGCTCTATGCAGGGGGGAGGGGGAGAGGGACAGAGCGGCACCCTGTTGCGCATTCTCCCTCTTCCCTTGCAGTACGATTGTTAGTTGTCCATCTTCCGTAGATCTGCCAGGACGGTCCTTCGAACATGGACGACTGGCGCTGTACACATGCCAGTGAGAACCTATGGACGTGTGTACATAGCTTAAGAGAGCAGCAGCAGATCAAGTCTTTTGCAAATTCTGATTTCTCCCCCTATCAGGATATTGCTCTTGATATCAAGTCACACTGATGTAATTACACAAGTTACAAAATATATAAATATTTTTACCAATAAATATTGTGCCACATTCATTTGTTTGCTTTATATTTGCATGCAGTGCTGGTTTAATAAGCCTTATTAATAATTTATGCACTATAAAGTAAAACTAAATGAAGAAAATATTAGGAAATGTAAACCTGCCATTGGAAAAATACAATTATTTAAATAATAAAATTAAAATTATATTATTCATAAAGGGCAACAAAAATATGTGTAGGTAAAATAGAAAAGAACATAACATTTTGCCTGTGCACAAGGCATAGCAGAGCATTACCTGCTGCTTTTGTTTCCCATGATGATTTAAACATTTCAATTAAAAATTGCAAAATAAAGACTAAAGGGTTGACAAAACAAATAGGAAATTTAGATCACTTGCTCCAGAAAATACTTTATAATGCAGTGGTGCAAAAAATAGTAGAAGGTCTGATTCATCACACCATGCAAAGTTAATGGACCTAGTTACTCATTAGCATGACAGCTTCTAACTAGACTAGTGTGACAGAACAGCTGCTTGTCTCTAAAGGCGCAAGTTGGTGCAGTTCTGTTTGCAGAAAAAGGCATGCTTGACTTGGTGCTCACACTAGGAAACACATCCAGCCCCTGCCCTAGGCTAGAAAGCTAGAACTAACAGAGCTTTGCAGGATAAAGATCATACACAGATTCAATAGATTTTAGGACAATCTGTTATCCAGTGCATTAACTATTTGTTTCAAACAATCTCCATTTAATCAAAATTAGGAAAAAAATAATAAATGTTGATGGCTGCTCAAACTGCAACTGACAATAAACAAACTCAAACTACACCAGCAATATTGGTTTGTTCATGATAAGCAATGTTGGCAGCTCCTCTAATTCCATAAACATTCCAACTGACCTGAGAAAAACAATATTAGAGAAAAAGTTTTGTCTGTAACTTCAGATTTGTTTTTTTTAAGGGGAGGAAAGCATGATCTGGGTACAGTGGCTTACTGGTGGCAATGAATGTGGACATGGCTACAAAGCACTACATATTGGGCATGGTTAAATAAAGTTTGAGCCCACTGCCACAGTACACACTGGGCATATTTACCACTGTCCTCGTACCCACAAAATTACATGCTGGCCCTGGCCAAGGCTCATGTTAGTTGACAAAGCGAACCTGGTGATGCTGTAACAGTAAATGGACCGTTAGTAGGGCTTAGACCACAAGTAGCCACTGGTGTCTGATTTACTTTGCATTAGAATTTATGGGCTGCTGCTGCTAGTGTGCTGGCCTGTACACAGTAGACTGGCGGTAACTATTTGTTGAGGGCTTTTTACATAAATTATGCAAACAGACTGTGCAGGCCATGGCCTTGTAGCACAGTGAAGATGTTGAATAGCGTGATATAAATTTCTTCTTCTGTATCTAAAGCCTTATAGGTATATAGCTGCAGTATGAGACCTGAGAAATTGCTGCCTCTGGCTTCTTATCCATCTCCTTAGAGATTTGGAGTTAAATTTAGTATTATCACTATTTCTGATTGTTTTCCTTGTTGGAGGCTAAGACACACAAAACAGCTTGCCTTGCTGGGAAAATATATATCTCGTACTGATGGGTTTCGATTGTGTGATAATACCCCTGGTATGTGGGTGTATGGATAAGTGCTAATATATGTGTGTGTTTATAAGCAGAAGTCTATGAATACCTGGTGAAATATACAGTCTGACAATTCACCCTGTTCCTCTTAAGGTGAATTTTATAATAAATAAACAGATATTTTTATTATTATATACTATATAACTTTTGCACGCTTATTTAAGTACTAATAGTGCCCATTGTACATGAATACAAGCTTAAGACAAATGAGCCAGAGAATAGGTGAAACACCCTGGGGTTGTTAAAAAGACAAATACAATCCTTAAGCTACTGGAACACTTTCAAATTAATCTTACAGATAATCTTGATCAAATGAGATTTATTGTATCAGAAAGGGCTGCACCACTGAACAGATGCCGTTTCCTCCTTCCTGCATCTTTCATGAAGTATTTGTAAGAAAACAAATGGAGCAGTAAGTGCTTATATTAGATGTTCTTTTAACTAATATTGGATCTTAGAGAACTGCTTACTCTTACTAAGTACAGCTTACTAAGAATTACCTTTACTCAGATTCTGCAATGTTCACTCATACAGATCACCACTGTCATGTTCTTTCTCCTTTTGAAAACTAAGGCAATGAACCCAAGGTGAGTTGGCTACCACCTGACTGTGATAGTTGTAGGATGTCAGTGTAACTTTACGACGCTCTGTGCATAAATTCCTGATTTAAAGTAAATATGTAGTCGTGTATGTCAGTTCAGCAAGTAGATGGTGAACCGGTGTGATGTCTAAACAATGATGGCCTAATTCTTCCTAAGAGAAAGGCAGCTTTTTAGTGGGTATTGTGTATCGTGTAACAGATAATGTTGGATGATATGCATACTTTACATGGATACATAGCGTGCCAGACTTGATGAAGACTGTTCTTAATTAATTAATCAATTAATGAATTGAGCTTAGGATGATGGTTCTCTAAAGACACATTAGGGTATATGACCCCAGGAGGGACAACCATTTGCTGGTATGTAAAGTGTAAAGGATTGCCTGTGTAATGACAAAAGTTGTTTGATAACTGATTTGCATGTACTGTATGACTAAAATACTTTTTAGAAACTTTCTCATGGCTCCACTGTTTATTTGTATGTAAACTGTTTGAAACCTACAGGCTTCTGTAGCTGCAAGTTCACTACATCACATTCAGCAAATAATTTTCCATTGTTGCTACCAACCTCCTGCACTATTATTTAGAACTTCCATAAAACACTAGATGGTTCTTTTAACAATTAAATGTTACTTAAAAACTTGGTTTATTGCTGTTAAATGTTTTATTATATAATTATAAATGAATTTATTAGGTTTTTCAGAGAGGATAAATTTGTTTTACAATTTGCACACAGTGGATACTTTGCAACTTTGTCTTAAAGGCTCTACTCCAATATATTCACCATTGGGTTCCTTGTAATGAAATAATGCAACTACCCAGATATCATTTACTGTGGATGTAGCAGCCATCACTTTACCTGGCTTACCCAGCAGGGCCAAGATCAAAGTATCTATTTAAACAGTTAAAGGGTGTTATTTGAAATAAGGTAAAAAGAAAACATTGAATAAGAAAAAGGGTGTGTGTAAAAATGTAAGGGGAATTTGAAAAGAGAGAACCACTTGGCCACCATGAGGGCTCTGATCATCTTCACAAGGCTAGGGCACCTCGTCACATTAATGTGGTAATTGATTGGTTATTTTTTCTATCTAATACCTTTTACCTCACTTCCTGGTAGGTGTTACTTATAAATGATCGACTTGATAGAGGCAAGCCATAGAAAAGTAGGCAGGTCAGATCAACAACAAATGAGTAGAAACAAGCTGTGGTCAGGAGACAGGCCAGATGGTTCCTTTGCTGATTTGACTTCAGTTATAAATGTTTGCAGGATGAGGAACTAAAGAACATTCAGCATTTAACAATCCATGCCAATTCTGGGATTGCAGGTCCACAAGTGGGATGCATTTGTCCATGCATAGCTGCACCCAAGCCTCAGTCCACAGTTCAGAATGACACACTTGTATACAACATATGAGGCAGTATCCTGACAGTGTCATATAAAGAACAAATGATAAAAAGAACCTTATATGAAAAGCATTTTCCAAGCACTGTGAATGTGTGACATTGGTTTTGTAATTCAGATAGTTATAAATCATAGAAAATGATCACAGGCAAACAGTAATCACTATTTTTTCAGAAATGTATACCCTTTCACTCCCCTAAGAAATTAAAAGTCCATTATTTTATAATTTCAGGCATAATGAATGGAACAGCTAAAAGCAATCTCTATGGGCTTCCAATTACTGTCATTATATGAAACTGAAAATATATAGAAATATATTTCACAAAATAGCTATAAGCATTGTTTTCCTACATGATTCTTGTTATACTGTACATATTAAAATTCTTGTATCAGTATATGTAAATCCGTAGAAGCCTTCAGGTAACTTACCACATAGCTACATCTAAGAGTATACAGATATATGATCATTAAATGACTCTATTATGTATCTAGTGCATGTGACCTTGAAGGACTGTGTTCAACATGATCCTTTTAGTACAAATGTAATGAGCTGTGGAAATGATCTAGTGAATATGGGGAGTTATAGTGGGAAAAGCAGCTTCATCAAAGTGTCTCTTAGTTAAAGACAAGGTTCTAAAGAAAAAGCAAAATAGGAGGACATTAGTGTCACATTTACACTTTGTTTTGTTTCACACTTAGTTTCAAAGGTTACAAGATTTTATCTTATGAGCTGATATAAAGCTATGTATTGTGCTATTTCCATGGCTTACAGGAAGACCTTCTGACCCTTTGCAACACTACTGCATTCACATCTTGCATGTTATATTACACTGTCGTACATCTCTCCAGATATGTCATGGTACAAAAATTAGAGTTTAGCCAGCTGGAATTTACTTTTAAAGTTTTCCTACCGAGAAGGAACATTATTACTACTTTCCCCTGTCCAGGGGCAATGGTCAGCTGCAGAGCACTGAATTCTTCATCAATAAACAGTTTTGGTCAATTTCTGATTTAGAACCACTAAAATTTGTGCTCCATAACATTAGTAGTACACTGCTTAGTTTCACCTATTGTCTTTATCATTTAACCAAAAGCCACCCCAAGCAGCTGATAATGATGACATTCCAGGCACTGGACTGTAATTGTGTTTCAGACTGATGGAGGACCAGGAGCACAAAGGCAGGATAGGGGCAAGGAGTAGCCAAAACATCCAGCTGGTAAAAGGTCTGAGCCAAAGGCATACATTGGAGTCAAACAGATGTTAGCAAATAGAAACTACAGCAAAACAGAATGGGGTGTTTTGATCTAACAGTGCTGAAGCCTGGATGGACCTTATACCTGTCACCCCAACTCTGCTTAGGTTTTCCCCTGTGTACTTTGTTTGGTGGATGGATTATCTGGTATGATCTCTGGACTTGTCTATTATCTGGCTCTGTATTCTGGACTTGTCTGTTGGAATTTTGGTACATCTATATGTGGGTTCCTGGTTCTCTGCCAGCCCTTCCCCAGAAACCATCCCTTGCACATTAAGTCCTGGGGCAACTGTTTCCTGGGAAACGCAACTAGTCTCCCGAGGCTGAGCGGGAGCTGCTAACGCCTCTGGCGTTAGATTGGGGGACTGGTGTCTGGTGAGTACCGGTGTGGACCAGGGCCTTACAATATGTGAAAAAGTTTTTTTTTTTAAGGTCCAGAACATTTCCTTTCTTGGTAAGGTTTTATAAAACAATGAATGCAATATAGACTCTGTATACCAGGGGTGCCCATAACGTCAATCACGATCTACTGCCTTACCCCCTCCCTGCTGTTTACTAGTAGCCCTGCTGTATACCTATAGGGACCCTGGGGATGTCTTTCAGTGCACGAGAAGGCTTGTGTAACAGTGGGGAGTGGGAAGGGAGGCAGAGAGGACATTCTGAGGTGAGCAGTGTTGAGCGCCCAGTCAGCTCAGGCTTGGGGTCAGGGCTTAATTACCGAGATACCTTTGTACAGATTAGCAGTTCTTTTTCTTCTGCAGCACGTCATACCCCTTATAACAGGTGAACTGTAGCTTTCCTGTCACTATAATCTTGTAGTGCAATGTCTGTGCAATGTTCTGTCATTCAATGTCTCATTAGCTCCAATTTTATTGTTGGTAGATCATTTTGACTTAGTCATTTTAAAAGTAGCCAAAAGAGTGTGGGCACCCCTGCTGTAGACTGACACAATTTAATTAATGGAAAAGAATATCAAATCACTAATAAATAACTGATCCTAACAAAGCATGCATGTGCCATGGTTATAAAAGCTGACCAAATTATTTGAAGGGTACCCCAAGATACTAGCTAGGCATCATTGACAGATTGCTATAAATCAGATTGCCATAAATTGGATGAACCGTGGACATTACTGTAGAAAAACAATTACATATATTTTCAATTTTTAGCAAGCAGGTCTAATACTTAAGAATGTAGCCAAATTAAAACTTTAATATCCACAAGCAAAGTATTACACCTGTTTAAGATGAATCAGAAAATTCTACCTGGTGAATCTCAGATGTGACGTGCACAGTAAGATTTACTAACCATAACCTAATTTTGACATACTTCCTGCTGGGTAAGGCATTAGTACAATTAGTATAATAATTGTTGAAGCGAAATATGCCATGTAATCCTTTTCTAATGCTAATGACAGCAAATTATTACAAAGAAATTACTGTTAAATACTTTGAAAAAATGTTCTTTAAATCTTCTGGATATTTATTCATCCATAAATCAATCCATTTGTTTGATGTCTCTTCAGCAGTATGCAACTCCTCTTGTTTAGTAATAAGTACATTTCAAAGGCTTTTTTTTAAACCCTTAATTAATCAGCATTTAGGACTTTATTTACAAAGTAGGGAATCTGACATTCCCTCAAACATTCCCTGGTGGAGAATCTTCCAGGTCCATGTGTTTCAATGGTTTTACATGATTCTCCAATAAGAAATGTTTGAGAGAATATCAGATTCCCAGTTTTATAAATAGAGCAATTAGAATCTGTCAGGAGGTGTTATCTTTGCAGCATTTAGGCACAATTCCCATCATGACAAAATAAAAATAATACAGGCAAAAAAAAAAAAATCAAATGCACAATTTAAATTTTTTATGATAGATCATCTTCTTAACTGGTGTTAAAAACTTACCAGGTCTGCTGTTTGTAGGAAAGAAGTTACAAAAGATATATAAAAATAATTGTAACCAGAAGTTTATTTGTGTATTGTGAAGAAGACAAGGAAACTGTGTTCTTTGTAGATTATATAGGAAACCAAATGGAAAGATGTAATAAGAGCAACAGATAATAAAAATGTACATTAATGTCAGCAAACAAGTACAATTATGTAGTCAGTTCCAGTCACCTCATTGAATACAAAATAGCTGAAAAGTGTCAAGGTATCCTTTGCCAGATGGTTTGTGTATGGTAATGTATTTACAAAGTACACAGGCTTATTAGTAGCACATTGAGAGATAATGTGTAATGACTTGCTAATAGGTCATCAGTTACCCCCTTCTATAGCACAAGATGTCTCACTAAAAATATAAGAGAAATACAAAAATATCAAGAATGCTCGCACAGTAAGATGCCTCCATTATCTTAGGCAACATAATGCTAAAACAATTTAACATATTTTTGTTTTTATTGCAGTCTTGCCATAGTTGCTGTTTGCTGTCTATGATAAATCACCCATTGAAAACCCTTAGGAAGCAGAATTATGCCAGGATAGAACAGACTATTAGCGAGGACTGCCTGTTAACAGTTAAAAAGCTTCAGTTGCCTTTAAGCAATGGTATGCACATGTTACCATATTTGCTTTTAACAAATAATGTCACAAATGTAAAATAAATGTTTTTAATTATTTAAAATAAAGGAAATATTCTAAGGTAATCTACAGGAAAAACTGAATCAGCTGACATAAATGTAAAAATAATTCACCAGATTCACCTCCACAACTTAGCGATTGAAAAATCTACATGCTATGTGTTTTATAATGTAATTAGTCTTTTGTTTTTTAAGAAAATAAAGGAAATATCCCAATTACTGAGGTTGCATCCTTGTTTGACTGTCACAACATTTATCTAGACATTTCTAAGAAAGTTCACTTAAGTGAGTTACCTTTTTAACAAATTCCTATTTGGTGCTATTTTATTGTGGACACATGCAAAAATATGCTATATACATTTTTATAATGTTAAATGACATTTGAATACCATCAACTGCAGCAACGTGTGACCTTTAAAGCAAATAAATGTTTTAATTTTATTATTTATGTAATTAACTTTATTGAATGTATTATCGCCCCAGCATAATGACTCACAGTAAGGATGATAATGGAGAAGTTAACATTAGCACTAAAAATAGTATAACACCAACAGGATCTGGAGTTTGCAGGGGAAGCCAGTTATGATTATTATTAAGTACAAGCATAAAAATTTCCTTTATAGATTTTCTAGAGCATGTGAGCATCACAGAACTGAAGCATTAGCAATATTAGGCTATGTTAGATTTCTGATCATTTTCAGTAACCGGTGAATGAATGATCACTGTACACACAGGGCTGTTGAGTTCTCTGGAGAAGAGAAGAGACAGGGGTGGATGAATGAGTGGCACTCCAGCCAATCATCCCTATTCAGTCATTTATTGATCCGCCAGGACAGATCAGTGAACAACATTGGGTGACATCTGTACGCATGATGGATTTTTGCTTGGGATGATCACAAGGAAGGACAGAGTGTTTTTTTCCTTTCTGAACTCACTGAATCTTTCTCCAAAAGCAGCTTGCATTGCCATAATTGCACAGTGTAAATAAACTCAATTTATGTGATTGTTCTCTTCCTTGAACTCTCTCAGGGAGGGGAAGTCAGAGAGCGTACCTCTCAATACATCTCTAACAAACACTGTCATCTTGCACTCAAACATCCAGAATATCCTCCAGCAACTGCAAGGCCATCAATTGATTGATGTCATCAATTTGCTTACTGGTGATGTTTGTTGCCATTTTAATGGTCCTGTCCTTGATGGTCTTTGCAGAGAGAGGCATTTCTGTAATTTTCTGAATAATTTCCCCGTTTGTTTTTGAATTCAGAGAATAGATGCTCTGATATTTTTATGAATGATTCTTTCATGTGTTCTCCGTCTGTGAATGGCTTCCCCTCCTTACGATCTCATGAGCTGCCACAAAACTAGCAGTTGTAGTTGAGTTTGGAGAGTTGATCCACTTGAAAGTTTGTTTGCTCTGCTCAACTTTCCGTAGTAGTTCAGAAATCGCTCTCTTTCACCCATCCCTTTTCACTCGCTCTCTTTCACCCAACTTCAGTTGGGTACTTTTCAGAAAATGCTGAGTGCTTCGAGGAGCTCGAGGGTTCTCTCTGTGTTTGTGTGGGTTTCCTCCGGGTACTCTGGTTTCTTCCCACTTCCCAAAAACATTAGGTTAATTGGCTTCACCCAAAAGTTGACCTTAGATGACTATGGTAGAGATATTGGATGTGAGCCCCTCTGAGGGACAGCTAGTGCCATGACTGTGGACTTTGTACAGCACTGCATAATATGATGGCGCTAAATAAATACTGTGTAGTAATGATAATTTATCGGATGATTAATATATGATTAGTAACTAATCATTATTATATGATTAGTTATTAATCATCTGATAAATTATGCATCATTAGTTGATATAACTTACTTTTAAACTTACTTTACTTCTTTTTTGGAATACGGTATGAATGGCACATGAGTGATCAGAAGGGGAATAATCTTTCAGAATCTTTTTTTTCTAGATTTTCCTCCTTTAAAAATTGGGTGCGTCTCATATTTTGGAGCGTCTTATACGGCGAAAAATACGGTAACTCCTGTGCAGGTGTGCCCCACAGCACAAAAAAAAAATCAGCCCCATTAGCATTTTTAACGTTTTATGTCAGGCGGATGGATGATTACAAAAACAGATATAGATATGAGATATATATCATATTTCTATATCTATATGTATATATATTCATATCTATATCTCTATATAGATATGAATATATATACATATAGATATAGAAATTTTTTCAGGGTGCAGCAACACATATCAGCTTGTTGGAATATACAAGAATGATGATGGTCATTATTATATAACAATACAGGGAAATATACCTAATTTCTTATTTTTTAAATATAATATTTATTACTTTATATATTAAATGTATCTTGGTGGTAGTGGCAGCTTGACAATACAGCATGAAGAATATAGTCACACATGGAAATGAAATGGTGCATTTTGTGGATGTGATGTGTGATATAGGAAAGCAATAGTACAAAACTAAATATTTGAGGCCCTGGCCTATCAATGTACCTTGGAGTGGGTTAATTTAGTGAGAGGAGGATCAATGTACCTTAAGAGACTAGAAATATTAGTATTCCTAGAGCTGCACACAACCATCATCAGGCAATTTATTTTGAGGGTAAGGGGGACTAGATGATTTGAAGGAAATTTAAGACTAATACATTGACATGCATGACCTGCCCAGCTACAACTTAGCTTTTAACAACAATCCTGCTGTCTCAATGGGCCTGATTTATTAAAGCTCTCCAGGACTGTAGAGAATACACTTTCATTAGTGAAGCTGGGTGATCCAGCAAACCTGGAATGGATCTGGTCCAGGACTGAAAACATTTCTTAACATGACTTTTAAGAAATTCATTCTAGGTTTGCTGGATCACCCAACATCACTGATGAAAGTGTATCCTCTCCAGTCTTGGTGAGCTTTATTAAATCGGGTCCAATGTCTGTTGTAAAGGTATATATAAGCCTACAGTCTGAACACTACGAGGTGATAGAAGATCAGAAATCTGGTGTTAGATCTTCTTTCTTTAACTAGACAACGCACACACAAAAACGTCCTACATTTACTGTTTTTCTCCAGCAGATACAGATATAGCAAAAAATAATATTTGTCTATTGCATGGGGAGGGCCTTGAACTATAGGTACCGTATTTATGTTTATAAATTGAATTGTATCAATATCCTTGTTATTTACCTTTGTACATTTGTGTAAACAACATCTAGTAAACACATTTATTTGTTTCCTACAAAATACTGATTATTTTTATAAAGGATACTATTTGGTTTATATCTGAGAGTAGATAGGCTGACCATTGCAGTTCAGCAAAGGCATTTTGATGAAATTTCCAGAGGGCTGACCCAAGGGGTGAAGCTAATGTTAAAATCTCTATTGCCAATAAATTAAAAATATTTATTTTCAAAGCACATATCTTTGCAGATTTTTACTTAGGCTACACTTGAGACAGACAGATTTGCAGTAAATAAATTTTTGCTTTAATGAAATATATTAGTAAATACAATACAAAAATAAAATGATGAAACATAATAATAATGGATGCATCAAGGCAGAAGTCCTTGACTTAAATAGTTTCCCCACTTTAATTACACAAAATCTTTTTTTCTGCATTGTTAAAACTTGTCTGAAAAATCTGATAAATTAGACTGAATAATGCAAAAAAAACAAAATGCCACACAGAATGATCTGTATTCTTTAAACAAACAATGCTTATAACTTAATTCAGCTTTTGTGCTGATAGGAATAGAAACAACTGGATTCTCATCTTACTAAATCAAAACAGATCAATGCTTCTGGTCCTAAACATAGAATGAGGAGTGTTATTAATCTTTGAGCCAGATCAACTGAACATTGCTTCAGGGAAGCTGAAACTTCACTTTTTCACTATCCTTAAATAACTTTTCATTTGGGATTAAGTTTGGAAAGTCACCTCAAAAACTTGAAGCACATCAAGCATCTTGTTCATTTCCTGATACATATGAAGTTTCCTTCAGGTTCCTGCACATCTGACTGACATAGATAAAGATCAAACCTGGCAAATAAAGAGGTGTATGGAACCATCACAACAAAATGAAACAAGAAATATTAGCAACAAGTATTCTGATGCATTGCATGCATTCAGACTGGCTTATTGATGGCACTGTAACAAAGTTGCTTGTAGAAATCCATTACTGTTAATGTACAACAGGGCTATTTGCATGTCACCTTTCATTTGTTTGCAGAAGTGAAAAGGCATTATACATATGTATGAAAATGTAAGGAGCCTGCTTTGTTAAAAACAGTATTATATATTTAGAATAGTCAACGTCTGTGAACCAGATTTAAAGGACGGTGTTCACTATAGCAACCAGAAAGATTTCTGCTGTCATAAAAATGCCAATAAAACTGAGTAGTAGATATGAGAAACATATTGGTACATTTTTTGGTGAGACAGCCACAACACCCCAAAACCCCCATGTGTTAAATTGGAACAAAACCCAGCTAACTAACCTGTCTGCAACCCAGCGCCTGGTGCAGCCTTCTATTCTTACTTTTCTAGACGATCTCTGACCACCTTGATTGGCCGTGCCAGAATGACATAACCATACGTCATCCGGACACATGCAAGGGAAGCTGGGAATGCGCAGTTTCGCTGGCAACTATATTGTGCATGCGCAACACAGCTTTTTGGGCACTCAGGCAGGTAGGCACATCGCATTATTGCAGAAGGCACAATGCGTGTCTCTTTATGCAATAATGACCTGCCTAATCATACAAACTTAAAAGTAGAACTTTAGTTCCACTGTAAGGTACTGTCTTCTAAACCTGATGAAGCCATTCTTTTGTTGATTGGATGTATGCATGGCATCATGATCATGTCCTCTTCAGCCTTATCAGCTTTCTAGCAAATGACTGAAGGTTTTGGGCCAAAAGTGATTGGTATTTGAACTGTTCATACTGCCCTTCATCTTAACTAAAGCTCCAGTTCCAGCTAAAGAAAAGTAACCCCAATGCATGATACAGCCACCACCATGTTTCACCATAGAAAAGATGTTCTTTTAGTGATACAAATTGTAACGCTTGGAGAGACGAGGCCTCTAGGGGGCACTATGATTTGCATAGAAATGGTGTGAGCTCTGAGAAGGGACAAGATGCAGAGTGTAAGCAGTAACCAGGTATTCTCCAGAGCCTCTAGTGAGCACTGCTGGGCACACCAGAGTGGGCAGGATGATTCACCAGAAATCAAGAAATAAACGCAGGTGACATGGGGGCCACCACAGACACAGGGAAACACAGGGGATACAGGAAGTGACAGGAGGCATAGGGAACACTGAAGACACAGAGGAACACAGGAACCGCACAGGAAACAGGCAGGGAAACACCAGACTGGGGAATAAGGGGTTAACACAGGAGCTGGACAGGGAAAGCACTGAATTAACCAACAGGTGTAGAGGAAATGCTCAGCAGAGCTAGGGGGCTCTGCACTGGTGAACACTCTGCACGAACACTGAGTGCTGTGTCTGAGCTAGCTAAAAGGCTATTTCCTGATTGGTGTGAGGGATGAGCAAAACTGATTAAACTCGTAAGGGCAGGCGTGTCCAGGGTCAGAACTGACCGTATGCACAGAAAAGAGGCGCCTGCCCTTTAGCGAGGAATAGGTAAGTGTGACACAAAATGTTGTTTTTGCTTCAAACATATGTAGGAATTGTGGTCTAAACGTTCAACCTTGGTCTTGTCAGACTATAACACTTTTTCCCGCATACTTTTAAGTATGAATGATGAAGAATGTAATACAGAAACATAATGAGAGTAGTTGCCAGACCTCGTCACCAAAAACACATTGTGTGTTTAAAAAACACAATTTACAAACAGAGCCCATGTCACGGTCCCTTCCGTGACTGAAGTTTGAGGATCTGTCAGACAAGCTGCATGTGAGGTTATCTGACAGTCTGTTTGTTTTTTACTTGTTTCTGTTTTGTTGTTTGTAATGACCACTCCCCTTGTATCAGCTGCAGCTGGTGGTCATTACTGCTCCTCCATTTAGTCTGGCCTCACACTTCATGCTATGCGGTTGATATTCACTGCTGGGATGTGAAGAGCTGGTTTGTTGTGCCATCCTGAGTTCCTGCTTATATATCTGCTATTAAGATAAGTTGAATTACTTTTGGTGTTTGTTGTTCTTTTGTTGTTTACTAGGCCTCAGGGAGAAACTGGGTCTTTCATAAGGGAAGGAACCAGTAGTCTCAAGCCAGACACTACTCCTAGAGCTATACCGGGCTAGTAGGGCCTGGGTTCCTGTGTATGAGTATTCCCACCATCAGGGGATACTCATACTGTTGGAAGTTAAGGCTAGGTTAGGGTGTCTGCAAGGGGTGACCATTCCCTTTTCCCTAGCCATTGGAGGCCTAGTACTGAGTATAACCTTTCTGTTTCCCTCCCCTCCCTGTTATCCGTGACAGCCCAATTGCCAAAGATTACATCAAAGGAGTCATATATTGTTTAAAAAAAACATCTGAAATCATACTTGGCATGTTGTGGTGTGTATGTGTCCCAGTGCCACATGGAATGGACATACACAAGGCTGCACTGATCACTCGTCATATTCTCATACCTGGAAAACGTAGCCCCTCAAATCGCTGCTGAAAATCCAAACTTCTAAATTCAGCAAGAGCTCCGGGATCGTATACCAGCAGTACATATACACATTTTCCTACCAGACAATGCAAAGCCAGGATTTGGGAGGGTATCCCTGGAAATAAACGGATTTTCTGCTTCCTACCAGTGAATGGGTAAATACACATTGTTATTGCTCACAGCACAAGGGTTGTAGATTCCTTTCTGCATGTTATGCACTAAAGTTATTTATTGTAAACCTGCAGCCTCAATGTCCACTAAAGCGGATAGATCATATTATAATAAAACATTTTCACAAAGAAATATATATTGTTATTAAGTTCAAGACTATGATTAGCTAAAGAGGGGGTACAATATTCCATATGTTAACAGTATTTGTTTTCAAAATGTAATCTGATTTGTGACCTTTGGCAAAGCAGGCTGTTCTAATTAAGCATACATATTAATATATAAAGCATTTAATGACGATCGTCCAGTTGGTTACAATTCAACATTTCTTATTTAGACCTTATATCTATCTTGTTCAGACAAAAAGAATAAAAAACAAAGCAGGGGACATTAGCAGATATAATTACAAATTTAGGAATTTATTCATAAAAAAAAACACACATACACACATTTTACCAAGCTAAAGGCTATGGAGACACTGGAACTATACTGCTGTCCCCTGGATTCCCCAGATAAGAACCTATTATGACTGTGAAATCCTTTTTATTTTGGCAGATATAGCACTTTTTTTGGCTGAGAAAAACAGCAGGAAACAATTTTTGAAAAAAGTTAAGTAACATTACAACAGTTCCTGAATGAGCTGCAAGAAATCTGTAGTCTTTTTATCCTCACTGCTTGCAAAATCTGGAAAAAGGTATCTTTATGTAAAAGGATTAAGGGAGCTTAACTGTCAGCCTGACCAAACTAATTGTGTGGATGTACTGATCAGAAATGCTACAATTATATGTTTTACATAAAAGTATTTTGTTTCCATTGTGTCTGTAATTTTAACATGGAAAATTAAATTCAGGTTAGCAAGTAAAGTACATGTTTTTCTTTGACCTAAAAGCATCAAACTACATTAGCAATTTGCCAATTTACTTTCTAACTGACCTTGAATTGAAGATGCCAAAATCATTATTAGCAAATTGTTTGTCTGCTACCAGGAACAGGTTTTTGCACAGGCTTCTCTTTCATTTTAACATATTAATGAATAGCTCCATATGCACTGACAATTTAGTGCAACATGTACTTTGCCAATATAATTTATTACAGTAAATGGATTAGCTTTCAAACCATCCTGTCTTCATAAAATGTCATTATCGAAACTGAACCGTGAAAAAGCAGCAAGCCTTTTTTGTAGATACACATGAAGTTTTGTATGGAAATGTAACATGATGGTACAGACTGTAAGTAGTGATACAGCCTGGTCATGTGAAAGCCAATTTTACCTACCAATGCAATTAATCTGCGTACTAGTTGTAACTACTCATATTACATGGATGTAGAAAATCTAAAGAAAAGCGGGCTTGTTTTGTGTACTAAACAATGGCCAGGCAATGCCATACTACCTAATTACTGGATTTTGAATCTGAATATTACCAATAGTCAACAACATTTTTTTTAAGTGGATATTCTATTATCCTAGAAAACCCTAATTTTTCTTTTTTACAACCATTGAAAGTGGAAATACCATTAATCTCAAAACTTCTGTTTAGCCAAAGAAAGCGAAAGGAGAGAAGAAAAACAGCACAAATATATTAGATGCAGGAATTAAATTGAAGAATTAGTAAACGTATAATTACATTTTACACTTATATATCACTGTACATATGTTTTTATATATTGCAGTAAAAGTTTTCTCTGTACCTTCAGTGGTTTGTAAGAGTTTCTAATAACTTTGACACATCTGCCTGTCCCTCTCAAACAAATCTCTTGAATTTTCAGCTGAGAGGCGCACACACAAGTAACATGTGAAGCTCTAATGAGTAAGTTACACGGTACTACACATGCACGGGGTATGCCCTGACCATTATTTTAGATGGCATTGTATAATATTCCACTGCTCGCACATAAAGAACACTCTGTATAAGATTATTTTAGATTCACATTCTAATGCACAAGCATAAGTGGCATTTGTACATTTGTGCTGCATTCTGCGCACAGGCAGAGGACTACTTTTACTGTGTATTTAAATGGGCATGTGCCATCTATCTGTAGTCCCTTATAGGAGCACCACATTGGGGTGACTATTGCAGACCTCTATAGGACCCTGCATAGCCACCCATAATCATAAAGGAGAGGATGACAGTTTTCTCAAATAGATTTTCATGTAAAAATGGAAGTCAAATGGAAGATAAATAGAAAGCATTCATTTTTTTGTTTTAAAATTTTACTGTTTAGTTACATTTAACAAGAAAAATCCTTTAGAGGACTTATGCAAACAAAAAAATAATTGAATTAAAAATTAGTGTGCTTTCGTCTGTCTAAACATATTTCAAAATCTTCCTGAAAGATGTATTTTAGGAAAAATAATGTCATTAGTTTGCTGCACGCTACACCAAGCATTTCCACTATCTTCCTTCTTGAAGGGATTACTTTGTCAATTAAGTATTGTGATAGTTCACACGGTAAGATGCAGCAGGGGAGATAATCTATGTGAGGCTCAGGACACATATTCAATATTTGTTGATGGAAACCATCACAGGGCATTCTATTCTATGGAGGGAGGAGGAGGTGGCCCAGCTGTGTCGTTCCCAATAGTAAACAATTGCAGTAATTTATATCTGTCTTTTAGCTAGTGTTGGTGTTCAAATTTGGGTTGTCCTTATATTCGACCCGAATATGGCTGTTCCGACCCGAAAAACACGGGATTCAACGGTAAAAATTTTTGGGAAAAAAATTGTAAAAACTGTGTTTAAAAAAAAATAAAAATTAATTTTAAAGTAATTTATTGAATGTTTGTGTTTTTTTAACTAACTTCTTTTAATTACAGGTTTTCCCACATTGACAATATGAGTCCCGTGGCCGTGGGAATCCTACTAAGAATACAGTGCCCTGTATTCTTAGATAGAGAAACTCTATCCAAGAATACATAGTAGAAGCACAGCACGGCAACAGCAATTGCTGTTGCAGCGCAGTACTATGTGCTCTTGGATAGAGAAACTCTCTCCAACAACACATACAACCAGTAAAGGGCTGCAAGAGCAATCTGACTTATGGTGTTCGAATTCGGCATTTGATCACCCGGAGAATTTCTCACTATTCGATTGAATAGCAGTCGAATCGAATAGTGAACTATTCGACCAACACTACTTTTAGCGATTAGAGTCTGTGTGATTCTGATATAGATTCTGTATTTGACTCTATGTAGAGTCTTCTAAATGCCACTGACTTTAGAAAAAAAGTTCCTGGTCCAAGAGATGCCTCAGAGGTAAGTTTGGGGGCAGTAGTGTCTCAAGTGGTAAATGGGAAAGAGCATCCAGTGGCATATCACAGCAGATAATTGACCCTGCAGAGACCAGGTATCCCATTCTGGGACAAGAGTGTCTGGCCATCAAGTGGGCACTGGAGAGCCCAAAATACTACCTGTTGGGCAGAAAGTTCAGGCTCGTCACTGATCATGTCCTACTGAAATGGATGGCCCATAAGCAGGAGAAAAATGCAAGAGTCACCCAGTGGTTCCTGTCTTGCAAAATATTATGGTGGAACACAGACCAGAGATACAGCAGGGGAACCCAGACGCCCTCTCCAGGGTATACTCAATGGTGGCTAACTGTGCACAACACCACAGGCTTAAGCGGGGGGCAGGGGAGGGGTATGTAACAAAGTGACAAAAAGGTCGCCTGTGTTACTAGGCAGAGTTTTGGATGGGCACATGTGGGACCTAAACATCTCAGATACTGCCTCTGCTGGGAACCTTTAGATTGTTCAGAATTTATGCTCTGGAGTTGTTTTTTCTGAGAATCTGCAAGAGCAGGGTGGGGCAGATTTCCAAATTTGATGGTCTCTCCTCCTTTAGGAATTTGGTGACCCCCAGGTAGCCTCAATGGACCTGGACAACAGTGAAGATCAGATAGGGGGCTCCACTGCATTGCTGAAAACCGCCTACTCCTTGGCTCTGGCAGACGCTTCACAGGGACCCTTATACAGACTTTGATCCACTTCTTAACTTTACTTGGCTGCTTTTTACCTATGCTGTCTATTTTGTCTCATCCTCTTATTTAATCATTTGTTTTTACAGGAACTGACACTTTAAGATCACCTAAATTTTTTAGATTAGTTATGTCTGGCAAAACAATACATAATCTGCATGTGGTTATTATTTTATTTCTTTACAAACAATATTGTCGTATGATAGTACAGATACTATGTGCCCTGTTGATTCATATGAAGTGTATTTTTTTTTTCAAAATTGGATCTAATACATTTTTTAAATGTGCAATACAGCTTTTTTGCTAATGTTATGGAATGTGAGAAAAATAATACTGCATTATATTGTCCAATAAAATATTTGATGTTTAAAATCTGTTTGGAAAGCAATAATTTCCTTTTTATACCCCCACAGACCTTAGACTTTTTTAAAGTGTATAAATATTGTATGTGGCTTTCATGTACATGTCCTTCTTTTATAGATGGAGTTCCTCGTACATGCATTATTCTATCAGATCCTTCTCTAGTCCCAATGCCTTTGAAGCAAAATGTTGGCCAAGTTCCTTCGTGAGTGAACCAACTGTGAAAAGTAGTGTCAGTAATATGCATCCTATTCTTTCAATACATAATTAAAGCTTATTAGCGTTTTTACTTTGTTGCTAATTAAGGTTGTGAGCAGAACAAGATAATGAACAGAAACATGGGACACCACACAGTGGATTTTAGCTAAATACCTTTTGGCTGTATAAATCACCATACACTTCTCTGTGTTTTATTAGACAAATTCAGTCCTGCTGTTCAGACATTTACAATATAAATCAGTTTAAAATCAAATTCCACTCAAGGGATTTGATTGGATAAGGTTTGGTGATAAAGTATAAATACATATTTTGATACTCTATATTAGTTTAAAGGGAAATATTTTTTGTCAATGTTATCTATTTTTATTGGCTATTAGGTTTATAAATACCTTTTTTTAATTTTTCATCAATTCTTTAAATTGCCGTTCACAAATAATACAAATGGCATCCATGAAACTCGACTTTTAAAACATGCTGGGATTTTTATGCTAGCAATAGGGGAAAGTATGTCTCTCCTTTCACTCATTCAGCTGTTTATTTTATAACGATAGCTACTGAAATAACTTGAGAAAGCTCTTGTTCTGCTTGGAACCAACAACTTGCTGGCTGCAAGAACAGTATTTATATAGCACCAACATATTATGCAGCGCTATACATTAAAAAAGGTCTGAAATGACAGATTCAGACTGTGACACAGGAGGATGACCCTGCCAAAAGAGTTTGCAATTGTTCTATATACTGATCATAAATTAATGTATATGCTTATATACATTTGTGTTGCAGAATTTTCCTATTTTAAGCAATCAAGAAATCGTCTTACTGGCTCTTTATAGACAGGGTACTTCTAGAAAAAAGCAATCGCACAACAGACATCTGCCCTTGATATTGTGCAGTTGATTAAATAGAACTATAGGTCAATCTTTAAAATCATGACCCTGAAGGATAAAATGCAAAGAAAACAAAGCAAAATACCTGATGACCCCAACAATACATAGAAATAAATATAGAAATAATAATGGAAATAACTGCAGTGCTGGTACCCTAGGTTTTTTTGCTGAAGTTAGATATTCCAAAACTCCCAAATGCTTGAGATTATTTTTGAAGCTGGTGCACATGGCCTAAAGGATTCACGCATGTCTCCCTTTTCAAGAATTCGTAAGTTATAAAACTCAATGTACATAGATAATTCCTTTCTCTTCTCTAAAAAATAATGTTTTAGTGCTCTCTGAAATATTAATCAACATTTAATAAAGGAAACTGAACAAACAAAAAACCTATTGTATCCTGTGGGTTAGTAAAGCATTTGTAAAGTAAGAAGTGTTTAATTTTACTATACTTTGCTTATGGCATTTGATAGATAACCCATGATATAGTCCTGTAGATTTTGTAGATGTTATGCCTATAGACAGAAAATGTTTCGGTATGGAATGCTACTACTAATCTTTTAGCTGTGTCCTTAAACACAGCAGTGTCATTTTATGCCATTGGCAGCATGTATTGGAGGTCTTCCCATAACCAGATTGTTAATAACATTGGGCTAGGTGGGGAGCTTGGGTGTGGTTTTGTGGACTCATGCCCAGAGTAATTATTGTCCAAATAAGCATTCATTAACAAAAATACTAGCAACTAATTAACTGCTTTTATGTAGATTGAATGTGGAACACTATTTGCTTTGTTCAGTTTATTTTTTCCTTTTTCCATAAAATGTTTACCAAGTTTATTTTTATGGTTACACAAAAAATGATAGGGCAACCAAATCATTGTATGTCTCAATACATTGATGTGGCTATGCTTTTAAAGGTAAATGATGAGAAGCACATTTCACAAAGGGAATTTGGAATTCATTTCTCCAACAGGCATCACTACATCTTCTAGTCGTGTGTGCCATCAATAAAGTGTAAAAAGGGTTTTGCCAACATTTCCTCGGAGACATTCCTGCCCATCTTTCTTCAATAAGATCTCTCTTTCACCAGTTTTGCATGAAAAATGCTTTCGTCCCTTACTATATTGATTTCCTTGTTCTACATTTTGATATATCTTCTTTCCTACACTAATCCCATAGTGTACAACTTGAGCTGAAATAATTATTTATTACTAAAAAGAAGAATTAAAAGAGTTTAAACTGCACAAAAGAAGCAAATTTCCAAAGTGGAGATTGTCATCCAAAAATGAACAAACAAATTACCAATCAATCAGCTTTACTACTTGAAAACTTACAGAATAAAGGAAAACACAGAACTTTAAGTGTTTTGTAATTCCATGTGATGACATTGGACAACTCTCCATCCATGCTGAGGCATTGCTAGTCATAAACCCTTATTAGTTTAAAATGTTCAATCACATATAATATGTATGCCACAATAATAATACTTTAGTTGCCTCGGTCCCAGGCACCAGATATCGAGTTTCTCTGTAAAACACGCAGCTTTAAAAGATTTTAAAAAATCCCAGTTATCAAACTAATTGTTGATAATCCTTGATAAACCTGCAACATGAAAGGTAATCTTAAACAAATTCATCCTAAATGTCATATACAGTTTTCTTGAAACCTGAACTGAGAAAAAAATGATCATATGTACTACAAATTTCAAGCATTAAAGTACATCTATTTAAAATGAGGGCACTCTTGATTGACGAATATAATATTTATTATGAATGATCATCTTTTATTGATTGTATGGTTGGCAATCAAGCCCCAAAGTTTTGCACTGCATTTTGCAGGGCAAAGTTAGTGATCCCTGACAACTACCAGCCAATAGCAGCACTCCTCACAGTAACAAAAGGCCTGGAAGTTAACATTGCCTGCTGCTTACTGTATTGCTACAAAACTAGTATTGATTGAAGATCTGCATATTTAATTTGTTGGGGCTGATTTAGCTATTCACAAAATGGAATGAATAACTTATATAACTATAACGAATAACTAATATAATAGTAATAATACATACATTTTCTGTATGAGAAAAGCACATTCTGGTCACTTTTAATACATAATAATGTGCAATTGAAATCAGTAAATTGGAATTGGCTTTTTACATGATTGAATAACTGAAATAAATATTACCTTTGAAATGTATGTATACCCAAAGCTTTTAGTAGGAAAGTTTAAATCCCCTGTTCATTTTTATAAAGATCTATCTTCTCAGACCTGTGATTGATAGTTTAGTGTGCTTTTGTTAGCAAGTGAATACAACTTGTCTGCTCTGAAGCAGTGTTGGCGGCACAGCTCTAATGGATTTGTATGGGAAATTGAACTAATCTTTAATACTGATTTAGCCTATAGGTATTATAATATTCATATCAAAATTTAGTTCAGAAACTGTGGAATAATTGAGATAAACCATGGTAATCCCCTTCAACTGCTGCCTATGGTCATGTTCTTAGTCCTCTCTTCTGTTTGCAGACAGTATTCCTGTCTCTGGAAATCAAGACAAACAGTTTGTGTGAATCACAAGAAACAAAAAGTTTTTAAAACAAAGGAGCTGCAAGAAAGAAGGGCTGAGAAGGAAAGCACTGATAATGACACAATTGGTATTTGTGGTGGTCGTGCTGATGGTGGTAGTGATCATAGTATATTACATTGGGCCTGATTAAAGCTATATATATATATATATATATATATAAAAATATATATTAAAGCTCTCCAAGGCTGGAGAAGATACACATTCATCACGTTCCAGGTTTGCTGGATCACCAGCCTCACAGATGAAAGTGTATCCTAAACCAGGCTCATAGTGTCCAAGAAAACATGAGGCAGACAAGCAGCACTAGATGGAATATATTTAGCAAACTTTGGGTCTTGGTCAGTTAACGCTGATGATGTTGTTCTGCACAAGACATGAGAACCTGGACATATGCTGGACTGCCATTGAAGAGACATTTCACTAGCTGAAGCCTATTGGTCTATGTTAATGAGGATGGCTAAAAAGTCCCACATCGTTTGTTTGTTGCCTATTGAAGAGGCAACTGAATTTGTTGGCCAGTCAAGCAGTGGTATTGAATTGGTATTGTAATCCCACTCAGTTTAATGTTAGTAGTAATTCTGCATTTGATGCAGCATGGGTAACAGGACAATGTCTCTCACCCTTTGTCTCACGTTCATGAAATTGTTATTGAGAAGTGGGGCTTTTGTGGGGAATGTCCACTGCATCGGAAGGTAGATGGGGTGGGATACATGAAGAAGATGAAAACAGCTGGAGAACCTATCAGAGCAGAAATTGTCAAGTATTATGATAAGTGGTGACACAGCTCATCAATCTAATAGACACTTTTGGGGTCATGCTGAAGATGAGGAGAAGGGTGAAGGCTTGTAGTGGGCAGCACATAATGTAGATTCAGTGTCCACCTAGGTAAACATGGCAATTGTATGCTTGTTTGACATATGTATTGCTGATTTTAAATGACAGATAACTACTTGGCAGCCTCATTCTTAGACCCTTGCTTTCGCAACAAATTTGTGAAACTTTTCAGCCCTTCTGCAATAGAGGAATAAATTGGAATTAGGAACAAAAATTGTCTCACCTTTATGGCCATGATGGGCAACTATTTCCAGCACACCAGCAGCATAATGGAGATGAGTTAAATGATCAGACAGGCTAGATGTTCATGTTACCTGGCAGAGATATGTCAGTGCAGTAGGTAGAATTGTTACCACAAAAGTGGTGTGGAGTGGAGTCTTCAGTGTGGAGCGATTGACTTTTATTAAAGTAAATCAATCCAGGACTGGTGGCCCATTTAAGCCATCTGATGTCAGCCCTCTATAGAAGATGGAAACAGGTGTTCCAATGTGACTGCCTATCACTGGATTACTTGCCCATGTCAGGGTCATATCTAAGCTTGGATTTAACCTTCAATTTCTCAAGTTTGGTTTCCAATCCAAGGTCGGAATAGCTAAAAGTCAGACTCTCTTTGGAATTATGGGGCAGGATACAGAGAAGGACCCACACAAACACAATCTTGAAGTATACACACTCTCTCTGAGTAACAAAAAACTTATTTCTGCAGACAAGGGGGAAATGAGAGTTTACCCTCCAGACTGTGTGTCTGGGCTAAATGTGCATTGTCCATGGTAATGACGTTGACATTTTTAAATATGCAGGTATTGACAGTGTAAGTCTGACTGCAAACTGAGGAAAAACTCCACAGTGTGTGTTGGAGGAGGGTTTTTTTACATCCTCCAGGGAAAATACTAGTATGTGTACTGGAGGTGGGATAATGGATTGCTGACGTGCTCAATGTTCTTTTGATCAACATGTTTAATACAAATATCAACTTTTGAATGAGTACATTAATTATTCATAAAAAGACCACACACCGATGCAATGGCAGAAAAGTGAAGCAAAGAAATTGATCAAGGAGTCTAAGAAACCAATCAAATACTTGTACGATCAATGGAAACTTGACCAGACCAATTAAGGTTCTTTTAATATTGATAATTTTTGGATGATCTAATTCAGAAATACAAACTGTATGGTGAATTTGTTCAAGTGGTTTATTTAAAATTGACCTGTGTATGAGCAGCTTTAGGCATCATTGTCTTTGGGAAAGAGAAAATGTGCTATATACTGTTTTACAAAGAAAACGCCATGTGCAAATCTTGTCTATATGATCAATGATTAGGTAATGAACAATTTTACATAATATTAGTACAAGCTGACACTATTGAAATTCTTGAGAACAATCTCTATAGTGAAAAGATTGGGTCTTATTTAAAAAAGCTCCCCAAGGCTGGAAAGTATACATGTTCATCAGTGAAGCTAGATGATCCAGCAAACCTGAAATGAATCTGGCCCAGGATTCAAAACATTTGCTAGCAATTAGCAAATGACTTTGAATAAATCCATTCCTAGTTTGCTGGATTACCCAGCTTCACTCATGAAAGTGTATCAGCCTTGGAGAGCTTTATTAAATCAAGCCCAGTGTGATAATATTTTTAAAACCTACTACTCACCTTTTTATGATTAGGTAGGATTATGATTATACTTCATATTTTTAGTTAACCTTACTTGAACTCGAAGTGAGAGTTAATGTCAATTTTGATGTATCTGTCGAGGTCAACCCTCCTGTGAGTCACAAATAGAGAACATCTTTTTTATAGACAATTGTGCATATAATTTAATGCTAGTTAAACTCATTTAGCTCATAGCTGATGCAAGAGAATTGGTCTTTTGGAATGTATTTTGTCACTAAGCAGCCTTGCCAAACATCTATAAACACACTGACAAGTCACAATTGATTTTATAGGACATTTTAAAGTCAAAGTAGCTTAACAATTAAACCCAATCATCAGTGTCAGCAAAATGTTTAAGAAGAAATAATAAAAATAAAGAAAAGAGATTGTGCTTCTTCATAGTTCCAAAATGTATCTCAAGGTGTGTAAGATAAATTTTGAATGTTTAAAAGGTACATTGCTCTGATCACTGAGATTTATCAAACAATTTTACATGGAAAAATAAAATCACATTTAACTTTTTATACTGCTCAGAATGTTACAATTATAAATCAATACAATAAGAACAAATGTTTCATTACTGAAAGACTTCTTTAGACAAAAGAAAAATGGAATAAAAATTGTCATAGAGATTTTCTCGGGGATGATCCAAGGGGGGAATAGACAGTGGGGGCCTGTGGTTGGATTTTATCAGTTCAAACTGATACATACTGAACCCTGCCTGCAGATTTACCTTTACTCATTGGTGGCATGAATAAATCTCTCTTTTACCTCAGCAAAGAATTAGATAAGATAATATCTAATTATAAGATAATTATAAGATAAGATAATTAGATCTACCTGAATGAGATAAAGATTTTTTACCAGAGTCACATTTGCAAAAGACTTCACCTCCAATATATGAATGCTCCAGACCTGTTTTGATAACACTTATAAGAGTATATCACTTTTTATTAAACTGAACAAATAAGTAACTTCATATTTTTGCAATAATTAATTCCTGATGTGTAACAATATACCACGGAAAAGTCATCCGTTAACTTCGGTTATGTGACTGTACTTACACTAAGAGGTGAAGTATGAGAACACAACTGAAGTGATGATTTACTTGCATGTACGGTCATATAATCAGCATACATTTGGTATCAGCTGTGTTATGTGCAGGTTCCTCTACTTTAATAAATCTCCACTAGTAAATCATAATACAAACTGTTAGACTGAACTGTGCAATGGTTGGGGGAGAGGGCTGTGTGGTGGGGGTCTGTGGGTGGGGAGCCTTTTTGGAACCAAGAATCTTCCTTTAATACGGTAATCCCCAGATATTCGACCTTTTACCCTGGGGAATGAGAACAGGGGCACACAGTACACACTACCCATTCGCTGAGTGGGTTAAAAAGATCCCTACAATGACCAAATGTTTTACCAAATGAGCTTTATTATTTTTTTCTTTACTAATACTTGTCCAGCTATGTGAAGTTTTATTGGGTGACTTCTGTGATTCCTGCACAATTTTCAGGTTACATGAGGACACAACTCCATCTACTGGTGACCAACAATAATGCAAAAAAAAAAGAACATTTAGGAGCAGTGTCCCAGCATAACACAGAAGTATTATTATTATACAGTATTTATATAGCGCCAGCATATTACACAGCACTGTACAAAGTCCATAGTCATGTCCCTAACTTTCCCTCAAATGTGTTCACAGTCTAAAGTCCCTACTATAGTCTTAAGTCATTATTACAGGCTAAGGACAAATTTGGGGGGGGGAGTAGCCAATTAACTTAGCTGCATGTTTTTGGAATGTGGAAGGAAACCAGAGTACCCAGAGGAAACCCACACAAACACAGGGAGAACCCATGCAAACTCCATGCAGATAGTGTCCTAGCTGAGATTAGAACCTGGGACATAGCGCTGCAAAGGCTAGAATGCTAACCACTGAGCCATTGTAGTTTTAACTTGCAAAAAGTGAAAGGGGGGGGGTTCAATATATTTTTTCAGCTTTTTCAGGTAAAAGTAGGTTGCTCATTTCATACTTTAATCGGTTTATATTCGAGTATATATGTAATATAAACAAAAAAATAATGACACATTGATTTGCATATACCTAGGGTGGTAATAAGAATGTGAGCTGGATACGGTAATTTAGAAAGAATGAAAACAAGAGGATGAGAATGACTGCAAAGTAGCACTTTCAAGAAGACTTTAGCAATGGCAGCCTCAATTTTCCTTTATGACAGGCTTAGTTATATCTCTGCACTGTGCATGTGTTAAGCCACATATGCTAATACATGCTATAAAACAAAAGGATGTGTGTTTGTTAAGGCATCCCATTCAAAATAAATTTAAAAAGGTGTTGGCTTGTATTTGAAGTGCCATTTAATGAAAGATGTTGACAGAAAACATTGCATGCTTTGGATGTTTGTAAAAACATTGAATGTACAGTATAGACAATAATGACATTAATGTTTTAAAGAGCCTCAAGCAAAAATGCATGGGATACTTTGCTTGGTAATTTCACACAAGCATTGTTTTTTAATTAAAAAACAAATAAAAAAAGACCCACTCCCTGGGAATTCCAATTTATTTTCTTCATGGTTGTTTTTTATGACTTTATATTCAGAGCCTACTTGATTCAGGCTGCAATATTTAGGACCCTATGGACAAAATGAAACATTTCTGGATCAAACTAAAACATTAATTTGTAACTTGTATACTGTGTTTCTTTTTAACATTTTGCATGTATTTCAGTAATAACTTGAACATTTATGGGGACAGAAGAACCTTTTAAGCAGTTCACCAATGAGGGGGTGGTAACCGGTTTAGCCCTGATTGGGCAGGAAAGTAGGATTCATATTAGCTTCTGTCTATTAGCATTGTATACTGGTGGCTTTGTGAGAAACCTCTTTCTGGGACCTCTTTCAACACCTCATATGATAGACTTCTAGGATAATTAAATACTAAAAAAAACCCATGTAATATAGATTGCAGACTCCATGATTGGTTTGTCCTGCTGATAGCACTGATGGTATAGGCACCATTCACAAATATAAGTCCAGCAGCACTGTGGACAATGTCTATTAGGCTATCTTTCTTTTTTATTCTTAAGTGCAATGATTTACAATTTTAACTTGACATATGTAAAAATTTAAATATACAAACGCCTCATGAGGCAGGTCATTATTACAGACAAGGACAGGCAACATTCCTTTAGCAATAATGTGTTCTACCTGCAGAATTGCTCCGGGTTTTTCGCCACATAGTTGAACATGAGCAGCGTTAGCTTTGCTTGCCAGGGAAACTCGACAATACCAGCTTCCTACTATGTGTCGGGGATGAATGAACATCGTGCCAGAGCCAATCAAGATGGCCAACGATCATCTCCATAATGACGAAGAAGAGGAAGGTGGCAGCGCCCTGAGATAGAACCAGGGCTGTGGAGTCGATAAATAAATCCTTCGACTCCAACTCCTCAGTATTTAATATCCTAATGTATTTTCCCTGTTGATTGAAGGAAAGCAACATACACGCCATTTAACCACAGGACTACTGGCTAGGAAGCTGACGCTCTACTGTACTGGCCAGTTTAAACAAAAGACAAAAAAATGAAAACAATGAGGTTTTATTTATTGTTTTTCTCAAGGTGCTATAAAGTAGTAGCATAGCATGCAAACAAATCAGGAACAGGAACTTTACCGGTTTAAAAATATGAACCATATTCTTTGGTAGTTTTAAGACAAAAACAAAGCTTTACTACATGAACAAAAACAAAATCTGGAAAACCTAAAACAGTTTATATATTAAACTTAGAAGATAGTTGTAGAGTACAATAGCTGTTAAATGCAATCTAAAACTAACTCAATGTAATGTTGCTCTAAAAAACAGAATTGCCTCTGCCAGATCCTCTTTCATAGAAGCTCCTAAATCTTTTTTTAGAGCTGAAAAAAGTCTTTCAGTACTGACTTGGGTGGGTGGCATTGCTGTTACGGTTCTAGCCACATCACAAATAATCTCGGGATAAATCTTTCATGCATATGCGACGTCGCTTAATTGTTGAAAGTTCTATTTTGTTCAAGTAGGAATCAAAGTCTAATTCTTCATTTGAAGAGGATGATCCTGAGTTACCAGTGCTATAGCTTCATCCAGTGGTGATGTTTCAGGTAGTAGTCCCTTCACGCGAAGTGCTACATCATAGAGGGTCTTTTTTGCAGTATCAGTCTGGTCATCGCTCAACAAAATTCAGCTCATTGGATCAACATAAATAGCAGCTAACAAGATTTGATTATCCAGTAAGAGATTCTCTCTTTTTTTCATTGAAGATACAATACCATCAGCTATTAACCCTCCACTTTTGTTCAGGCAATATATCAAGCTCTTCCATTTCAAGAAGAATTTACCAGGTGTTAAATCTTCAGATTGCAAACTCTCGGTGACAGTAAAGTGGATAGAAAGTAGATTTTCCAGTGCTTTTACTTGACTTACTGGACACCATTGGCTTTCAGTTAATAAAACATTTTCATTCTTCATTTTGAAGACAAAATGTCCCTTGAGACCTTTTCGTTGTTCTTCTTTTTACATTTAGCATCTTTAATTATAAGTTTCCTTATACTTTCTCTTTCCAGAGAAACACCAAGTTTTTTAGCCATTTCACCATTTAGGCCTAAAAAGGCTGGCTGTGAAAAGGATAGTGGTACATTATTCTTTACTACCATTTCAATAATGTGGTTTTCGATTTTTTTCTGGTGTCATTGTTATGGTAACTTTGTCAGATATAAAGAATCTTGTTAGTTATGTTTGGTCTCCAGTAAATTTCTGTAAATTTTTTATCCCAGAAGTAGATAGAATATTTTCATTGATATCGTTGTCATGTGCTTTAGGATGAAAACGCTGCAAGTGTCTTTCATATTTATTGCTCTTGTAGGTGCATTTTTGTTAGATCCATCTTCATGAATACATTGGCACAAACGGCAGACTTTATCATGTTTGTTGACAGACTTTTTGCCATTGTGAATGGGGTGCCGCTTTCACTAAAATATAAATATAAAATGTGTAATACTAACTAGCATATTCTTTGAATTAAATACAAACTTACACATAATCCTTGCACTATTGCAAACATACAACATAGCACTATACACCCAAATAAGCTATAGCTCTGCACTAAACTTAGACATAATTTGTCTTATACAGAAAAACATGCTCACAATATGCACTATACACAAACATGCATACATTCCTGCACCATACACACATAGCCCTGCAGTTTTATCCGGAAACATGCACACAGCCTTCAACTCCGACTCCAAGGACCCAAAATTGTCTCTGACTCCACAGCTCTGGAAAAACGTAGATAGATGAGTCACCCCACTTTATTTTTACTGTAAGGTGTTTAGTAAATACATGGCAGAGAAAGCTGATTGGTAAACAGGCTTTTAAAAGGGTAAACATAATTATTATTGTGCTTTGATACATATGTATAAGAAGTACCATCCTAATTTTCAAACCTCTCTCCTAAGCAGAATTTTGGCCATATCTCCACCAGATGAATGAACTTGTAAGATACATCTTGCATTTGCTGTAAAGTTATACTCTCCTTTTTTTCTAAAACAAATGCTGCTTTTGCTTGTTTAGGAAAACACTATGATTGTTGTTAACAGTTTCACATTAGAAATTGTAAAAAAACAAGTTAAGAGAGCAAAATGTTCTAGAGAATGTAACAGTTAGTTATGAACTAATTAAAGATTTTAGCTGCGCAAAACTGATTGATTGAAGAGAACAGTCATAATTAAGATACTCGCCTCTGAGTCAAATCAAGTCAAATCAAAGAGCAGAAGCCAACTCCACATGACCTCTTAAAAGGAATTTTAGATGGTGGTGCCCTAGGTGTCATACCATTTTGGTAAGAAAAAAAAAAATAGAACAATAATCATGTCTTCATTGTTCTGTGTTACCAGGTTTAACAAAGCAGAGCTAATTCTACATCGTAAAACTATATAAAAAAAGTGTAGCTTTTTATATTAAAATGATCTTCTATGGGTAATTGGATGCAAATTTATGCTTGCTTTTTTTTCTTATGCTTATTAAAATAATTATTCATATCAAAAAGCTATACTATAATACATAATCAATTTACTGCTGCAAGATGTAAAATGCATATTTTGTTATCATGTGATATGGAAAAAAAAGATTTTCATTGCTTCACAAAGTCTCTTGGTACTGCTTAAATATAAATAGTACTATAAAATGTTGTAGTAAATTTCAGACATGTTTATTTGCATATTATTATAATAAAAAAGCAGAACATACAATAACCACTAAACACAGGAAATGCCATAACTGCTTTTTATGTGCATTGTGAGTTCTTGTTCTAAATCTGGATTTAATACATAAAGAGCCAGTGAACCTATTAGACTGGATAAGTGTCTAAGTATTTAGGCTAGGTTCAAATTTGTTAACCAATCCTGGGATAATGTCTTCTGACATATAGGGCTTGATTTATTAATGCTCTCAAAGGCTGGAAAGGATACACTTTCATTTGTTAAAGCTGGATGATCCAGCAAACCTGGAATGGAATTCATTAGATGTCATTTGCTATTTGTTACCAAATTTTTTCAATCGTAGACTAGATCCATTTCAGGTTTGCTGAAACACCCTGCATTACAGATAAAAGTGTATCCTCTCCAGCCTTGGAGAACTTTATTAAATTGGACCCATGAAGTGAAGATGACAAAATGTGCCCCCCAACTTCACCTACTCCAACACAAACATAGAAGCCATCGTCCACTGGCCCTAGGGTTATCAACATTACAACATATTATAACTTGATTTTCCCCCATCTGGAAGCTTTTAATTAATTGAAAGTGTAAATATATTTACTCATATACAGCATGGTTCGAAATAAAAGTGGGGAAGGGACAGAACTTGTATTTAAGCAAGCAAAAAAAAACAACTTTTTTTTATATTTACATGTTGTTGGTACTTATATTATGTCTTATGTATTTATTGTTATATACTTTATTTTGCACACAAACACCAAAATACACTGCAACAAAGTATCTGCAAAGACCAATTTTGTTTTCTAACAAACTATTGTTACCAATGGGGTTCCAAATTCATAGACATTCTAACCCACTCTCACTCTTATTTAAAACTGAAAATATAAATACTGAACTGTTTCTCATAGCAATCTTTAATTTCTTAAGCAATTAAAAGATTGCAGATTTACCATTAGGTAGAGTAGGTACATGCCTATATTAGGCTGAGGAAAGTATTGTTATTGGCCATGATTTTTCCCCAATATCAGGATAAATATTTTTTTTCAGAAAATATTATTTGTACAGTATCTCAATATTCTACAACAGACAAAGACTGCGGGAAATGTTAATTTAGCAGCTTTAAGAATATCATGGATTAATTTTGCTTCCTACATTGAAAGAAAAGAAGAAATAGGTATGTATAACTAATTGCATGCAGCAATTAGGAGATTTTTTTTAAAACCAACAGGGATCTCCTTACAACTTTTTAAGTTTGACACTCAAAAGTTCCTAAACATAAGGATGATTTTGTGCCCGTATTTTAAATAAATATCCTGATTACTACAAGCTGATGCACATTTAAGTATGTTGTAACCTATTTATTTTGAATGGACAGCTTAACAAAGCATGTCGCAGCAACATGTCAATGTGTGTGAATGAGGCCTTTAATAAAAGGAAATATAGGGCCTGATTTAGCTCTCCAAGGCTGGAGAAGATACATTTTTGTCAGTGAAGCTCGGTGATCCAGCAAACCTAGAATGGATTTCCTAAAAGTCAATTGTTAGCAAATGTTTTCAATCCTGGACCAAATCCATTCCGGTTTGTAAGATCATTTAGCTTCACTGATGAAAGTGTATTCTCTCCAGCTTTGGAGAGCTTTATTAACCCCCCTAGCGGTATTCCCAAGTGCGACTCGGGGTGGGAAAAATTGCAAAAAGCGGTAATCCCGAGTCACACTCGGGGTACCTTTGGGGGACCCCCTTACCTTATCCCCGCGCTCCAGCGGCGATCTCAGGATCCCGCTGTGATGGCGGGGCGCTTCTCCTTGATAAATTACACTGTTGTGGTCTATTATTTCATAATTTTTTATAATTATGTATTATATTTGTGTATTATAATTTATGATTCTAATATAATAAATAAATATAATTATCATACCCGGGAGGTAATCCTAAGAATTACAGGCCCACAATATAAACAAAAATTTCTATGCAAAAAAAATAGGATCACTTTTTGCATCAAAAAATGACAGAATTAGAACGCTAGGGGGGTTAAATTAGGTTTGTTAAAAAAATAAAAAGTAGAGTAGGTAGGTGATAGTTAGATAAGTTGCTTTTAATCAGTTTGAGAACAAATATTCCTGAAGCAGTTCTAGAAATGGAGTTCATAGATAACCCTGGAAAAGATGATAATAGTTTGTTTAGGCTCTAAACAAGGGGAGCTGAAGATAGGTGGGCAGCACAGTGGTTCAGAGGTAAGTGCTCTGGCCTTTGCAGCGCTAGGTCCCAGCTTCCAATCTCGGCCAGGACACTATCTGCGCAGAGTTTGCTGGTTCTCCCTGTGTTTGGCTGGGTTTCTTCTGGGTGCTCTGGTTACCTCCCACATTTCAAAAACATGCAGCTAAGTAATTGGGCTTCCCCCCCAAATTTGTCCTTAGCCTGTGGTAATGACATTGTGAAGTAGGGACATTAGATTGTGAGCCCCTTTGAGCGACAGCTAATGACATGACCATGGACTTTGTACAGCGCTGTGTAATATGATGGTGCTAAATAAATACTGTTTAATCATAAATACACTGCTGGAACTGCTGAGGAGCTTGGATATATAGAGAATTGTCAGGTAAGAAATAGAGAAGAAGAGTATAGACTCAATCATATGCAGATAAACACAACATAGTAAAAAAATAATAAACATTTTTCAAAATCATTTTTGTAAAGCATGTTGATTGAGCATTCAGCTACAACACACAAAAACCAAAAACTTCTCTATAAAAAATCTTCTTACTTTATTAAACACAAAAAATGTAAACAAAAAAAAAGAAAACAAAGTTTTCTTCCAAATAACTTTTACTGTACTCTCCATGCAGTAATCATACACTAACACATCAACCCATTTTGAACAGGCCTAGGCCACCTTAGACTTGTCACTTGAAGGGAAGAAGTTTAAAGAAAATGCAACACAGATTGTTTGATCACAAAAGGCAATTCTGCTTTCTGACAAATAGTGCCTAAAAAGCGGTAGAAAATAGCAAAACACTCACTTGTGATTCGGCAAGTGAAGTAAAGTAATCATTGTTACGGTGTAGACTGGTGTTTAATGTTTAGACAGCCAAGTAAGTGCATTACAAGAAATGAGGAATCTGGTTTTAAATGTGTGATACCTGTCAAAATCAAAGAGAAAAATCCATCATGATTTCCCTTAGATGAGCAAACTAAAATGTAAGCAAGTCATCACAATGCCAATTTAAAGAACTCAATCCTCTTTCACTGGCACATCCTTATTTGGGATATTATACTTCAAAGGTTCCTTGATATAAAACGGCACAATTCAAATGCAAAATACTGCATTCATTAATGGAAATATAATAGCATTGTTTTGAAATGGAAATTCCTTCCTAAGCTCTTGTATGTGGTAAAAATGAACAGATAGCAGTTGTAGGCTGAAGCATTAGAGGTCCACAGGAGGAAACAGATTGTAAGGGATTGCTGAAGGACCATAGCTGACAAAGAAAGTTATTTTAAAGCTCTTATTATTCATGCATAAATGCACTGTACAGAAGACCATTCTTTTATGCATGGTCACATATAATGACACACAAAGTTAAATACAGATGGGACATATTATATAAAACTTGGAAAAGTTAGAAAACAAATTTCAGCTTCTTGCTGGAGTTAGTGAATTAGCCTGAGCATTATAAGTATTGTGTGTTTTAATCTGGTTCTGTTTTACCAGTTTATTGTATTTTTTTGTCTGGCTTGTTTTGTACTGGATTGTTATCTTTCAAAACTTTTCATAAAAATTGTTAAAACAATCAGCCTAATCTTGTTATTTAAAATTGTTCTGCTGTTGGTCTATTTACACTGCTGTATCATCAGCGATCTTAAAAAAACAAAATGTGGCTTAGAATTGAATGTACTGACCTCTTGTTGGGCAGTTTTAAACTGCTGTATCCTCTTCTTGGATATTGTCGTAAAGCACCAGCCTGTGCTCTTTGTCTCTAGTAAACATGGGCTTAGCCTTGTGTCATCTGCAGTCTCTTCTTCATTTTAGTACTAAAACAACTGCCTGCTCTTTTTTTCTAGTACACTTCTGCCAATTCTCCCTCATTGAAACTGTCCACAAACTGGCAAATTTGATCATACATTGGATTGTGAACTCCTTTGAGGGACAGCTAGTGACATGACTATGGACTTTGTAAAGTGCCACGTAATATGGCAGTGCTATATAAATACTGTTTAATAATAATTATAATAAAAATCTGCAATATCCATATGTGGTATATTACTTGGGGTTGCTCATGGTAATGGGATGCTTACAGGGCAGATAAGAGGCAGCAGACACCAAATGTCCAAAATAACCGCAGTTTTATTTCTTTAGCCTAGTGTTACAGCACACTCCCCAGCACTTTAAAGTAAAGACAATACAAACAGTGGTCTGGCTGGGCATCTAGCTACCTCCCTGGGTCCCCAGTCTCTCTAACACTCAATATCAATACTGTTTCCCTCACAGTTCATATCTTGTTTGCATGCTGGCTTTCCTAGAGCTCTGTCCCCTCTCATGCAGCCTGGAACAGACTCTGGCTCCTTTCTCCTACCTGGAACAGATTCTGGCTTCCTTCACGGTCTGGAACAGACTTCCTCCCAGCCTGGAACCCTCTGGCTGCCCTTCAGCCTCTGACTGATCACTCCAGCCTCTGAATGATCACACTCCAGCCTCTGAATGATCACACTCCAGCCTGCAACACACTGGCTGATCATCTCCCTCTCTTTTGCACCTGAGTGCAGGTGGATATATCCCAAATCATGGTTGGGCCAAGGAACCCACCCTACACTTCTTTGTTCGGCTCCAGGGCCCTAAAATCCCTGATTTTCCTTCTAAAAGCCTACATACACTTTAACAGACTCTTTCCCTTGAGCCTTTCATAGACTTTCCCTGACACTCTTGGGACACTTTGTTACACATATTAAAAATGTTATATTAGCAAGAAAAGGGATAGCTTTAGTAAACTACTATACTGCTGATCAAAACAGATCTTTTCCTGTCTGATAAAAAGAATGTTGTCATTGTTACAATTGTTGTTATTTGAAAAAAAATAGTTTCAAGCAAAACTGTCAAAAAAATGTCACTTAGCTTTACTTCCACAGCACCCTTGATCCCACCACAGCTGGCCTCGGTTCAGTCCCACTCTATCTTGGGTTCTTCCTTCATCTCCGCAAATTAAACGCTGGGTGCCACCATCTTTTTCTGTTTTCGGCCTATGTCACCCAATCTCGCACTGCAGGGGGTGCAAGATCAGGTGGCGTATCCTGCTGTAACTGCACTGCACATGCATGAGATCAGAATTTTTTTTTTTCAGTGCCTGAACAAGTGGAGAAAGAGCAGCCTAAAGACTCCTGGGATGTGACATATGTTTTCCAGAAGCCTCTGAGCTCCCATTAACTTTTTACTGTGGTAAAGACAGCCAAGGAGGGTCTTTCTCTTTTTATTTTTTTTTTTATCTATCCCTGATGGATTTTCCATACCAAAAGCGGTAACCCCGAGTCACACTCGGGTTTGAATTGCCAGGGAGTCCTACTCGGTTCCCACGTTCCAGCGGTGTGCTCCAGCGGTGCCCACAGTGTCCTTTAGCAAGGCCCGGCGTCTTCTTTTCCTGGCGATGCCGGCCATTTGTGTAACCTGGCAATGCCTGGCATCTGCGTCCCCGGCGTGTGAACGTTGGGGGCGTGAGGCCAGGGGAAGCAGATGCCAGCTGGCAGTAAATTTAAAATACTATGTATTTTTAAATGTACCAATTTTATATTTAAAAATTCTTAGTATTCATACCGCCAGGGAGGATAAGGGAAAAAAACAAACACATTTTTACTTTATATAGAAGGGTGTTCATTATGTAAGCCTAGCTAATTGTTAAAGAAAAAAATCTGTTCCACAATCAGACATGTACTGCCAGTGTATGCTGTCGCTGAGGCTGGTTGTGAAAATGGTAACATTCTATAAGATAATGTAATCATTATTCAGTCCTCAAAGAAGCATTTAAAAACCTTTTCCCCACTGTATGCCATAAAAATTGCATTTGTTCATGTTCTCAATGACAGTGCCCAGATTTTCAAGCTTTTTTTGACAGTGGTGTGTTTTTTAGCCCTAAAATGGCCACCTTTCATTCCAAGAATATAATGGGGTTTGCCCATAAATCTGGGGTTTTTAGTGTTTCTAACAGAAATAACCAGACTTTTGGTGAACTGAATCTGGACAGATTTACCTATTTATAATCATATACTTTCCTTTTCAGAAGAAACATACTTTTTTTCAACTTTATCTGAGGTCAGCATCTACTTCTGAACTTGAAAAGTTGTCTCAGATGATGAATGTAATATACATCTTGTATCATTGCAGTTTTAGTTCTCTGTTGCAGCCTCTGGCCTGATGTATTACAATATTATAATGGTCATGTCTGATAAGATAAGATAAGAAAATACCTACTCCTCCCTGCAAGAAACATCTTCTAAGCCTAGCCAGTGTTATTTTTTTAATCTACACAAAGGTGCTGTGAGTTTTGAAACCTTTAAACTGACCAGGACACAAAAGCACCTGACAGAGACAAGGAGACTCTAGTCTACTTAGCCAAAACTATATGAACCCTGATCTTTAAGGACCAGGTGAAGAAGATCACCAGGGGTACATTTCCCTTACTGAACATTGGTAATAACACATTTTACCTTTTGATCTTGAACCTACAGTGGTACACACTAAGTAATAATTTTTATCCTATTTCATCCTATTTTTTTGAAGAGCAAACATCACTTTCATCTCAACATTTCACTGTACTACTCTCCAGTTCATGTGACCTATTTTATTCCACTCATGAAGCTCTTTTTGCTTCATTCATTTTTTTCTTTTTACTCAAAGAACTTACTGGCCACGCACCCACACCTTCAATTTATAATTGTATACAGAAGGTTTATATTGCAGCAAGGGAGAAAGTTGGGGGGTATGCTAAAAAAGGATCAGTTATTATTTAAAATATTCACTTGCTGCATGGTAAACATAACAAACTATCTCAGGTTCAAGTCTAGGCTAGGAGACTATCTGCAGGGTTTGAATATTGAATGTGTTTGAATATGCTTGTACATAAGACACAACATGTGTACAACGTGACGGCTGGGAGTGGGGGCACATGCTACATGTAGCTATTGTGACATATGATGCTTAGGTATGTTTGCAGCTGGCACCCTTAAGTAGCTGGTTAAATTAAAAAAATGTGTAACTACTGTTTTAATATGAACATGAAAACAGGAAGTAACTGCAAGGATATCACCCACATCAAACTGTCATTAGGTGCTCTCAGCTATCTTTGTATACCCGCATATTTTGTACATTGTGCAATAAATACTCCTGACCTCTGCACTGCATACACTTTGACATACAGTTAGGTCCATAAATATTTGGACAGAGACCACTTTTTTCTAATTTTGGTACTATACATTACCACAATTAATTTAAAATGAAACAACTCAGATGCATTTGAACTGCAGACTTTCAGCTTTAATTCGGTGGGTTGAACAAAAAGATTGCATAAAAATATGAGAAACTAAAGCCTTTTTTTACACAATCACTTCATTTCAGGGGATCAAAAGTAATTGGACAAATTAAAAAGCTTGGTTTAAAACCCTTTGCTGGCAATGACTATATACTATCTATACACTGGGTTATACATACTCCTTTCTCCTACACTGTATACACATAGTTGTACAAACTCCTGCAATCCGTACACTATGTTGTACATAATTATGACTCCTGTGATCTATGCACTTTGTTGTCCATGCTTGTGATCACTACAATCTATAGGCTATGTTGCACAGAATTTACCATGCACAATTTTTCTAGGGTGCACATACTCCTGACCCCTGCACTCTATGTGCTATGGTGTACATACTCCCCCAATCTAAATGTTATGGTGAACATTGTCCTGACCCCTACACTAAATATGTTTTACATATTATTGACCCTTGTAGGCCATAAACTATGCTGTACATACTCCTGATCTTTGGAAACTAGATATTCACTAACTGTACCAATGAAGTTTTCATTTAAGGTAGGATCACACAGTTCTAAGCTAAGATTTCAGTTTTCTAAGCAAAGAAAAAAATTTTTATTTTTTTTTAAATACAATCCCTTGTTTAAAATGCTACATGTGAGAATGTGTGGTATACTAACTTAAAGTGGAATTTTCTTTAAAATAAAAAAATGACACCTCACTTTCATTTCCACAGAGCCACCAATCTCTCCACAGCTGGCTTCGATTCAATTTCATGCTGTCTATTTTTCCTTCAGCCCCTCGCAGAAGAAAGCACCGGGTGCCTTTGTCTTTCAGCTTCTGCCTACATCACCCAACCTTGCACTGCACAGGCGCATGATCAGGTGACATATCCTCTGGCAAATGTAAAAGAAAAATATATATGTATATGTGTAAGATGGGCACTTTGTTATTCCATGCCCCTTCTGTGCATATCTAAGATTGAGCATGCACACAAAGAGCATAAAAGGGGGCACACAAGTAAAAAATGTGGTGATAGGTCCTCTTTAATATTTTGTGACTACAAGGAATGCATTAGGCTACGTACACACATGCAATAATTGTCTTTCACGATCCAGCGCGATGGAGCGGAACCCTGCTGTGCTCTCCCCCCTTCACTTTAATTAGGATCGTTTCTCATCTGCCAACCTGCCAGGGTGGTTGTTTCGAACGATGAGCGCTGTACACATGCCAGATTCTCATCTGGTATCAGCCCTGAGCTGATTATCAAACGAGAAGCATCTGACGACGTGTGTACGTAAGTTTAGACAGAAGGTAGGTTCAGACAGATTTGAGGAACACCCAACATTCAGAGCAATGTTTCCATGGCCAGTCTTTATTGTCTTAGATTTGTGAGGTGTGGACCAATATAAGCAGCATTGCTATGTCTTATAGGGTTTTATATCTGGGATATGTTTATTTCCCTAGTGGATGAACTTGATGGACTTATGTCTTTTTTCAAGCTAACCTAATATGTAACTACCGTATGTAATAGGTTAGAATAGGTCAGAATGCAATACATTCTGTGCTTCTCAATATCCCATCACATGCTGTGTGTAAAAGCTTTCTTGTGATCACACTCCTATACACACAGACTGTTTTGTTTCTTGGCTAAGACACCTGTTTTCTATTTCCTTCAGACTTTTGTCTTTACCTCATTTTGAAATAACGGGAGGTATACAAAAGCTGAAAACTGCAGCACGGATACGCAAACTATAAAAAAGCATACCAATTGCTTGTCATATATATTGCTACAGCAAACTAAACATAGCCCAGTAATGATTTAGTACTACATTATAGGACACGAGTATAAACTGTATATTTTCTGACCTTATTTTACACAGCGCAGCAGGGAGTCCTCCCACTTCCAGCCTCCCCCCACACTGTACACACGGCCCCACATGGGCCTGCTGGCGCTCTGCTGATGACGTCACGGGGCGGAAGTCAGAGTTTGAAGCTGTGGCGGGTGAGCAGAGCTGTAAGCTTCGGAGTTCATGGATGTGGCGGAGACATTGTCACCAGGCCAAGGGTCGGGCAGCGTCCTCAAAGGTAATGCCAGTGCGTGCTATTATTGTGGGGCAGACGCCTGGCACTGCGTGCTCACACGTACTATATACATGATAGCAGTGTGTGTACTTCGCTCCTGTTATGTAACCCGGGGCCACGACCCCTGTGCATGGGGCTGTGCTGGGACTCACAACACATGAAGCCAGTAATGGTGTGCTGCTGTGATATAATAACAAAGTATGACAAGCCTAGAGATAAATCTCCATGTGCAGTCAGCAGTGATAGCAGGCTCAGCCACAAAGCCATGTCAGTGCATGGGCTGATATATTCATTAATATAATGATTTGTGGGCTCCTTCATCCTATGTGCTGCTGTACAAACCAACCTATTACTGGGATTCTAAACAATGCAACTAATACAATGTCTAATAAAACACAAGCATCCTTGGGGCAGTGGTTGCCAACCTTTTGGAAGCCCAGAGACACCGCCTGCCCACCTCCTTACGGCATGCTTCGCGGCTCCATTTCCTGACCCCGCGGGGGGGAGCACTGGCCAGAACTAAGGGCCACTGGTTGGTGACGGCTGCCTTAAGGGGAGAACCCTGCCCGTAAGAGCTAACAATCTAAAGGGCCTTCTATGTTAAAGTTCTGCCTATATTCATGATTTAGGGTTTTGTATAAAGGTTTCCTCATATTCTGCCTGGACACACATATCAATCTAAGCTGTCTGATGGTTTAGCCTTGCACTGGGCAGCTGGTTGCCAGCCATGTCACAATGGAGTGCAGAGAAGGGAACAAGCATTAGAAGCTGCAGCAGATATCTTGATATGTTTGGATCATCCAGCCCCCATCTGTGCTCCTTTCAGCTTTCTGTCTTGTCAGTCTCAGCTTCATATAAGGATTTTTCTATGGTGGTCTGCATGCAAATTCAGCCATTCCAGAAAAGTCAATGTGCAAATACAGCCTTTGAGAGGCAGTGCTGTGAGTTGACGAAATCCCATTTTCTTGTTGGTCCTATATTGTTCCTTCATGTAGATTATTTCTCATACAATTCTGATGCTTACACACAGTTGGAGTCATGGTACTTTCAGGTTTTTACCTCTCGTGCTAACTGATCAGATACACAATACATAGGAGATAGGTTTGTCATATATTATGCTGTCAGCAGTGACAGAGGAGAACTGATAACAAAATTTATTGGAAAACTGAGAGACATGCTCAGCATTTGCGAGGGAGGTATGGAGTCCTGGGTTTGTCCAGAATTTAGTGTTAACCCAGGAGAGAGGGTTGTGCTGATTTCATTAAAATTGGAAAGAAAGTTTCCAGCACACTATAATGTACAGCATGCCAGCAGAGTATTAGCACCAGGTATGGCACTGGGGTGGGCCGGGTGTCTGTGCTGAGCTATGAGCACAGTATTGAGATCTGTCCCTGTCTTCTCTGCGCTGACACGCCCTTTTCTTCTGATTGGTCACTGTGACTGGCAGAGACTTTAGACTCCTCCTCCTGGCGCCCAGGGATAGATCTTTGCAGCCCCTGTAATGATGATGCTACACATGGGGACAAAACTTTCTTTTATTTTCAGGTGTCACAGCTTATGTGGAAGTATGGTCATCAAGCAGAACAGAAAATTACTCCCAGTCTTTTACTGAGCAGCTCCTTAATCTAGGTGCCAAGGTAAGCAGATACACATATTTGACATTCACTGAAAAGGTATGCTTTACCCTGTCTTTAATAAATGATTACTTAATGGTTTATAGGTAACAAAGCGATTGAACAAACAAGTTACCCATGTTGTGTTTAAAGATGGCAGTCAAAGTACATGGGACAAAGCAGTTAAAAGTGGAGTCAAACTGGTGTCTGTCCTTTGGGTTGATAAGTGAGTATTTTATACTTAAATAAGGATAGTTTTAAATTTCCATATAATAACCATATAATAAATGCAAATGAAAAAACTGTATATCTTAAGGTGGACCTTTTAGGCTTAGTCTACAAGGACGTTTTCCTCAGCGTTTAACCTGAGGCTTTAAAAGCCCATGTTTGAAGTTTGCATGCATTCCAATGGGCTACACCTAGACATTTCATTGAGGCATGCTTATGAGCGTTATCTATAACGCTGCTTGCAACTTTTAAAAAAATTAAACCGCAGGGTTTACGCTGGAAAACGCCCATAAACGCGGCTAAACACTTCCATTGGTTTCAAGGGATAGATGTCTTTCAGCGAGCTTTAAAGGCAAGCTTTAAAGGCAAGCTTTAAACCGCTAATAAAAGTGCATACAAACGCAGTAGGAACGTTTACATGCGTTTTTAAAAATGTCTGTGTGGACCCAGCCTAACCTAAATCTTCAGCTGTTGAAGATTTAGTGCATGTGTAAGGTGGACAAAATGGCAGATACAGACCTGGGAGAAATTTTAGTAGAATACAGGTCTACAAGTCCACAACCTTTCTCAGATATTTTATTGCTGTCTGTGCCCCTCAATGAAATCTTCCCTCGAATCCTATTCTGATGGCAGCTATGGAAATATACCAGGAAATGTGGAGAAAAACCTCAGACTGCGTTCATGACCTGGCAGAGATCCAACCCAAATTCTACTCTATTCAAAACTGCATAAAATTATTTGAAAGTAATAACTTTCTGTTCTGTATTAAAACTGAAATGTTTAAAGGTGAACATAATGTGATAGACCTTTACCCTCCTTGATGCATGGGGTTTAAAAAGGTCTTCATAATAAATATTGTTCACCTAATTTTGAAGGGCACATATAACAAAAAAGTTAGATGATGTGTTGTCATAGTCCTTCAACCCTCATTAATGCATTGCGTTTACCGGCCTCATGTACTAATTAGAGAATTCCTATTGATTCCATTCATATAAATAAGTTCAAAGAAGGAATTCTAGTTTAGTGGAATATTTCCATAATAACAGAAGTCTCAAATTCTGGCGCGTTTTGCCGTTCAGGCTTCCTCAGGGGTATTATTAAAACCGTGATATTAGGTGTCCCTTTAAGGTGGTTTGTAATGGCTGTGGACATGTAATTATCCTGTTTACATTGCAGAATATCAGAGTGGGTCATTTAAGTAGATGTTGGAGGTGGTTCCTCCTTTGGGGAATTATCCAGTGCTGGGCCTATTGTGGAGGTGGCAGCAAAGAGACCCCTACTCTCTCTTCTTTCTTCCTTTACCTTTGCTAGGGGTTAGCACAAGGTAGTATTCAGTTAAAAAGGACAACAGCCAACACCCACCCAATCACTTTTCCTTAAACCTGAAATGTTATAACAGATTGATGGAGATGGGTCATCTTCTTCCTGTATCACCTGATCTTGCAATGCAAAAAAAGTGCAAGTCTGTTTTTTTTTTTCTTTACCGTAGTGTTTAGTAGTATGTATCCCTGGAGCCTCCAAGGTTTACTTTCTGTCTTTGGCATTGTGGCGGTTATCCATCCTTTTGTATAACGTAAAAAATGTGTTGATAGGTCCACTTTAGGGCTGCTGACTTAGTGCTGCAAAATTTTTCATTTTTCTTCATGTTAGGCCAGGTTCACACACTGCTTGTGTTGTTCCATTAATTTTAAATTGTGCCCAAAGGCACCACACAACCCACCACAAACTTGTAAACCTCAGTTCAAAGCAAAGCCCTGCTGAAGAGCAATAAGAAGCAACTAAATTCCATGCGTAGTGGTCTGTCATTTTATATGCACAAAACAACTAGGTTTAAAATAATGTTCTCATAGGGGCCAGTGTCACATTTTCCTCAAACACAATTAGGAAGCTGCTGTTGCCAGATTAGAATGTCATCCATATCCCTATTGCACAAAGTTCTGAGATGGTGACATAGGATTGTATTTAATCCAAACACCAGAAGTCTCACATCCCTTGTTGAAGTCCAGAATATAGGGAAAGATCTGCTTCTCTCATCAGGCACTCAGAAAGTATTCCTAGTGTTCAGAACTGTGGGCTTCCTGCTCTCATGTGACCTAACTCTTAAGCAACTGTTTATTGACCTCCTCCTCTGCAATAACAGTTCTAAGCACCTAGGCTTTTTCAAGAGACCTTAATTAATACTTGAAGCTCATAAAAGGCAATGACTAGTATTACAGTGATAAGTTATCAAGCTTGCTAAAAATACATTAGGACCTAACTAAAGGCTCTTGTTATGGACTATGGATCAATTACTTACTAATGCCTGTAGCTATGAAGGTTGGTAAGTTTTTTTTCTCTCTTTAGTTTGTGTTGTTACAATATTTAATTGTTTATGACCTGCTACTAGATTGTACACCTAACCATCAAGTTGTTTACCACACTATTTTATATTGCATTTTTTTCAGATGTAGGGAAGCAGCTGCTCATGTTGATGAATCAACGTTTCCAGCACTGAATCCCAATGAAGGATTGCCACATCTTATAAAAAAGAAAGTAAGTAAAGATGCTATATGATGTGCTTCAGAGTGTAACTACATTCCCCAAACCTCCAGGAATGTGATGACTATAAGTTTTCTCACCAACGACTTCGCCTAGCCTTCTTCTGTGTTCAGGATCTTTGACCACCTTGATTGGCTGTGTTGGGATAAATGAACTTCTGTGCATGTGTAGGAGTTTATTCATCTCAGCAAATATTGTAATCTTACATTAAGCTGTACATTGAAAAGACAGGTCAGAATCTTTTTTTTTGCAGAAGGAACATATCACAATAAAAAAAATGCCTGATTTTTGTTTTACCTTACTATTTCACTTTAAGGAATGCCAAACTAAAACCTGAAAAAATATGTCCATGCAATTTATTTTTCCCCTGTTCTTTGTTTTTACAATATAGCATTTTACAATATAGCATATTTTCTCTCTCTCTCTCACTGGAAACAGCCAATATAACAGTAGCAGCAAATCAGAACCATAAACCCCTTACTTTATGTTCTGTATGCATAAAAGATGTGGCTTTATTTATAGTTTATTAAGCAAACACTCTTTACCAAATTGCCGATATATAATTCATATCTTTATTTTACATGGTTTTGGCTATAGTACATTTTGTACTGCAAAGTGTGTTGTATGTGAAAGGCACATACCTATAAAATACATTTTGTATTTTTTAGTTTTCTGCCTGCCAAGTTTTCTCATTTGTAATGTCATAAAAAAACACTGAAATTATTAGTAAACTTTGTTCTGTTTTTGAAATCTTTGTTCAGAAATTATAAGCTTGATCTTCATCATAACACAGCTATGAGGAAGTAATATTCGAACTGTCATTTTGAAACTTTAAATGTTGTCGGCAGAATGAGAGAGGCGGCAATCTGAAACATTGCACATTACCAGCAGAGGTTGTATAGAGTAGGACTAGGTGCTTTTTTAAGAACTAGAAATCTAGAGTGCTGCAAATGAGGAAATGCATTTTACAAATAACTGGTTTATTCAGAATTCAGTCACTGTTGACTTTAGCTAAAACAAACAGTTTTATTTTCCAATATTAATCTCTTTAGATGATCGTAATTGTTTTTCATGATTAATCACTTGATTTGGAACCATGCTGATTGGTCCCAGCAGTTGTTAGTAACACTGTGGTTTCAAAATTAGACATGCATCAGTTTCCACAATAGACTATCGTTACCTTTCCATCTGGAGTTTGCAGAATTTGTGTCACGTATCACACACCAGCCTGCAGATATTTTCATCTGTTGGTGCTTTGCCAATAGGGAGGCTCATTTCATCCAGTATATGCCCTTCTTGTAGCTCTAGTGCTTGTCAGCCATTGTTGGGGTTAAGCTAGTGTAACTTTATTTTGTCATGGATAATATTTATTTACGATACACTTGTTGTAGCCTAACCTTGCACCAAAAGCACAAGGGCTGCCTATTTACTGTCCTCCCCTCATATGAAAACACCACATAATTTATTAAAAAGTGTCCTACGGTTACAGTTTTTTTTTTTTCTTTTGTGCTTTGTAGTACAAGGTCCCCTTCAAAGATAGTAAAAAAATATTTCTGTAGGATAAAAAAGTAAATCGTAATCTCCAGAGATCCCTTTTGCCTCCTTCCAAATAACTGCTATTATAGTTTAAAGAAAGAAAACGATTTTTAAAAGCTTATCTAATTTTGCAATCGCTTGTGTCCTGGACCTATGAGCGGAAAGGTTGTTCTTTGGGTTCCCATGTTATAGCCTAGGTGATGTGGACATTTTCCTTTGGCAGTTATATGATGGGAACCATATAGGTTTAAAAAGAGGACCAGCCGAAGTCAGACGCAGACTGCAATGCTAAATCACTG
>NC_092861.1:62843152-62847078 GCF_032062135.1 Pyxicephalus adspersus
AAAAAGCACTAACACCACAGAAGTTTTCACATTTTATGTAAATAGGGGAACAATGGTATTTTGCATGGATGCCCATATATATGTCTATAGCAAACAAAAGGTTTTTGTTTGTTTTTTTTTTATTATTTTTAAGGGTTGTGTAAAATTGCTTTAGCTACCCATTGTGCACTACACTGTGGTCTATTCTGAACATTTATTATGTTTATAGGTAAAAAGTTAATATTTTGATTGTCATGCTTGATTTACCAGCGGAAGTGTATGCAACCCAAAGACTTGGTTTTTAAAACGCCAGAAAATGACCGCCGCCTTGCAAGGAAATTTGACAAAATGCTAAAGGAGCTTGAAGATAAGAAGGCATCTGCTGGTAAGACTCACTACACCATTTTCTGCCTAGCTTGTAAGAAAATTTAGCAGGAACCAATCAGTTTTTTGTGATGAGCTGAGTAAAGGAGATTTTTCTAGGCAAATTAATTTTTTTTTGTTCCTTTATTGGTTTCAAGGGATTGTTTGTGCTCCAAATATTGCATACCCCATTTTGTGCCCTAAACTTGGATGTTTACATTAGTAGGCAACTAGGTTTTGGTAAATATTTAAGTTGCAGTGAAGTTACGTAATTTACATTTTAAGTGTAGAGTATTTGGTCTATTTATTTACAAAGGATTTTTTGGAAGCTGCTAGAAATATGTTATCTTTGGTTAGGTGTCACCCTAAATGGAACATAAACCTTTTAATACATTTTTAATAATTTTAGAATATCATGTAGTTTCAAAAGCAGATTATATTAAACAATGAGAAAAATGTTTTGTTTTTTGTTTTTTTTTTTTGTTCTCCCCGTGGTAATTAAAATCAGGCAGGTGATCACAGAACAATGGGATACTATCCAAAGCAATGCAAAAATGAAGTTAACCAAGTTAAATGAGTGTCACAATAAAAGGTTATATTACATGGACCTATTTAGATCCTAATAAAATATTGATTAAGAACTAAATGGGTAATAAGGAACATAAGTAGGGTGGGTAGTTTGGTAGGTCAGGGATTTGGATTAATTTACACCAAAGGAGATTTCATTTAGGTAAAACAATGCAAGTGCTAAAAAAAAACTCACATAGTAGTTAGTTCAAAAGTTGAAGTAGGTGGACAAATAAACAAATCAAGCTGTACTCAGAACCAGTAGTCGCCGCAATCCAAAAAAAAAAAAAATCACACAGGAGACCTAAATTTTTTGACATTTGTACAACTGGAAAGGAAAAAAAAATTGGGAGAGGAAAAAATGGGAACTTTTCAAATCTGTGGGATTGAAGGGAAGTGAGATTTGTTTTTTGTTTTGGGTTTACTTCTGCTTTAAGCAATTCCATTACAGGAGAAAAGGCTGTAGAGCTGTTGTAGAATGAAGGTAACGCCATGCCGATGTATGTAAATGAACCCAGGAAAGAACTGACTTAGTGCATTCTTTCCTATCAAGGAGTTTGGATCTCATTCAAGTTTCCAATAAATTGGAACAAATTCACTATATTTCCAGATGACAATTGCACCCAATTTAACATTTGGCTAATAAATCCCTCAGCTTTTCACTAAATTTAGATATCTGGGCATTGAGATACAAATACCAATAATGTCTTATATAGCAGATAACATCAATCAGGTCATCCAGATACTTGAAAAGGGCACAGAACAAACACAAGAAAAGGACATTGGTACCATGATTCGTTGTCCCTAATAATAGGGATTAATTATTGATTAGGGTAAAATATATGAGATGCTTTTCTCCTTATAAACACTCCTTATCACGTAAATCTTTTAATTAGAACGAACCTAAAATAGCTGTACAGAAAAAAAATTATTGAACGCTTGCTTTTGTGTAGTAGTTTTGAGTATTCTTCCCAAATGCAACTCTGTACGCTATAAATACACGAGTTCTAAAAAATTTTAAGCTTGCCATTTTCATTTACTAATGTACCTTATGTTGTTTATTTCACAGATTTGTCTTTTGATGAAGAAAGGTCCTTAATATTCAGCCCAGCTGCCATTATTGCTGATCGGTGTAATGCAATGGAAAAAAGATTGCAAGAAATGAAGAATGGAAGGCAAAATCTGTCTCCAACAGGTACTGGAGATATAGGCTACATAGTGTTCAATATAATACACACTGAACACTTTTGTTTTGCCTTTTTGTTTTAATTTGTTGAGGATGATTTTCTACTTCAATGTTCCATTTTGTTTAAAAATGGTTACTTGCTAGTAGGAATAGTAGGAAACATTTGCAAAGATCTATCTAGACAGGAGATAGAAGATCTGACTTTTCCTATTGTATACCATGCATTTTGAACCATCTAAATATAAATGCAAACGGTGGGGGACTGTAACCTATCTTGTACTTTATGCATGTAAACACAGCATGGAAAGAAAGGAATAAAGGCCACAATAAAAGGAGCCCATCTGCACAGAAATCCTAGTCTTTGGTAAATCCTCTCACTCTGTTCCTTTGTATATCATATATCAGAAGAAAGGAGAGAAATGGAGGTGTTCTCTAGAGTAGTGCTTTTTTGTAAGAAAGGGAGTGATTCTATTAAAACCTTTGTGTAAAGTAGATAAATACCACATTTGTCATTCATTTCCTAAACAAAACGTCGCTATCTTGGAAATGTATTTAATGTAATTTTATCATCTTTTTTTTTTTTTTCTTTGTGGTTTAAAAACTTTTTCCAGTTCACTTTTTTTCTTTTTTTTTTTTTAAGATAACCCTGGGCCAAAACAAATACATAACCGTTAGCTTGTTGTTCTTGTACATTCTACATTCCCCGATTACATTTAGATATACTAATTTTGTAGTTTCTGGTGTTTTGGTACCAAAGCCAGTCTGGCCAGCCATACCTCTAAACCCAGAAATCATTGAACTGTATTGACTTCTGAGCATGCAGAGTAAGTTTACAAATAGGTTGCATTACACTCAGACTATGTGCAGACAAGTTTTTTTTTTTTTAAGTGGTTTTACCATTCAAAACCACAACTAACACTGGACTCAATAGGTCTGTTCATTATCCTTTGACACGCTGCAGGAGGCAGCAACATGTTTTATTTGGACACCTATTGCAGTGTCTGGGACAGTTTGGGACATAAACTTGAATTGTTTCGCCATTGCAAACAGTTTTGGCCTGCATTTTCAGATGTATTTAATGCTTTGTAAAAACCAAACCCTGTAATATATTTAGTAATTTCCTGGATCCAAAACGGGGAGTATAAGTGCCCCCCCTTCTCTCCATATAAGGTCCTCTGAAATCTGGCTTGTCAAAGGGGGAAGGGAACAAAAAACATGTACCTCCCTTACATTTTGGCAAATCTGATCCACTGGTGATAAGAACTAAATTTATTTAAAAAAAAACTAAATTTCTGTACATTTCTGTTGATACAGGAAACCCAAAATATATTCTAACCTGCAACTGCAAATATACTTTTGTGCTATTTCTGCCCTTCGTGCCACAAGGACCTGTTGCCAGATGTTAGTCGTCACTTTGTAAGAATGGTGACCCAAGACCATATAAATACATACCTTTCATGAAATTTGGCATATAGTTCGAATGAAGGAATTTGAAATACCTTGTCAGTGTTTTCTTGCACACCATTTGGTACATACTATGCACTCCTATTTTAATTGAATATATTGAAATGAAGGAATACATTCTGACAAGCATCTGCTAAAGTAATAAATCTCTAGAGGTAAAGATTGGTTAGCCTTCTCCTGAATAAATACATGTGATATACATTTAAATAAAACCTATTTCTTTTGCATACAGCTTCCCAGATGTCACAGACAGTGTTTGACTTTTCATGCACCAAGCTTTCACTTGGAAACAGTCCATCAGTCTTGACTAATACTTGTGGTATGTACATTTTATGTTTAGTACCGTATTTTTCGGCGTATAAGACGC
>NC_092861.1:62847837-62891714 GCF_032062135.1 Pyxicephalus adspersus
TTTTCCCCCCCAGTTTTGGGGAAGAAAAAATGCGTCTTATACGCCGAAAAATATGGTATATCTGTCTTTGCTGCTTTGGTATTGTTCATTTAAAAAAGAGATACTAACAACCTCATTTATAGATAAAATGGAATGGCTGGGGTGTAGCATTGCAATGTAATCCGTTAAGAACCCTTTTAAAATCAGCTCTGTGTATGTTTCTTTTATACAGTTGCAGTTTTTTTGTTTTCCGAATACAGTAATAAATATAAAGTGTCTTTCTTTTTTTTTTTTGCAGAAAATAATGGCAATATACTTGACACCAGCTATGATGAACTGTTTGGAAGTCCAGAAAAGAAAGATGAGGTTTCTTCCACTCTTAACAACAAAGAAAAAGATGATGTACACTTACATTGCATTAACTTGTTTCCCATTGAAACTAAGTCAGCAAGATCTAGTTCTGGAACAGTAAAAAAACAAAACTCGGGTTCACGCAATCAAAGCAGGGGTCGAAAGTCTCAGGTAAAATTGAAAACGAATAATGATATTGGTGATAATTACGGGAGTGATGTGGTTTCTGAAACACCCACCGAAAAGAAGAAAGCTCCATCTTTGGATTCTATATTCACCACTAAAACTTGTATTACAAATCTTAATAAGGAGTGTACAGGTCAATACCCTGTCCGTCCATACGCGGAAGGTAAAACCTGGAAATCTTACAGCCCAAAATCACATGAAAGTACTAATGAGGACAATAAAACCGGGAACTTTTGGAAGTTAGGTTATACGGAACCTGAAACTTCTAGCTTGGAATCTCCATCTACAGCAAACAGGCTTACTGAGATGTGCAAAAACAAAGGCCGAACTAGAAGATCAAATTGTCTGGATCCCAAATCAGAAGTTTCAGCTAAGAAAAAGAGTATAATCAAGGAGCAGTCCAAATCAAATCCGCCTCTATCAAATGCTGACTCTGTGGTTACTGAGTATGATGACTTCTTTAGTTCTAATGAAGTGAAAACCAATCTAAGCAAATTAGGTCGATTATCACTGACTTTGAAGCCTCCAAGGTCACCCAGTCCTCCACCACTGTTTTCAGACCAAAAGGGTGCTGGCAAAAGAAGAAGATCAACAAACATAATGCAGCAGGAAACACAGCGAGCAAAGAAACGTAGGACCGTACATGCAGTTAGCCTTTTCAATTCAAGCCCAGTACAAAGTACTATAGAGGAAGACTGTAGTTTTCCCACTGTCCCAGAGAAAAAAAATAGAAATTCTCAAAAATGTTCAATACTGAATGCAGTGGAATTTCCCTTGAAAAATACAGAAATTAGTGCAGAAAAACATTTACAGAAAACAAAAGCAAATGAAAGTCAACATGACAGATTAGCCGAAGACTCTCGAACTAATGATAATAGAGGTTCTCAGTCAAGTCCCTCAAATGGACTAAAGAAAGTTACTAATTCTACATCATCTAATGGAATACAGAGGGAAGTTGTTTTACAAAGAGGTTTAAACCTAAAAAATGGTCTGGCCCTTGAAGAACATGAAAAGCAGATGATCAGTTTACAGACAAGTACGTGAGCCATGTTCCTACTCTTTGGAAAATAAAGGAGTCTCATCACCACTTGCTTTCTCCTTTTATAGCTTCTTTGTAGTGAAAATAATTGCTTTTTTATTTTTTAATGTTTGAGGGAGGGGGAAGAGGTTATGTAGCCACATATGGCAAAGACAAAACAGTGCTGCTAGTGTTGCAGAGATTACAAGAGATAAGTGTCTTGATATTAGGAATATCTGCAGCCTGTAAACTACATTGTTGATATCAAATAATACCAATCTTACATTACCTTTAGGTGTCCATTTATTAGACTATGGGCTGTGTGCTGCAGATTTTAATGCAGATTAGTCAGGGTGAACCAGTAAAGTGTTGTTTTTTAGGCATTTTCTATGTATGTGGTATATTTTTTTTTAAAGAAATTGCATAATAATTTGTTTAACTAAAGAGCTTGCTTAACAGTTTTCCTGGGACGAGGGAAGATGTTCATATGTCTTCAACTGGAGACTGATATAGTACATGCACTTTAATTTACGTAAAAAAAAAGGTGGACATAGACAAATGTATAGATAAATTGGTTTAATATTGGGTATCATTCTCAGTTTGTTCTCTAGGTGGTGCTGTATTTGTTGTATGAATTGATCTTCTATTTATTATGAATGAAAATCAACAATCTAATGAACAAACTACAAATGACACCCACTGTCAAGTCATTGTATCTACCTTCACCCATGTCTACTTTCAAGTACATTAAAATACATTCCCCCATCTCTAGTTAACTTTTTCATCCATTTAAGTTTCTACAAAACGATTACCCCACACTTTCAGTGAATGAAATTCAGTGAATTCGCTGTGGAAATTTTCATATATCTCTGGGTGTATTGTATTGAAATCTCCAACCAGTTTTCAGAAATGGGGTCTTTCATACTTGACTGGTGCCGGCTTTGCAGTTATGTTGACTTGCCAGTAAGTTAAACTTCCTTAAGCTGCATTAATCAGATTTCAACTTGTAATTAGTGTATCCATTCTGGAGATTAATGTACTCAAACTGTTAAATGGAACTTAGCCATGGCTATTAGCTTTATTATTTCATATTTTTGGTAGAATGAACAACTGTAAACAAGATCAAAATGTTTGTTTTTAATTAAATTTTCATCATATTACTCCTTTTAAGTGGGAAGAAATTTACCTGCTACTGTGCCTTGAAATCTTAATTAAATGCACCAATGTATGAGTGTATGTGCTGGGTTTTTGAAACCCTTTGTCTGTTCTGAATAAAATGTGATCTTGGTACTTCGGGTGCCTAAAATATACATGAAGCAAGTCATCATGGGTTATGATAATTTGAAAACAATCACAGACGTCCTGGTTAAATTGTGGTCTGACCATTCTTGCTCCCCTTGTCTCTTTATTGACTGGTTGAACAATCTGTTTGTGCAATGGAATTAAATGGAGATGTAAGGGGCAAGCCTCTGTAAAAATTGTTGCTGATTCTGAAATAGTGCACCTAGGTGTTCTAGCTAGCAGGGTACTGTAAGAATAAAAGTGTTTATTTTGCATTATTAATATTCTAAAGCAATGCCGCATTTCAAAAGCCAGCAGATATGTTTTAAGGTGACAAAAAGACACGTAAAGCTATCCTGGGACCACCACAATTTTTTTTGTTGCTTTTTCAGAACATGTTAGTTGACTAGTTGTTGCCTGAGACAGTGACCTTTAAATTACTTTTTATCAGGTGGACACAATCCAGCTGTAGTGAGAAATTAGGAAAAAAAATTGTTCCTTGTTAAAACCAGTTTTACCATACTTTTTGAACCTTTTTTTTTTTTTTTTTTTTAAACCTATATGTAGGTCACTACACTATAAAGGTAAAATAAATGCACTTTAGTACTACCATATTCCACTAGCAAAATAGAAAAAGCTAGGCATATTAGCAAGGCTTCTATTAGTGAGCTCATGCACAAAAAGGAAGGCTTGCTAATGTTCATAGTGTTCAAGGTCTGTGGATTTTTACTTCCTTATTGTACTATTAGGACTGGACATTTGAGCAAAGGTAAGTAGTGAATATCAGCCATAAAATAATGCAATGTACCATAAACTTTCATGTGAATACTCAAAAGAAAAGCAAAACAAAAATATTCTTTAAATATCAACAGAAGATAATAAAGTGTACAAAAGCATAGATGCACATTTTATTTTAAGGACTTTTGAAGTGACAGTAATTTTCCTAGATGTAGGTTTTACCTTCCTATAATAATGTCTGCATGTTATGAAACGAGTGCCATTTTTTCCCTCATTACATGAAAAAAGCCCATTCTGCACAGACAGAAGCCTCCTGGGATGCGTGACGTAAATATCCCAGGAGGTTCTGCGCTCCCATTCTATCTTTACTCCCACAGCGGGTTTTTTTTTTAAGGGTTAAAAAGTAAAATTTTCTATCCTGTGATGTAGTGAATATTTTGGTAAGCTTTAAGTGATGTAGTTGCCAATCATGTTCTACCTATAGCACTATTATAAAATAAAACACTAGAGACTAAAGAGTACAATTGTACAGAAACAGTTTTTAATAATATTCCGGGGGACCTATTTTTTCTCAGGAATTACAAGCAAAACTGTACCACCCGTAATTAGGGAGTGACAGGTTTATGTAAGTTTTTCTTTTTTTTTCTTACCAAGTTATAATTTTTTTCATACTAAAATGTAGTTGAAATTGTGGATTAAGTGTAAAATGTGGAAAAACTGGTGGTGCAGTATGTGTGTACCAATGTACTGTAACACTGTTTCTCAACCTTTTTTCACCTGAGAGGAATACTTGAAATACTTTTTTTTAAATCTTAGGGAACCCCTGTAAAAAGTAGTAATTGTCGGGCAGTGATATGAATGATACTTACATTGGAAATCATTGAGTGAACCAAGTGGTGGTTCATAATTTCAACACACCGCTAAAACAATAGTTGACATCATGTCACTGTCTTTGCCAAGTGGTGTTGGACAAAAACTAGGCACCATCCAATGAATGGTCAATCAGCAACAGCTCAAAGAACCCTTGGCTACTTTTGGAGGTACCTACATCTCAAGGCTTTTCTATGGCAGTCTTTCTTTACCTCTTTTCTAAGTTGCAAGCTTGCCAACCCAGACACTGCAGCTCACAGTGGGAGAGTTTTGCCAGCATAGTAAGTACTGCCAATCTGAATAGCAGGACTAGGGGCAGGCAACTTCTGATAAGATAAAGGCCTGGAAATGAGTATTGGCAATGCTTGTATTTATTCCACAGCCACATCTTCTCCCATAACAGACAGTCTATAACATCAAGCTCTATGGGGTAGACTTTAGTTTCTGCATCTGCATTTTTTTATGGTGGAGCCATAGTTCTGCTTTGCCTTTCCTGTTGCTTCTTTATTTGTCCAAACATTTTTGATGTAATGTGACTATTCAGTAAGATGTCTTTTTCTAGAATCTCATGGTATGAGGTTCACTTAGTAATGCTGAAAATGCAGAAGGCATCAGTGAGCTGTACAGATTTATCGACCTTTCTGCATTTAACTTAACTAGGAATTGCAGGTTAGTTTGACCTTTATCAGCATTTGGATTATTTGTGAATATGGATGCACTATAAAACAGGATTCATTTTGTGTTTTTCTAAATGTTAAGTAATTTGAGCCTACTGAATCCCATTTTCTGTTTTGGTAAACTGATATTGGTTGCTAGTTCCAGGGTCTTGGGTAATATTTGCTGGATATTTTGTGCAAGGTTAAGGTTGATTTCTGAGGGATGGTTAAGGACACTGCAATAGAAAAAACATTTGCCTAATTGCTTATTACGGGCAGTTGTACTGTTTATTACCACCTAGCTGGATTTTAGCTTGACACAATTCTGTAATAAGCACCACCACATTTGAATGTGCATGATGATTTTTATTTATTTTTGCAGACATTTGCAGAAGTCTTTGATTTAAAGTAATGTTATGTATTGTTCCTACAATTAAAGTTAAGTATGGTGTGTCCTCTGTTCTCACGGTAAATGTATGTACTGCAGCTCACCAGTCCTCATATGTGGTGGATACAGTTTTTTTTTTTTCTTTTCCAACTTCTTTTCCAGTTTTAAGTTGACTCAGGGATTCTACCAGCTAAAAACTGGTGACAAAACTACAAAACACCTCCTCCTTTTTTGTATCCATAACATAAGGGAATGTGGTCAAGCTTATTATTTGAGTTTATATAACCATTAAGGATTAGCAAGTGAAACACCCCAAACATTTATATACCCAAAATTGTAAATGCTGGAAACATTTACATGCAGCATGAGCATCCCTCCTAACAATGTATTTATATTTACAATGAAGGGCTTGTTCAGTTAGGCTGACTTTACACCTATGTGTTGTGGTAGTAGAGCAAGGTAAGCTTTGAATGCAGGCTGTGCAGGACTTATTGCTGGGTGAACACCAAACACTGCCTGGTGCAGTGGCCAACAAAAAAGCCCCAGAGGATTTGTATGTGTGCTTTGTTTGTTTTAATGTTTTGCATTACTTCAGATAACAGGTCTTCAATGATCTGAAAAAAAATCAAAGCATTTAACACGTTTGGTTTGGCTCCAATCCTTCAGTTGTACAGTAATAACTCACATTACATTAAATGGGCTAATTTTTGCTTTATAAGAAAAGTATTTAGATAAAAAAATTAGCAGCCTGTATCTAGGAGTCTACTAATAAGGCTCATGGTTTAATTAAGTCAAAGAGTTTTTTATCCTTTGTTGCACCTTTATTTACAAGATTTCAATGCAGCATCTAATTTTCTATGCAAACTTTGTGCAGCCTAACAATGGCTGTATGGCATTTCTCTAAACAGTAAACAGTAGACAGTAATAGTAAGAACAATGGACCATGCCAGTGGTGGAGAACAATTGTGAGACACGGACAGTGTGTTCTCACCTTAAGGCTGCATACACACGTACATAAATTGTTTCATGATCCTATTCAACGACAAACTATTGCACGATGCATCAACGAGTGCTGCACATACAGCACCGTTCTGCTTTATGGGGAGGGGGAGAATGACGGAGCGGCACCCCGCTGTGCTCTTTACCTTCACTTCCATTATTATCGTTCGTTGTCCATCGTCCGTGGATCTGCCGGGACGATCGTATGGAAGACGGGTGCTGTACACACGCCAGATTCTCGTCTGATATCGCCCCTGAGCCGATTATCAGACGAGAACCACTGCAAGTGTGTACGTAGCCTAAAACATGAAGTGTAAAACATGGACTTTTCCTGAAGGATCATTAGATCAGAGCTGTCCAACTCCAGTCCTTGAGGGTCACATACTTTTTCTTTAAACTATAATTTATTGCTGTGTTTCTAAAAAAAAAAGTCAGAAAATCCTAACTTATTATTACAAGATATTTATTACGCATCTGGAATCTGCAGATTTTTAAAATGAATTTTAAAAATGAATATGATAATGCCTATAATATTTTAGTTATTGGGTTTTATATATACCGTAAGACTTAATTAATCTGCAAACTTCTATTTTACAGGTTTGTATAACTGCCATTGTTTTAGTATTTCCCAAACTATTGCTTCCATTGTATACTTTTAATGTCTAATAAAATGTATTCCTTTTTACATATTATGCATGTTTTATAGTCTTATTATTTGCCTTTTGTTTAGAAAGAGTATATTAGCGAAGTCTACCACACTTTTATATGCTTTTTTATGTTTACAATTAATATGTTTTGAATTTTTTTTTGCTTTGTTTCGTTTTGGGTTTAGGTGGGCCTAAAAGTAAGTTTTATCTGAGCAGTTAATTACGTTAAAATAATGTTCATTCAGTTTCCCTCACATTTTAAAGATTCAGAATTCATCTCCTTTCTTTTCATATCTGATTAGTAAAAGCAACAACAACAAAAAATGACCATTTAGCTAAAATGACTAAAATATAAAATGATATTTGCATTTCTCTAATGGTATTAGTACTTTTTACATATTTGTAAAGGTTATAAGTAATACTTTCATTTAAAATAACCATTTTCTTTTTTTTAATTTTTAGTGATATTTCATTAGTTTATTTCACATACTTAAGTCATTCTTACATCCCTTCTCCATAGAGTCTTTCATCCCCCTAAGTATCATTCATCCTCAAGTTTATTTTTATTCATACATTTACTTTTTACAGTCGTGTTTCAGTGTGTTTCTTACCAGAAAAGGTAGGACTTTTTAGCACAAAGAACTAAAGGGCAAACAAAAGACTTTTATTGATTCATATTAAAAGCCAAAGTAGTGAAGCAGCATCTCCAGTGTAGGCATGCAGAGATGTACAGCACAGTGGGATAGTCATGTAATGGGCTTTGCATCCTGAGGCTCTTAATCATAGACTTGGATACATCTTTTCTTTTGCCAGTTTTAATCTGGATCAATAAAACATTTTTTTTCTGTGCTTTACTTTGTTGTGCTAAGAAGCTTTTTTTTTTTATTTTTCTGATGTGGAGTACAGAGTTACACTAAAATTAAATTGTACTATCTCTTGGTGTGATTTAGTTTTTCATGATGCTGCCATATATGTGGGAGGATGAGAGAATGCGCTCAAGTAGGGGAGCTCAATGGGGCATGACCTAGGAAATCTACAGGGGAGATACATCTTTACCTTTTATCTTTGCTTTCTAATACTGTTTTTAACAGAAAATTGATCATACTAGTTTTGTATTGTACACTTTTAAAGTGCTTTTTTTCTCCTTTTAAAATAAACATATTTTAAGTGCACCAGTACAGGGTTTTTGAGAACTACCAGTACTGTGATGGCTGATGAAGTTATAAAGCAAACCTAGTATGTCTACCAAAACCCTGTCGTAGCCTAGCCCTGGTGAAGACTACATCTTGTACAGGCATGGTCCAGCATAATCACTATTGGAGAGCCAATCAGGGCAGCAATGTGTAGAATTGGCTAAAAGAGGCTAGAAAACCATTATCTCTGCAATCGGGGGAATTTAAAAACTGTATTTTATGGAAAAAAACTGTGACTGCTCTTTAACAAAATGGCATCCAGCTTTAATTTACCAATATATAATAGTAAACGTTCTTTTTTGCCTTGGGAGGATTTTAAATCCTAGGCATATGATATACAGACCTCAGGTCAGTAATTATTCCTTACCTCTGTCCTGCTACTAAGTTGCATTCCCTATCATTCAACTGCCTATTGCCAGCCTTGGTAAGAAAATGGAATCTGGTAGCTGTGCTGTGCCAAAAGCTTCCTCCTGAGGAACAAAATATGTTATTTGCAAACAAGCATTGGTGTACCTTCCCTGTACCAGTAACATTTGTAGCTTATTCACCTTTATCCATGCTTTAAAGCTATGTAAACACATCGTATGTCAATATCATACAAAAACCATATGATATCTGGAGGTGGAGTGTACCCTGGTTATCACGTTAATACAATGGTGCATCAGAATGGACTCAACATAGACTTATCACATACGTTTTTCAGATATTGTGCAGGGAATACATTGCCTGACAGGTTAAAGTCTACCCTCAACCTTAAAAATGACTTCAGTTTACATTTCTCTGAGCCCATATGGTAGTGTGGCCCAACCAGAAATGCAATAATATTATTCATATCATAAAAATGTGTTTTGAATTTACATTAGAGCCCTGTGGATTTTAGATTTCAAAGTGTCAACTATAAGATTTCCCACAATTGTAGGTGCAATAGTAATTTTGACAACTTTGTGTTCAGTAATTAGTGTAGTATTTCTTAGCTATTCTCTACAAGGTTTATAATGTAAACAAATCTACATTTGCAGTCACCTCCAGGAAAAAATGTTGTAAAAAAAGTAAGTATATTTTATAGACCATGCAAGTGAACATGCAAATGTTGTTTCTTTATTTTACCTGTAGTGGTGTACTTTTTTTTTCAAACAAATCAGTAGATCTAATGATACTGTGATTTTATGTAGGATGCCCCCCTTTAGCAGAAATTACTTTTTGTATGCATTAAATTGTTTTTTGCATAACTGCCAACCAGCCTCCTGCCACTCCTGGGTGCAATGCTTTCCCTACTTTTTTATGTAGTTCAACTTTGGGACAGATTGCCTTGTTTTCCTAATATGCACAGTTGTTTTTTATGCAAAACCATAAAATTTTGGCCACCATGTTTGATAGGAAACTGTAGGCTTGTCCAAATGTTCTGTTTGAACAGCAATTGTTTTTTTCTGTCAAATGCAGGTTATATTGGTGCAGTCTCTTTCTGACTGTATATGTATGCAATTAAACACTAGCTGTTGTAAGAGTTACTTCAGATCCTGGAGATATTTTAGACAACTTTAAGCATCAGTCAGTTTTTGGTCTCGGTTTAGAAAGATTAATATGATGACACCAGACATTCGATGTCTGGGGTTTGAATATTGCAATTCCACCAGAAAAATCCCTATACACATAGGTATACACATAGCCACCTAAGCTGGAACCCCTGGTTCTAATTTTTGGATCTGAAATGGGGGGATAATGTAGAAATGTACTTATTACATATGGTACAACTTATTTATTTTTTTTTCGTAATTTAGTATATTGAAATGAATGCACCACAGTAATCTCCCCAGAACTGTTTTCAAGCTGGGTAGTAAGAAGAGATAGGCAGGTGGTCCAAAAGTGCTCGGGCCAACACAGAAAAAATAGAGGGTTCCCAGTTGTTGTCGTCATAGGATTCCAGTTACCCAGAGGATTCTAAACTTTCTACTGCTCTTATTTTTTGTTACATTTTTTCATCATCTTTTTGTGCCCCAACTTTTCAGTTACCACCCATGGAATAGTGCAGTATGGTGCATCTGGATAAAAAAAAGCTGGGTTAGTACACTGCACCATGTGTGATTTGTTCATGCATACTACATTTATCTCTACAGCTTCTATGAGGTATACTTTGTCACATTACTGTACTTGTAACAAAGTTGTGTTATGTGTAATTTTCTTATTATACCAGAACACTGGATTGTGTTTTATGTTTAGGCCCCAATATAAATATATCTACTAACCTCTTGTCCCTGTCATTTCACTTATTTTGTCATAGTCCTACCAACAGTAATGATATAGTAGCAAACACAGGGGAGAGCAGTGTTAGCTGCAATCTGCCATACATGAATCAGCACAGATGGCTCAGTGGTTAGCGCTCTCGCCTTTGCAGTACTAGGTCACAAGTTTGAAGCTGGGCAAGGATACTATCTGCAAGGAGTTTTTATGTTCCCCCATGTTTGTGTGGGTCTCCTCCCACATCCTAAAACCATCCAGGTAGGTTAGTTGGCAACCCTTTAAAACTTGTCCCTAAGTTAATGACCTAAGGCTATGGTAAGGACATTAGATTGTGGGCACCTTTGAGAGAGAGCTAGTGATATAGACAAAGTGGTGCCTGGGAAAAAAGTGACCTTTGGATCTATTGTGGTATTACCCCCCTCATACAATATTTACCAAAAAAATTGGCACTTACAAAATGGGGTTTATATAAATATATATGCATACCACAATATTACACAACTGTTTATTATTGTGATATACATATATATTCATGTAATTGGCACTTTTGCCATTTTGTAGATGCCAATATTTTCGACAGTTAGTGATATGTCAATGGACTTTGGAAAGTGCTGCGTAATATGTTGGCGCTATAATAATTCAAGTTATTAATAATAATAAAAATGATGATGAATGACATGTAGATAAGCAAAAAGCCTGTAAGAAGCTGAGCTCTTTTTTGTTTCTATTTTTCTATGCCTATTGGTGCTATTACAATAGAAGTCTTTGTCAATATATTCATTAGCTTTGGGGCTTCCCCTTTAACTCCTACATTTTTTTTTTCCCCCTCTAAAACCCTGGCTTTCCTAGTCATAAACCAATCATGTTTTCAGTGAATTTACACATGGTTGGTACAGGTCATTTGCATGCCAGTTTTATCAGTTTTTGCTAAATACTTTGAGCTCTTACAGTCTGGACTTTTTGAGCACTAATTAGAGGTTTCATTTGATTGATTTTTAGGCGCTGAAAGTAGAACTTCAGGCTCTGATGCAATAGCTGGTCTGTCTAAAATGTTTAATGAACAAAGAAATAAAAGCACCAAGGAATCAAGGAAAACTGGGAAAAGCAAAAAGGTCAGTTGAACTGTAAATTACTTTGATTGGTCCTTTTTTAGTGTTTTGCTCAGCAGTGGATTTTTGAATGTGTAGCACAAATCTGTATTGATTTGCTAAAGTACTGAAGCAGTTGAATATGTCGTTAATGCCTACAGCTTATTGACTTGTCTACTCTGAACAGCAATGACTGAGCTGTGAGCATAATTTGTACATTGTATATAATGGGAATAGAGGTGAAAAGCATAAAAATATACAAATTGGTTATAACATTCATATTCAGTTTAGCCATTATGCACTGAAGGATTTGATATTTTAAAGTCGCTTTTAACTGTATGACTTACTACACTGTCTCTAATCACTGAGGCAGTTGGTTATGTGTAAAACAAACCAAATTATAGTCACAGACTTATTTTTTTTCTTCACCCAATCTGGTCATTTCTACCGTGTTCCTATCTAAGATACAGTGATTTCTTTTTAAGGCCAGTCCCTTGTATCCCCACGTACATGAGCATGTGCAGTTATGAGAAAATGTAAGCTACTGTGTTATTATATAACAAAAAAAAATGCCAAAATGGAGAAGTCATATGTGAAAAACAATGTATAAATATACATTATTAAATAGCTTTAACAGCAATATCTTGAAGTAATTGTTTTCTGTAGGACTTTCTCTGACATCAATGTTCATCAATTTTGGCCCACTCCTATTTACAACATTGCTTTAAAGTTTGCTAGCATTCATTTATTCACAAATCTCATAGGTTTCTGCCACAGCATTTGTTTGAGGTCAAGACTTTGACTGGACCATTGCGACAACGTGATCCTTTCCTTTTTAGCCCATCTGTTCTAGATTTACCGGTGTGCTTGGGAACATGGTCCTGTTGCATGACCCAATTTCAGCCAAACTTCAGCTGTCCCATTGATGGCCTCCAATATGACTCTACAATACTTAAGTATGCAGAGGAGTTCATGGTTAATGACTACAAGGTGCTCATGTACTGTGGCTGCAAAATAAAACCAATAAAAAGTCCAAATCATCACCCTCCACTAGCTTGTATGAGATGTTTGTACTGATGGTTATAGCCAAGCATCTCTGCTTTGGTCTAGTCTGTCGAAAGGACATTGTTACAGACATTTTTTGGTTTGTTCAAATCTAAGCTGTATTGCCATGTTCTCTTTTTTTAGACCTTCAAAATATGCCATAATTTTTCAGTCTTTTTCTAATTGTACTGTCATGAATTTTAACATTTTCTATGCTAAATGAGACCTTTTAATTATTATTTTATTAACTATTTGTATTCATTTTATTCTTAATTTTATTAATTATTATTAATATTTAATTATTCCATGGTATTTATTAATGATTCTTTGCTGGCTTTCTTCATAGCCAAAGAAAAATTTGTAAAACAGTGTTCCTGCAGATTTATGGAGCATGGTAATAAGGATACAAAAATGGGCAAATCCTTGGCTGGCACCTTATTCACTCACATTTAGGATATAGCAATTGTTTTTTATGTGTTTGTCACTTGATACCTATTTAAGTTTACTTTTTTGTTAAGCACAGACTATTGGTAGATTATCAGTGCTAACCTTATATAGATGCAGACTCTGAACCTTAATTTACAATTTCTATAGACTGTAATTATTACGTTCCCTACAGTTGTATGCAAGCTAACGTTAGGATATTCACAGTTTAAAGAAAACTGTGAAAGTTTCAGTGAAGACAACTTTGGAATCTAGGTAGCCATCACTGATGTTGTCACCTCACATCAAAATATCAGACGTCACTATTTCTCACAAAGATAAAATGCTAAATAACCAGAAACCATGAAAAAGTTTGCTACGCACATTTCTGTATCTACATGCTCTGTATTCTGTATGTTAGTAGTGATTGCAATGAAACCTTTGATGTGTCTCTCTTGAAATCCAGGCAGCAATGGGTGACAGCACCTTGGTAAATAGAGAGTGGAAACTTGTGAATTCTGGCTTGTCACTAGATAGGAGAGATATGAAAGTCCTGGTGACACATTATTTTCATTTTGTGCTAAAGCAATAGTACACAGTATTTCTTCCATTCCTTCATTCTTTGTTTTATTTGTGTCTGCATCCCAGTAAATATACCTGTGTTTATGAACCAAGAGGCATATAACAGATACTGTACTTTGGAAATTGTATACCTTACGAAGAATATGTACAGCAATATTTCCTATTGTCAGCATAACTCCATGTATAGAGGAGCTGTAGTATGTGTTACATATACAGAACACATGTCACAGCACCTCTAGGGCTGCGGGAGTAATCAGGGGAGCGGAACTGTCAGCAGAGCAGAGCTCCGCTGATTGCTCTGCTCCCTGATTGGCTGAGGAAAAGGAAATCCTGATGATGCTTGAGCTATCATCAGGGTTTCCTATTTCTCACCCAATCAGAGAGCACTAGGGATGAATGGGCACAAGTCTCCCCATTCAAATTTAGTGCTGAATGGATAAGAAATGGAAAACCTCAGCCAATCACAGAGCACTAGAGGTGAATGGAGAGCCTTGTCCTCATTTAACCCCTAGTGCCCGGGGATCCCTCACTGTCAGGAGGAGTCCCATGGCTGTGCTCATGTCATGATTGCAGCCCTGGGAATCATCCTGTCATTTAGAAAAACTTCTGAACATGCAGATTTATTGGGTGGAGATTTAACTGATTTGGAAGTACTGGCTGCTATTAAAACACCTAAAGTTGGTAAATGGTGTGGTCCAGATGGGTTCACAGCCCTCTTTTATATATATATATAAAAAAAAATGTCTGATCACATTGTTCCACAGTTTCACATTGTTAACTACTCTTTATAATTTTTTAAAATCTTCTGGATTTCCCAGCTATGTTGTAGGCACAGGTGGTGATAATCCCTAGACCGGATAAGGACCTACTTTGTTGGGCTAAATATAGGCCCATTTTGCTGCTCAATGTAGATATTAAAATTCTAACTAAATTATTGGCCAATAGATTGTTTTGTCCCTGTGCGTCAAGCTTCTGGTGTCGTATATTGTTACCTAAATTTTTACATTAAATAATCCAATCAAAAGCTTATTCTTCTTTCCTTGGATATGAATAAAGCTTTTGATTCAATATCATAGCAGTACCTCAAACTTGCATTGCATGAGTGGAATTTGGGCAAGGAATTTATCTCTTGGATAGATACTATTTATCATTGTCCAACCGCAATGGTTAAATACTGTGGTTATACGTCCAAACCATTTACCATTGCTCGAGGCACCAGACAAGGGTGCCCCTTATCTCCGTTGCTCTTCATTCTAGCACTGGAGCCTCTTAACAGCATATAATAGGCACAATGAGGATGTTCCTGGGTTTTAAACTTCGCAATATACCCATAAGATTTTATTATTTGCGGATGATATCTTGTTATATATTACCTCTCCCCATGTTTCTTTGCCTTCGATATTCGATGCCTTCGATACACATTTTTTCCACTTTTGAAACAATCTTTAGGCTTAGAATTAATCCTGCAAAGTCTTTGGCCTTAGATGTGTCCTTATCTTCTGTAAATTTGGATATTCGCCAAGCTAACTACCCATACAAATGGGTCAAAATGTTGCCTTATCTTTGTATCCAAGTTGTCACAAATCCTATGGATTTATACAAGGCTAATTATGTTTCTCTGCTTAGGTCACTTCGTGCTCTTTTGAAATTTGCTTCATATTACCTGGTTCGGATGTATACACGCTAATAAAATGACTTTTTGCCCAAGCTTCTTTATCCAATGAGGGTCCTTCACATACATTTTCCTTATAATATTTGTCACATTCTAAAAAAAAAAAAAAGGTTTTGAGATTTGTTAGGGCATCTGCAATTCCGTGAATCAATTAAATTGTATTTTTTCGGCCTAAATTGTCAGGTGGTCTTGGAGTACTTCATTTGTATTACTAATATAAGGCTTCTTAAAAACCACCTCATATTTCTATCCAGAACACTGACTCCCATATGGGCGCTTATTAAAGCAACTGTTGCGCAGCCGATATCTTTGTCTAATCTGATCTGGGGCCCTCCACTCCCAGATCTAAAGGTGTGAGTCGGTTTATGGTACATATGTTAAAACTATGGGATTCAGTTAAGTATTAAGCGAAACCTATTAATGTACATTGTCCGTTGTTGGACTTATTCAATAACCCCCTTTTTCAACCAGGTCTTGTCAATAAAACTGATTACTTATGGTGCACCCAACATAACCTTACTTCAGTGGTTCTATGTTATCCACTTTAGAGATACATTCTTTTGCCTATCTTAAGGAGAGAGAAGTATGAAAAACCTAATAAAGAACTTTTCCATTATTTGCAAATATGCTACTTTATTTCTAGTCTGATTTCATGTATCTCAGTTTCCTTTGACTTTTAAGCTGCGTACACAGGTCCAATAATTATCGTTGGAAACGACTGACGAACAACCGATTGGCCAAAAATTGTTCTAAAAAAAAGTGACGCTGACTAACGAGGATTGTCATTGGAATTGAACGACCAGCATGGTGGATCTGATTGGCTGAAATCATTAACTATCTATCTTGTGTCATTCAGTGATCGTACATGTTGCTGCAATACACATACTCCTTTACATGTCACTCCCTGCATCGTTCAAACCATTGTATCTAGCGTGTGTACAATATTGGTGGATTATATTTGAACGATCGTATCGTTACAGCATGTACAGAATTGTGCACAATACGATTGTTCAAGTATAATTGTGCATAATTGTTGATTGGTCGTAATCGTTCGTTTTCTAACAATAACTATTGGAAGTGTGTGCCTACCTAAGCATGTTTGAACAAATTTCTAGAGATAAACCAAATACAACAGGTGCTATATTCTCTTTTTTTTTTTTTTTTAATAGTTCTTTTGTGACTTCATGGTTTAATTAACATTTATGTTATCTATTGGCTTGAGAAAAGGAGCTCTCCTTTGTTTTCTCTGAGGAAGATACCTCTTGCTTATGGCAAGCTATTCCCAAAAGTTCCAGAAATGTACTTGTTCTAGAAAACTCTTATAAAGTTCTTATGACATGGTATCTAACTCCAGCCCAGATAGCACATGTGGTTCCATCCTTGTTGCCAAATTGTTTTAAAGGATGTCAAGGGAGAGGCACCATGGGTCATATATGGTGTAAATGTCCTAAGGTGTCTAAATTGCAGATATTAGTAAAGCATGATTAACTCTGTCCTAGGCCTTAATTTAGCTAAAGATCTGTGACATGGTTTGTTTCATGTTCTTTTCCCTACTATCGATAGGAAGTTGACCATCCTTATTACACACATTTTTATGGCTACCAAACAAGCGATTCCTTCTGCTTGGAAAACTTCTGTTCTGTACTTTCTAGAATTTAAGAATCGTATGCATGGTATTGGTTGGTTGTATTTTTTTTTTTGCCTTCCCTGAGAATTTTTTCTCTTATTTCTATCTAAAATACACTTAACCTTTGAAGTGACAGGACCCATTCCCCCTTTTTTTTTTCTTTTTATTGTGGTTATAATTTTATTTTATTATGCTGGGTTCAACCATGTGTGTTTTTTTTTTTCTTGTTTTTTTTTTAAATATGTTTTCTTTTTTCTTTTTATTGTAAAGATTACAGGTAACAATTCCTGTGTGGATGACATGTGTTTTGTATCTCTGTCTTCCATTTGTTTTCTGTTTTTTTGTTTTTTTGTTTTTTTTTTGTTTTCTTTTTTGTACTGTCTATTTTTTATTACTGTGCCCCTGGCTAATTCTGCTTGTTATTTTGATATTTTATTTCAATATAAACCTTTGTACCAGAAAAAGTGTAATTGGCTATCTTCAAATCTGTGTGACAGTTTTTAGAATTGAATGTGAATGTTTTTAGAACTGTGCTAGAAGATGCAGATGACACACACTGATATTCACATTTTGCAAACATTAAGGAAAAGATTAACCATATTACTTTCAAACAGGAGTGGTGTGGCCAGTGTACTACATGATGGCTAAATGGAAAATGGGAGCACTGACTAAGCAGGCTGTATTTTGTGTGCAGTGCTGTGTTCCAATGCTCTTTAAATCACAATAGGAAAAGACCTTATATAATCATACCCTGCATGCGCCATACATGTTTACACTACTTCAAATAGCTCTCATGATTATAGTTGTTTAGAATTTCATTGTCTGAGAGTAATTAGATTCCCTTCTTTTAAAGAAAACACAATCTTCATACAAATAATTCCAGGATGTTTAGTGTGGCACCCTGATTGATATTCACAGCTTGACTTTAATATTTTAGGCAGTTGATGCTGAAACATTTAATTAGCAAAATGTTAGTAGACAAAAAGGCATCACTAGTAACATCTCTCATGCTGTTCCGTATCTAGTTTCCAAACCCTACTCTAGCTGGAGGCAGTTCTGCTATGAACAGCTGACAAAACTCTTATTTTAAACATCTGTATGATTTTTAGTGGATAAAATTTAAGTCCAATTCACAATGGATACACCTTTTTTTTAGGCATGCTGCAAGTGTGTTTTATAAAAGTCTCCAAAGTGTTAAATTGAAAAGGAAGCTGCAGTTCAGGTCCTACTTATGTGCACTACTGGAAAAAAGGGTCCCACTGACATGAAGATGTTTCTTTCTTTGCAAAACTCTGCAAACTGTCCTCCTTATTAAAAGAGCCATTTTTTAATTTGCTGTTGTTAAATTACATTTCTTTATAATTTGTAGCTTATATGATTTTTTTTAAATGCTGACAATAGATGTCACTTTCTCAGAGTATAGCTAACCTATGTTCTCCTCAGAAATGTTTTTCATCTGGGTGGGATTTCTTTGTGTTATAGGTGTCCAGTAACCTCTATATTTGTACCAGCTTTCTGCAGGCCCCCTATACTTTGTTTCAGTTTTTTATAGCTACCATACCAGTATGTCCTATTTTTCCACCTTCTCTGTATTATGTCTAAACAAGTGTTTTTTTAATCAGAGTTCCTCCAGAGCAGTTCTAGACCTTTTTAACATGGGAGAACCCATGGTAAAACCCATTTTAACATGGGGGAACTTTCAGGTCTTTAGGGAACCTCTGCTATAATTACTATATCATCAGATCACTCTACATTAGTGTGGTGGTCAGTGGGAAGAGTTACAGCCTTACAGATAGCTTAAAAAGGTCATTGGTGTCAGTGGTAACTGACATCATAGGCACAAATTGCTTATTGCTCAAGGAATCTCTAATAGCCTCTGGATGAACCTTGGTTGAAAAACACAGATCCAGAGGTTGCTAGGGATTCCCTGAACAACTTTCTAATGTCAATTATCACTGACACACCAATGTTCTTTTTTCCTATTTGTAAGGGTGAGATTCTTCCTAATGGCCAGTAGCGTAAGATGAATATTTCCTACCGACCACCACACTACATTTCTGTGAGCTCTGTGGATATAGTAATTTTAGCATAAGTTCCCCAAGTTCTGAAAGTCTTGAGGTTAACATGGCTTCACAATGGTAAAAGGGTCATGAAAAGCTGATCTAAACTGTCCATAAAAACAAAACTGGCATTTAGCGCTTCCTAATGCCTACTGCTAGGCTTTATTCAGGCATTTGTAAGTGACTGCAAAGGCTGAGCAAAGCATTTATTTTTTTTGTCTTGAATTGAAATTGAAACCACTTGGTTGGGGAAAAAGCTGGGGGAAAAAAAATAGTGACAAAGCCATTCCAATTCAAGTCTATATAGAAGGCTTGAGTGGCTAAACGCCCTTGAGTGTTGCATGTGCCGTCAGAAAAAATGCACAGTAATGCTTCTGCCTTCTACTGACAGGACAAAAGGAAACAAAAAAGTGAACATGTAAATTTGTTCCAATGATAATCATTTTTCAAGAAGCTTTTACCAGTTAAACAGCTTAAAACTGCTGATATTTTACAAGTTTCTAGAAACTCAGATTCCTGAAAATACAGGAAATGCTTTGACTTAAATATAAACCTAGAGCACAAAATGTTGTTGTCACTGTTTACATTCAAAAAGTGATCCCAAGAAATGCCAATAAAATCATTATGAATAAGTATATCCAATGTGTTACTTTTAAAACACCTATTTAAAAGAAAAAATATAAATCACATGAGCTTAGTGTGTATTTTCCCTTTTTTTAAAGAGACATCTATTGGTGTAATTCAAGTATAGGCCAAGGGTAATTTTTCAATCAGCGTTTTGAGCGTTTTACACCCCCATAGTAAACAGGTTCACAGTTCAGTTTCAGTGAGTTGATACAGTGGGCTCACTTAACTAGAAGCTGGTAGAGATACAATCTTTAAATTCTGCTGTTTAAGGTGGAATTGTAGCTCATAGTACCACATCCCCTCAGTCTTTATACAATAATATACTTACCACAAATTGGAAAGGTACAGTTAGGTCCATAAATATTTTAACAGAGATAACTGGTTTCCACTTTTGGTTCCGTACATTACCACAAATATTTTAAATGAAACAACTCAGATGCAGTTGAACTGCAGACTTTCAGACTTTAATTCTGTGGGTTGAACAAAAAGATTGCATAAAAATGTGAGGAACTAAAGCCTTTTTTAACACAATCACTTTATTTCAGGGGCTCAAAAGTAATTGGACAAATTAAAAAGCTGAAAATAAAATGTTTATTTCTAATACTTGGTTGAAAACCCTTTGCTGACAAAGGTTGACCGCCTTTAGTCTTGAACTCATGGACATCACCAGATGCTGGGTTTCCTCCTTTTTAAGGCTCTGCCAGGCCTTTACTGCAGCGGCTTTCAGTTGCCATTTGTTTGTGAGCCTTTCTGTCCGAAGATTAGTCTTCAACAAGTGAAATGCATGCTCAATTGGGTTTTGGGTCATTGACCACCTGTATTATGAAAAGCCTCCCAATCAATTTGACTGCATTTAGCTGGATTTGAACAGACAGTATGTCTCTGAACACCTCAGAATTAATTCTGCTGCTTCTGTCCTGTGTCACATCATGAATAAACACTAGTGTCCCAGTGCCACTGGCAGCCATGCACGCCCAAGCCATTACTCTGCCTCCGCCATGTTTTACAGATGATGCGGTATGCCTTGGATCATGAGCTGTTCTGTTAAAGGCTGATCTTTTTTTTTTATTTTTAGCAGTCCAATCTAGCCTTTCTGTTCTTGAGGCTTATGAGTGTCTTGCACTCCATTGGATCATAAGCTGTTCCACGCCCTCCATACTTTTTTCTTGCCATCATTCTATTAAAGGTTGATCTTGGTTTCATGTGTCCAAACAATGTTTTTTTTCAGAACTGTGCTGGTTTTTTAGATGTTTTTTTTTTAGCAAAGTCTAATCTAGCCTTTCTATTGTTGAGGCTTATGAGTGGCTTGCACCTTGCAGTGCATCCTCTGTATTTACTTTCATGCAGTCTTCTCTTCATGGTAGACTTGTATATTGATACGCCTACCTCCTGGAGAGTGTTGTTCACTTGGTTGGCTGTTGTGAAGGGGTTTCTCTTCACCATGGAAATGATTCTGTGATCATCCACCACTGTTGTCTTCCTTAGACGTCCAGGTCTTTTGGCATTGCAGAGTTCCCCAGTGCTTTGTCACTTTGCCACTCCTAATATTGTAGCAATTTCTCGCATGGGTTTTTTCTGTATTGCAGCTTAAGGATGGCTTGTTTAACCTGCATGGAGAGCTCCTTTGACCGCATGTTTTTTTTTTTGTTTTTTTTTATCGAATCTCGCGATCCGTGCTAAAACACACCCTGTGTGTAAAAACACAAAAAACGTGCACTGGGGTACTATTTGGTAAACCCTCCTCTAAAGAGGAAGGGCCACCCTTTTCCCCAGACCCTCCGAAGCCAAGCTCCAGACGAGGCCTGGGTACTGAGCCCATCCAGCTGAAGCTGTAATGGACTTACACGCCCCACGCCCCCCTGGCCGAAGCCAGAGAGGGGCCTTTTCCCTCTGGGACCACATATGCAGGTCCCACCAGATACTCAGCTGGGAGCTCTCCCGAAGAGAGACTCCCACTAAGGGAGAGAGCCTGGTTTTTAGGCCTAGGCACTCTCCACGACATAAGGGCTAGCCCATAAGGGAATAGCACCCTCCATCAAAAAAGTGGCAGACAAATACCACACCAGTGACTGTGACAATACATAAAAAACATTTAAATAATGTGCACTGTGCATAACACACAGGGCAACAGGTTTTAAACATTGCCCATCTACACTAGCCGCAGCTAATGCAGAAAAAGGCGATATGCCAAATCAAGTATAAACAGTGACGTGACTGTGCATCTTAAAAATCAGTGGGGTCCCAAACCCAGTGATTTTAACGTGCCCCTGGATCGCCACTCCAAGGGTACGACACTGGAGCGAGATTCGGACCACTCGTCTGACCGATTGGTAAGGCCAAGCTTTCCCTGCCCCAACCAGCGGGTCAGTCAAACCTGTGGGAGCTCTTTCTCAGGGAAGGCCCAATGCTCTTTCTCCGGTGGACAAGGCAGCCCCTTACAGAGCTACACCAACCGGTAGACCGTCCTTAACAGAGGTACTCGTGCACTGCATTCTTGCCAGGAATGCCAGTGCCTTTCCACCCTGATCACTGGAAGGATTAGGTACTACACTTGATCTACACTTGATCTCAAATCAACTCCCGACCTTTTATCTGCTTAATTGATAATGACATAACTTTTGAGCCCCTGAAATGAAGTTATTGTGTAAAAAAAATTAGTTCTTATTTAAAAATATTTGTGGTAATGTACAGAACCAAAATTATAAAAAAGTTGTCTCTGTCCAAATATTTTTGGACCTAACTGTATATTGTAGGGTCTTTGCTGGTACCTTCGTTTAAAACATTTAATGTGTACTTGTAATGTGGATGTTCAGGATTCAACCTGGATTTATACCTGTACCTCATAGTGTACATGCTTCCTTTATTTCTCCCATTAAATTAAATCAGAGCAACTCTCCGTCCTGTGGTTGTCCTCTAACCTTTATCATATGCCCTCTGCCACTGTTGGACATCATAATAAATCAAAAACCTTACCCTTTTGTATTTTGTCAGCAGCGGTGGTGTAATCTTGTCCTGCTTTGTGAATGATTGTAAGTATAGTAGTAGTCTGTGTGGAATAAACGCCATGTCTTCAAGAACTGGGGGTTTCTAAGCTCACAGCACTGCCTACCACACAATATATCAGCACAAAGGCATTCTTGTAGAGATAACATTTAAATGTAGACCACACTAGGAAATCTTACACATGAAGCTGATATTGTGTGAAAGTGTGCAGGTAAATAGAATGATTCACAATATTTAAAAAAAAAGAAAAGGCTGGAGTTCAGCTTTAATATCTCCTGTGTATTACATGTTACCTGTTGGTCAGAATTTACTATTTTCTCTGATGCTGCTGTTTTTGAGCATGCTTATTCCTCTTCTCTCAGAAATTTTTTCTTGATTCCCCTCTGGGGTATCTAAAGGCTAGCATGTGAAAGGTTATTTTGGTGGTTTTCTGTACCGTTTTGTTTATCTAAAGAGCATTCAGCACAGTATGGGTCGTTTCCTTATATTTCAGTAGATTGGAATATTGGTAACCCTTTTCCTGGACTGGGACTGTCTTCTTCTGTTATCAGTGGTCCCCAACCCCTGGGCCGCTGACTGGTGCCAGTCTGTGGCTGGTTGGTTGGGTCGCCCACTGATGACGGGAGGTGAAGGCCGCACCAGCAGCTCTCCTTGCCCTGCTTTGGAGCTGGTGGTGGGGCGCTGCTGGGAGTGGTGGAGCGGTCTATGTGGGGCTTGCACTTCAGTGCTGTTCCGGTTGGCTCTACCGCTTGACAGCACGCCAGGTTTCTTACACTGCTCTGTTGTTCTCAGTTGGTGTGCTGGTTGGAGCCAGAGCTGCTGGGGATGGCAGAGTAGTGTAATCTGTACATGTACCGGGCTGTGCCAAAATCTTGAGCTGTTGGAAAGGTTGGGGACCACTTCTCTATGTCTTTGCTTGTCTTTACAGGCTGATGTCTGGTGTGGGTTGCTGTGGGATTTGGCTTTAGGCAGATGTATCTCCTACTTTTGCCTTTAGTTCTCAGGTCCTTCTGATGGCTTATCATGCAGGAAACTCTTTTTACTGGTACTAGAGAATTGACACTTCTTAGAAAACAATGTTTTCAATTCAAAGTAATTGTAAGTAAATAAAACATTTTATAGAAAGGAGAAACTCTACAAGTATGCATTCAAAGTACTTTCTTTTATTTACCCAACTGTTTTATGTTGTTCACAAGGTCTCTTTTTGATGTTTACAGTTTGCCCAGTCCCTGTGGATAGATAGTAAAAGAAAATAGTAACACAAAGATGAGCTTGTTATTCTATTATTCTGTCCTTATCTACAGTTATTGCTAGCACATGGCCACTGCAGTACAACTGTGACTGGCTCCTTTTTGCTGCCTTTCCCTCTCATACTACTCTGATGTTCTGCTGAATACATTGCTTGTTATTGTAATCAAAGTTCCCCAACATTTAGTGACAGCATTTGGATTTGATTTCTACATATAAATCTATGGGCTCTATTTAAAAAACAGTAATTCGGACATTCCCTCAAACATTCCAGGTTCATGTGTTTCAGTAGCAGTAATTTATACCTATGAATGTAAGATTCTCTGTTTTATAACTAAAACCCTATAAGTTGATGAAAATTGCTATATTGGTAAATCCTCTGCTGTCTGGTAAACTTTACAGGTTATTTGCTCTTTAATGCCCTCATGCCGTACATTGGGGAAATCACAACAGAATCTGAATATCATATACTGCTAAAACATGATGCAGGTTACTAAAGTTTACAAATAGGAGGGTTGCTGCATATGTGGAGTTGTTCTTGTGTACCTTGTGCTACAGGTACATCATTTGGAGAGCATGTATGCACATCTCTGCACAATGATAAAAGATGTTTATATTTATACACATATGTGTATATATATTATATATATATTGAATTGCTTGAATTTGCTGCTATGTGATGAGGTATAAAAGTTTATAGTAAATAAAAACATGCAGTTTTGCCGATGCATCTAGGTACCTACATATATTTTGTTGATGAAAAGTCATAAGAGGTGTTGTAAGCATGTATGCCTATGCACTGTGTATGTCTGTCTCCCAATTTTAGATAAGTGGTACAGATTGACAATCGAAAATCTGTCCATCAATAATCCTTTTTCTTCAGTTTCCCAGCCTGAATTTCAGATCACGTGTTCAATACAGGGACTGCAGTACACTGTTTGGCCACTAATGTTTTGGCGCTGTTCTGCAGAAACGATTGCTTAGCTAAATACATGTTGAGACGACCCTGCTCCCTGGAACTGTGCCAGATGTCCATGGTGCTGGGAGAGTAAGGCTGGCCTGTGGGTGGAGGTAAGTATAATAATTGCTGGATTTTTGATAGTCAACCTGTATTTGTTTGAGTAATGTTACCACAAGTCTGTTTTTCTATTGCTCCTTTCCTCCATGAATTGAGTATTTTATGTTTTTCTAAGCTTAGCTGTAAACCATCTATAATCTGGCTAGTAAAATACATATGTGTGTCTAAGTTTGTGTGCATGTATGTTTCTATTTTATTTAAAAGTAAATATTTTTGACTGATTTATTACACTGGGGAACAATTTTCAACAAATTTTTTGTTGACTTCAATTTTTAAGCTTATTTACACTAAAATAGGTATTTTGATTCTGAAAGTGCAGTTTGTTTTCTTCTATCATGTCAGGGTTTTTTTTGTACTGCTTATAATAATGCAATTACTGTAGCATGGATTTGTATAGGCTATTCATTCACGTGTAAGACAGTGTGGTCAGAGGTTGTGCGCTGCTCTACGTAGTGAATAACCAAAATGTATTTTTCTACTTGCATTTGTATTTCGTACTGCCTAAACAACTTTGATTCAAATGTGGCAGTTTCACCATTCCGGGTCAAAGGGCGAACAACAGCACATTTGTAGAGCAAGCCTATTTGGCATATTTCAAAGTATATTTGGGTCAGTCCCAATTGGCCATTCAGTTTCTCTGTGTGAAGAATATGCAGACATAAAGAGTCATTGAGTTGTTTAACACAATTGGGTCATCATGTTGACCTTAAAATGCTATGCCTTCTTTCTTGGTCAGCAACGTAGATACACCAAGTATCCCTGTTATCTGTGAATGGAGGACAGCAGAGCTCGTGAGAGGTGGAAAGAAACTGTCCTCCAAGATCTGATTCCTAAAACCAGGTGAGCCACTTGTTGATAGAAAATTATATTCCCGCCTCTGCACATGAAACTGGGTCTGGTGAAGCAGTTAGTTAAAGCTTTGCCAACTTAAAGGAGACAGTTTCAAGTACCTCATTTTAGTATTTCCTAGCCTGTCATTTGAAAAAAAAAAAAAGGCCGGTGTGTGTTTGATGGTCCACAGATTCGGCAGCTCTTAAAAGATGAACATTTCATCAGGACAATGAATGAAGAATTCTTGGTTATCTTTCAAAGCCGTTTTCAAGGACTTTCTTGGAAACACACGAGCAAATAATTACACAGAAATTGTCAAAAAACTGTTGGAGAGCTACAAAATGCTTGGTTGCAATATGAGCATCAAGGTGCATTTTCTGCATAGCCATCTTTTCAACTTCCCGGAAAACCTTGGTGCAGTCAGTGATGAGCAAGGTGAACAATTCCACCAAAATTTGAAGGTCATGGATGTACAGTATCAGGGTAGATGGGATGTACATAGGATGGCTGATTATTGTGGGAACATGCGGCGGGATTGTTCTAACACTGAACACTCCAGGAATAGCTATTAGTGTATATTTTTTACCCGTTTACTACACTAACCGATTAATTTTCAAATGTTTTACTGTAAAAAAAAAAAAAAAAAGTCAGTAACAACAAATCCTTTGTATGAACAAAAGAAACTTAAATAAACACTACATTCAAAGTATTTTTTCATTGTATGTAAAATTTGTATGTTTTTTGACAAAAATGGAGGGTACCCTGTATCATAAAAACTGGATGTGGTAGCAAAAAAACTGGGGTCATTTCTGGATTCACCACCCAAAAATTAGTAAAAAAACAAGTGTAAGATCTAACTCAACAAATAATGCGTTCCCCAGTGTTAAAAAATTGACTTGCCTTTTCAAATGTCTCCACTAGGTTGTGCTGTTACCTTTGCAATGCAAAATATAAGTGCATACATAAATTATGATCAAGACAATGTTAAACTAAAAAAAATATCAGAATATAATACAATCTCTATTAAAAAGAATTATGAGGTCTTTGATTAACATCTACTCATTGTTAGTAATTTAATCTGTGTATGTATTAGAAGTACTAACATAAAGTTGCTGTAGGGCTACTCTTTTATTGTGACATTCTGTTTGTATATTTAATTTGTTGAAAATAATATTTTTGGGGGTTTTTGAAGCAACATGCATTGACTCCATATACTGTGTAGTTGTATCCCACAACTCTACCTTATTTTTTTTTTCTGTTAAGAATCGTTTTGTAATAAAAAGTGACCTTCTCCGATGTTTAAACCAATACCCCCATAGTTGTGCTTGATTACAAAAATGCACACAATTCTTCCACCACTCTGTACAGCTTCCACTGTACTTCCAAAGCTTCAGATACAAGACCCACAGCTCTCATTTGGAAATGTAGCCCTGTTATTTATTTATTTCGCCCGTCTTTCCTCAACTGTTCACAGGATACAAGGCATTTCTCTCATCCCCATCATCATTTCATCATCTGCCCCTTTAACTGAAGAAGAAATTAGTATGGCTTGGATGCCTTTATGTGTTAAATTTATTTTGGGTTCCTTTATGTCATCTTCTCTAAAAGCAGACAACATCTTCTATCTACTTAAAGGACACAATAGGTTCCCTCAGTAATCCAATTCTGGACATTTCAGTTTATTTTACACTTGACCCAAAAGATGCCCAACATTCACTGTTAGTTTTTAAAGGTCAGGTTAGTCTTTCTTTACAATGAGCCTTTCCTTTCCAGAGAGTATATTTTATACCTGCTCAAGCTGCTCCATCAACCTTGCTGATTTTGTACATTTGTCCTCTGACATAGAAATTACCAATCTATAATTGTAATAGTAGGTTTATTGTAGCTGTGAAAGACAGAATAATACCAAAAGAACCTTTAAATACCCAATGCTCAAAAGTCACAGCTTGATGTGCATTGTAATGAGTGAAGTAATTGTAATGAGTATGCAGGTAACGAGCTGAGATTAGGAGCACCCTCTGTAATGGAGTGCTCCTAATCCAAGCTTGTTACAGTACCTGTATAAAAGACACCTGTCCACAGAAGCAATCAATCAGATTCCAAACTAGCCACCATGGCTAAGACCAAAGAGCTGTCTAAGGATGTCATGGACAAGATTATAGACCTACACAAGGCTGGACTGGGCTACAAGACTATCACCAAGCAGCTTGGTGAGAAGGGGACAACAGTTAGCGCGATAATGCGCAAATGGAACAAAACACAAAATGACTCAATCTTCCTCGGTCTGGGGCTCCATGCAAGATCTCCCCCCATGGAGTTGCAATGATCATGAGAACAGTGACGAAGCAGCCCAGAATTGCACAGGGAGAACTTGTCAATGACCTCAGGGCAGCTGGGACCATAGTCACCAAGAAAACGATTGGTAACACACTGCGCCGTGATGGCCTGAAATTTTGCAAAGCCCGCAAGTGCCCCTGCTCATCACAGCACATGTACATGTGACGTTCTGCGGTTAGCCAATGAACATCTGAATGATCCAGAGGAGAACTGGGTGAAAGTTTTGTGGTCAGGTGAGACCAAAATTGAGCTCTTTGGCATCAACTCAACTGGCCGTGTTTGGAGAAGGAGGAATGCTGCCTATCACCCCAAGAACACCATCCCCACCGTCTAACATGGCGGTGGACACAATATGCTTTGGGGGTGTCTTTCTGCTAAGGGGACAGGACCCTTTCAGCACATCAAACGGACAAGGGACAGGCCTTGTAGCGTCAAATCTTGGATGAGCACCTCCTTCCCTCAGCCAGGGCATTGAAAATAGGTCGTGGATGGGTATTCCAGCATGACAATCACCCAAAACACACGGCCAAGGCAACAAAGGAGTGGCTCAAGAAGAAGCACATGAAGGTCCTTAAGTGGCCTAGCCAGTCTCCAGACTGGTTTATAGGGGTTCAAATAATCATTTCACTCACTGTATTTTGGGTTAATAGTTACTAATGTATTGACTTGTACTGCTTGCATGAATCTGATAAAAGATCTCTGTTTTTTTATGTAGATGGAGCTTTTGCACAGCATTAATTTTAATGGTAAAAAATTCATTGGGGTATATGTAATTGTTGAGGTATTTGTTCATATAATTTATTGATCTGTTTTTATTTTTTGACCATGTTTAAGGACCAGAAGGTCCAGATCATACACTGGTCAATTCTTAGCTAAAGAAAAGCCAAGAATGTACAAGCCAAAACACTTTTTGTGTGAATATTAACTTCAGCTAGGAGAATAAAACATTTTTTTTCCCCAAGAGCCTTTCTCTGGCCTACATAATGTTTCAATATCTGCAGTCATGAACCTCATGTTTTAGTAAGTACAGATTTCTAAGTTGATGCTGGATTGGCATCTTAGATTTTTGCCAGGCATAACTCTTACACTGGTAAGATATCATTCCTATTTTCCAGTATCCCCAAAATGTTATACCCACATAAGATTAGCTGCTTGGCTCATTTTAGATATTACTTGAAGTCTACAGCACCCTAGAAATAATATTTTAAAATATTACAATACGTTGTAATTTAAATGTGCTGCCTTAAAAAAGCACTAAAAACAAAGCTCTGGTCCTTTAAAAGCCCAGCGCACAGCAATGCGGTGATCAGGTAGTAAATTAGCAACTACAGGCCTTCTTCATGCCTTCCCCTCCAGTCGCCATGTGTGTTTTTGGTATATGTCAGGCATGTCCAAAGTCCAGCTCGGGGCAGCCTCTGTCATAAAATCAATAATATGCGGCCCGCCTGCACTGTTGACCACAGTATAAAATATACACATGTACAAAAAAGCTATTTTATATTTCATTAGAGTTGATCAACTGCCTTGCAATTATCCGCTCGCTACTTGGCGGGCATAATTTGCAGGATGGGAGTCCCCGTGTGTGCACAGGCAATCTCCTACGTCATTATAGTGGGCTGGTGCTGTGCGGGACCCGCGCGGACCACGCCCACTCTGCACGGAGCCTGCACTGACACCAGACTCTGTGCACAGGGAATCCCTCACATCACCCTTGTGGGCATGTGCTGTGCGGGACCTGCGCAGACAACACCCACACCAAACCTGAGTACGTGCTGAATGGTCACCCCCCACACATTTTCTCCTCACCAAATCAGGCCCTCTTTGCAAAAAGTTTGGACGCCCCTGGTATATGTGAATGCAGCACTGATTGGATCCTAATGCATATACATAATATACATATACAAGAGATGAAATGTAATGGTGAACTATATAGGTAATCACATTATTATATTTTATTTACATTTTTTTTTTTTTTACTGCGTGGAGTTTAGCTTTAAAGCTACGTACACACTTGCAGTGGTTCCCATCCAAGAATTGTCTCAGGGCCGATAACGGACGAGAATCTGGCATGTGTACAGTGCCCGTCGTCCACCGTCCTGGCAGATCCATGTGCGATGGGCAACAATTGATCCTAATTAAAGTGAAGGAGGAGAGCGTGCAGTGGGGTGCCGATTCGTCGTTCCCCCCCACCCCTCTCCATAAAGCACAACGGTGCTGTAAGTACAGCACTCGTTCATGCATCATGCAGTAGTTTGTTGTTGGAAAGGATTGTGAAAAATACCTTTCCAATGCCAATTATTGCACGTGTGTATGCAGCCTAAGTGTTAATCAGCATGTTGCTTTACTGTCTTTATTACATACTCATAAAGGGTCAACTCTGTCTTGAGCAGCTGATAACAAGCTCCCCAAAGTACGGAAGAGCTGAATAGAAGAAACAATGCTCCCAGCAATAAGTCAATCATAAACAATTTCTCACCTGTCTATAAAATAGTGTAAAAAACACCCATGAAAACTATCAATTGTAGAGAAACCAGTTGTCACCACTCCTAATGCGTCAACAGCAGCTATCCTGTCTACATTGGCATTTGAGTATAAATTATTGAAAAGGTATATATGGGTAATTATTGATTCATTAATGTACATTACAGCTATGGACTTTAACACCCCAACACCAACTAAAAGTATTTAAAAAGTCACAGAAATATACATTTAAATGCTTCTATCATTTTTCCATTTATTGATTTTAATTTCTTGCAAAGTGTCTTTAAACTTGCTATAAAAATTGATTTCTTTAGGAAGAGTCAGTTCCCTGCAGGTTGTAGCCCTTTCCTTTTCTGAGAGTGTCTAAATACTGTCTGTGCTGGTTTAGGCCCTCCATCCCTGCAAAAACCTACATTTGAATAGCAGCCGGGCAAACCGTGAAGGGTAATACAAAAGAGCCATTTGCATGAAGCTCTGAGGCTGCTGACATCTCATTCAAAAAAGCAGTAGCCAGCAGAGGGCATTTAAATGTTTTCATGAGCTAGACCTTTACAGGTATAAAAAAAAGAACCTTTCTAAAATGTGTTAAATACATATAATTTTATGGGTAGATTGTTGTAGTAATAAATGGCTTGGTATCCATTTCTTTTTGTTATTGTTACTGAATGAATATATAGCTAGGTAACATTTGGTGTTTTGTGACCTATATTATTATTATTATTAATAAACAGGATTTATATAGCGCCAACATATTACGCAGCGCTGTACATTAAATAGGGATTGCAAATGACAGACTAATACAGACTGTGATACAGGAGGAGAGGACCCTGCCCCGAAGAGCTTACAATCTATATTCAGTAAACATTTATTTATGTCCTTTTTCAATTTGTTTTCTGGCATTTTTATAAAATTACTACTAAAACTAGATCTGGAAATCAACCTTAATTTCGATGGCCTGTTGATAATATTTGTTTTTGTTTTTCCAGGTTACACGATCATTGGTTATGACAAAAATGAGTGTTGAGTAAGTGTTTCCACTTATAACTTCCATGGTTTTGTAAATTTCAATATCAATTAATGTATTACCCTAAAGTCAATTGAACTGCAACAGCTATGTTACTGCAATACTGTAGTTGTCTACATAATAGTTGTCTACATAAAAGAATACTTTCATTAAGTTGGCCGTAGAATCTTTAAAATACTTATCCAAGCATCTTCCTTAGCGTATACTAAGATTTATTTAAATAATATTATTAAGTGGAACTTTTGTTCAGCTTTAACAGTATATGGGGATGTTGTTTTTTAAAGAGAGGTTAGTGGCAGCCTTCACATTTTCCACATCTCAGGTTTAAAAAACATGAGACGCAGTTAAAAAAAAAAAAGATGATTTTTTATTAAAACGTTGTGGCCCTCCATGACTTTGTATTTAAATGAAATTCTTCCTTCTCTTATGTTTCTACCAAAGCTAACCTTTCCTATAATTTCTATGTATAGAATATTACACCCAAGGGGAAGATACCACAGTGCCATTTTTATCTTTTGCATTTAAAATGAGCAAAAAATAAAAGGTTTTCCTGGGTGCATGTTTTTTCTGTGTCCATCTGGCTCTGGGGGCAATATTGCATAAAATGTTTTTTGGTTCTTAGGTGTTTTTTTTGTTTTGTTTTTTATAATAGCCAAATAATGCAAATAATGCAGTACCAGCTTGTCATTTTTAAGGCTGATAATGTTATCAATGACAAAAATAGAAGGTATAAAAGGTTTCAATTTGTACTGTGTACCTTAACATTTATTTTATTGACTCAGGGTCTGGTTACTGTGTGGTAATCATAGGGGACCATTTTCACACACTTGGAGACATAAGTAAATATTTATGGTTCTAAAATCTAAAATACTGACCTCCAGGACGCCCAGGAAAGTTGGTGTTGAAGGCAAAAGAAATGAGGCAGAACTCAGAGGAAATACTTTCACTGGAGAACAAAACCCACCCCTACCTTTAGCCATCTTATCTCCAGCAATCTCTAGGGACTTCTGCTTTGTAGGTCTGTTTTGATATATGTCTTTGTTAATATCTAACATGAGGAACACTAGAAACGTGCCAAGTCTTATGTTATGAAGATGAAGAAAGAAAAGCCTGTGCAGTAACATTTCATCACAGTGGTTTTATTCAGTTTGTTTTTACTAATGTGTGCAAGTTAAAAAAAAACCTTTTAAAATAGTGTATGATGTATGTAAAGCTTTTGGAAAAGGAAAAAGCACAAAAGTATTTTTTTCATAGATTCCTGTCTTTTCTGGAGGATTGTAAATGATAAGAAATCTAATTATGAAAATGCTTTGTTTTGGATTTCATTTTTTGATCTAAAGTTTAATTTATTCTATAATTCTGTAATCCCCCTTTCCTCCCTAACTAGCCTCCTGCATTGTTGACATCTTAAAAACTAAAAGTAGCACTTAGCTGGCTGTTCTGTAATGTCCTATAGACTTGAATGGAACATTGTTCTTGCCTTATGAGAATGTTCTTTTTAAAAGGTATCAAGAATGGCGATAGGAAACAATGTATTGTGACTTATTCAGTCCGCCCCTTCAGTATTAAGGTATTTACAGACCTTTCTGATTTGACCGCTTTATCCTACATGGACGATTTATAGTGCATCCTAAAAAAATTAGGCTTTTTAACTACTGTTAACCTTGTCTTAGTGGTTCACTAGCTAAAGCATTCTTACAACAATGATGTTAGTTTTGTTTTCCTCCAGATACAATAGTCTTAAAATGAATTACTTTGCATCAAGTTTACTTTATGGACCGTTTTTATGTTTAAGTTGATAATATTCCATATTAAACCTCCCCTACACCGCCTCTTACCAAGGGGAAATACATTCAGATCAGCTAATCTTCATACCCGAGCTCTGCTATTTCCCCTATCAATTTAGCTACCATTCTCTGCACTTTCTCCAGTTCCGCAATATACCTTTTTGTGAACTGGTGCCCAAAATTAAACTGCATATTAAACTGCAGAATTTGCAAGTTGGTATTGCATGCTATTTTTAAGTCAGTGATCATGGTGAACACCCATGTCTTTTTCCAGTACTGACTTCCTCAGGTGTATTCCCCGTAGGGTGCATACATTTACATTTATTAGCATGAAATCTTATTTGCCATATCAAATTGCAGTTTCTCTATCAGGCAGTGATTGCAAGTTAGAGGCATATTGTGAGGATTATATTCAAATACCAAGTTTTGTGTCATGTGAAATGGAGTTTTGGAGTAAATTTTTATTGCAGCAAGAGTTTGGTAGTTTTTAGACATTAAAGCCAGCATTGTACATGTGAAATAACTACATGTGTAGTAGCCTCGTTACTGTTACAAATAAAAAAGGGCACAAATCAATATACTAAGTTTATATAGACCTAGTCCATTACCTATTTGTTAAATATGCATTCTGCTACAAAGCTAATACACCATTTCTACAACACTTAGGAGCTGATATCCAACACACCTGAAAGTGTCTGTTTCTGCAGAATCCCCATTTAGCCAGGTGAGTTAAGGTATTTACAGACCTTTCTGATTTGACCGCTTTATCCTACATGGACGATTTATAGTGCATCCTAAAAAAATTAGGCTTTTTAACTACTGTTAACCTTGTCTTAGTGGTTCACTAGCTAAAGCATTCTTACAACAATGATGTTAGTTTTGTTTTCCTCCAGATACAATAGTCTTAAAATGAATTACTTTGCATCAAGTTTACTTTATGGACCGTTTTTATGTTTAAGTTGATAATATTCCATATTAAACCTCCCCTACACCGCCTCTTACCAAGGGGAAATACATTCAGATCAGCTAATCTTCATACCCGAGCTCTGCTATTTCCCCTATCAATTTAGCTACCATTCTCTGCACTTTCTCCAGTTCCGCAATATACCTTTTTGTGAACTGGTGCCCAAAATTAAACTGCATATTAAACTGCAGAATTTGCAAGTTGGTATTGCATGCTATTTTTAAGTCAGTGATCATGGTGAACACCCATGTCTTTTTCCAGTACTGACTTCCTCAGGTGTATTCCCCGTAGGGTGCATACATTTACATTTATTAGCATGAAATCTTATTTGCCATATCAAATTGCAGTTTCTCTATCAGGCAGTGATTGCAAGTTAGAGGCATATTGTGAGGATTATATTCAAATACCAAGTTTTGTGTCATGTGAAATGGAGTTTTGGAGTAAATTTTTATTGCAGCAAGAGTTTGGTAGTTTTTAGACATTAAAGCCAGCATTGTACATGTGAAATAACTACATGTGTAGTAGCCTCGTTACTGTTACAAATAAAAAAGGGCACAAATCAATATAGTAAGTTTATATAGACCTAGTCCATTACCTATTTGTTAAATATGCATTCTGCTACAAAGCTAATACACCATTTCTACAACACTTAGGAGCTGATATCCAACACACCTGAAAGTGTCTGTTTCTGCAGAATCCCCATTTAGCCAGGTGAGGCAGACAACTCTAGACTGATTTTATTAAAACTTTTAAAGAACTATTCATCTGTAGTTTTGAGAGCCTAAACACCATTCCAAAACAGGTTGTAACTAGTACGTCACTTTTCCCAGGAGGCGGGTTTTCTTCCCATGCTCAATCTCAGGTATCTGCAGAAGGGACTTTTTATGAAATGTGAAAAAAAGAGCTGATCTCTCATGCTCCGTGAGATTGGCACATTTTCTTTTTACAATTTCAGGAAGACCCATCACCCGATTTCATGCCTGAACAGTGACATAAGGAGCAGGAGGAAGAACATGGTGGCACCCAGTGTCCAGTGCACATTTACACACACATTTTCGACACATACATACAATGCCATATTCTCATCTACAGATTTATACTGAATTTTTGCTGTACCTTTTCTTCAAGATTTTCCAATACACACTTTTTATGATACAGAAGAAGATGATCCTGTTAACGATACAGCATTGTTAACAATCATAAAGTAGACTATAGATAGCCGTTACGAATACGGATTAAGGTAGTTCACATGGTAACATGCAGGCATTTTTCACATAATTGTGTTAGTGTTCTTAGGTAAGTAACAGAGACTACATTTTCTTTTAAATTAAATTACAAGTAAACAAAGCAGAATCCTACCCCACCCATTTTATTTAACTGAAAATCATTTTAAACCTACCTAATACATGTATTCATTAAATTATTAATTGGATGAAGGCAAAGTGTTTGAATAAACTAGAGTCCTTCAGCTATGCTGTTGTTAATGAGCAACATATGACCCTTTTGGAGGTCATTTCTTACATAATAAATCATAACAGAAGTAAATTAAAGTGTTTATCTTGGACTTGATGTTCTAGTATACAGGCTGTCTAAAATGACTGTGTCTCTACTCTAAATATAAAGAAATATATATCTGTACCCTTATATAGTGATCTAAGCTGAACTTAAATCCTCTAAATGATGGGAAACTATTTCATTTCTTTAAAATGTGAGGTTTTTCACATTTTTATACATAACTTCTGTTGTTGCTATAAAAGATTATTAAATTGACAGTGTTTTAGAATCTTTTACATCATATGTTAACTGAACAACTGAACTAGGCAGGAGATTATCCCTATTGGCAGTATAAAATGGCATATTGACGAAGATTTGTTTGCTAAGCTGTGTCACCCTAGATTATTATACATGAAACCAGTTACTTGCTTTTAGAATAGATGGTTGATTGTATACCAGCCAGTATCAGAGACTGGGTATTTTGTCTGTGGTGATGACAGAATGTATACTGTGCCCTCCTTTTCCTATAAATAGTGTGTGGACACCTTTAACTAACTGTGTAAATGAGATAATGACCTCCCTACATTGGGCATCTCTAACCCCTGATCCCCACAACCGGCTATCTGGCCCTTATGCTCCCTGGAATATATCTGCGCATCTTATGATTACCAACACACTGCTATCTTTCGTCCATAGTTGGGAGCAAGATCAGGGAATCCAATTTACAGATGAGACCCTTTTATATTTTGGCCACAAGGCTTCCATCTGCAACAAATATTAGAAGCTTATTTGCAAGTTAAGCTGCGTACACACCTGCAATTTTTCTCGTTGGAAAGGATCTTTCTATTCTATCTATTCTTTCTATTCCTAAAACTCTTTGGGAAACAGCAAGATAAATGAGTGCAGGTGCCCCTGACTGCATGATGTTCAATAAGGGACTTGAATATTTATTATTGGTAATTTCAGATTTTACACAAGGCGTCAACACAGAGAGGTGTGAAATGCTTATATGCCATGAGGCAATAAGGGGGAGGTATTGTACCTCAATGGTATGCATAAGGACCAGATGTAACACATAAGAATTTGTTGCCATAACAGGCTAAAAAGAAAATGTGTGTGGTACAGGGAGCCATTTGCCATATGTATGTGTGAATAAAAAGAAAGCTGTAAACGCCTACACAAGAGAATTTGAATAGTAAAGGTAAACAAAGATAGTATGGACACTTAAGCTGCGTACACACCTGCAATTTTTCTCGTTGGAAAGGATCTTTCACGATCCTTTCCAACGAGAAAAGACTGCACGATGCATGAACGATGTGCCGTGTGTACGCAGCTTTACTCACCAGATGTATTGCGCCCCTACCTTGCTAGCTAGGGTGTATTCCCACGCAGACCCAACTTGTTTGCTCTGCAGTACCACTCCTGGGAATGTTTTTTTAGGTTTTCTGGACATGTTCCTCGCTGTCCTTGCATTAGTTGGGCATGGAGAATTATCTATCAATTAATATGCTGCAATACCTGGTAACCTGTTGATCCAACACCTGTCATCAGATGTGTTAAAGAAATTGGGATTGCTTATCTATTTATGAATCTGGGTCAAATATTTTTAAAACAAAATGATTATCATGACAGACTGTTAGCATTTTCAGGAAATGAGGCAAGCAAAGACAGCCAAAATATATTTTTTAAAACGTCTGATTTCTTTAATGGTATTTAACTAAAAAGAATGTCATGTTCTCAGTTTTGAAAACCATATGTGTATATAAAAGTTTGAAATCAACAAAAACTTAATTGCTGTATTTGTACAGTTTCTCCTTGCTGATTTAGATCTCATTTGGAACCACTTAGTCATAGCTAAATATTGAATGTATACTGGAAATCCCCTGAAAGTACTGTCCTTAAAAGATTCTCTGGTTTCACAGTTGCTAACATGCCTTATACAGTAAAATGGTGATATTCATTGAACACAATGCTGTTAAGTAAATTAAGTTTAAGATACAAAGTTGCATACAAGAAAATGTTTGTTTATATATGGCTTGGTACTGTTCATATAATTTGCCTCAAAACTAATATATGCAGGCATTATTTAAAACTAATTGCTAGTTTGTGTTTCTTTTTGTGTTAAGGAAACAAAATAATGTTATACAAGTTGTGAAAAAGCTTGGAGGCTTCATCTTTTCACACACTGTTTGTGAAAGTACTTCACATGTTGTTTCTGGAAGTGCAGGACGTACCTTGAATGTTATCTTAGGAATTGCAAGAGGTTGCTGGATTCTATCATATGATTGGGTAAGTCATTAATATTCCTCTTACTATTGTTTAACCAAATGCACAGTTCCAACTATATTTTCATAAATTAACACAATTAAGGTCCTTCATTTAACAACAATACCTCATAAGTTTACAACAAGATAAAAAACTGATAGCAAGTTTCGGTAACCGTCAAATATTTTATTGTTGAGAAATGTCAGCTCACATGTTCATTAAATGCCAAGGCAGAAGTTGTACTCCACGCTTTATATGACTATTCAGTGCCCACCATTAGCTGTGGAGTATACACATCCACATGTTAGAATATGTATCTGTGTATAATAATTACACATGCAGTCATTAAAAAATTTGTTGTTGCTTTAGATCTTCAACTGCTACCCATAGGATGCGTCAAAAATGTTGAAAAAGTAGAATTACAAAAACATAATCATTTTTGTTTTTGTTTACTCTTAATTCTAATTGGTACCTTTTTATTTGAATTAATTATGTAAAGCTGATGTTTAGGTAAAGTGCTAAATACGCAGATTAAATACAAGGAGGACAGTAGTTTACCTGCCAAAGGATGTATTTTTAGAGTCAAGGACAACTTTTCTAGAAGATATTTTTGTAATGTGTAAGAACCGAAGCTAACATACATTATTTGTTACTGCTGTCAACAAAAGTGAGGTTTTAAAAAAAAAAAATGTTTATATATTACTATTGCTGCAGTTCAGTTGTGTTATTTCTCCCAGAGACTCCCACTGGAAGAGCATGAGAGTCAATGAATAAAGCACAATGTGCATGCAGAAACACATGCCATGATTACACAGTGATTAATCTGTTTCTGATCATTTATTATTGTTTGATCTTTATTAAAATCAAACTGCCAAACAGTGTAATAAATAGAAATTTGGTACTTAAAGAAACAGGTTTAATGTTCTCACCAATGTTTTGGCCAACCCTTTATTTATGCATGTCATTGAATGACACACATTTTACTGTACTCTGAGAAACTTCTGTTCAGTTAAAGCACATCTGGCTTTGCAGAATATTCATTCCTAGCTATCTTGTCAATCATCCATGATGAAAGTGTACAATACAAAGATAACCACCTTGGAGGAAAAGAAATAATTAAAATTGGGAGGACTGAGGTGTCATTTGAAAATATTGATGACTAAAAAAGTAAAATATATTTTGTCTTTTCACATTGATTTTGTTGCCTTTTTTCTTTAACAAATAAGCTATTGATAAACAAATATACTGATAAAAAGAATCTTTCTTTTAGTCTTTTTCAAATGATTAACTCATCTTTTGTTTGCACTAAACTTATGTCATCAGCTATGTCTCTGTGTCCTTTGAAGAGTGATGTGGCGCCCTTTCTAAATTACAACCTGCACACACTAGGCCTCTAATTTTGTCTGGGAAGCATGAGCCTTAATACTTGGTATCAGATTGCAGCAATAATGCTAATTTCAGAGATGCTTCTTAAATATGTGGGTTAAACTGTTGTATTTTTAATAATTGGATTGACTTCTCCTGAAAACATCCTGTGCTCAATGAAATGTGTATTAGGTGAAGGATGTTTATTTCAGGGTTCCATAGTGCTCAGGTATTTTTCTGCTTTAGGGTGAATGTCTCATTTGCATGATTTTTCTAGAAATCTAGTTTTTTTTCTGCTAAATTTACAATTAGACCTCAATAGTTATATTTTTAGGTGGGTCCCTAGGTCTGCATATAGATAATTGAAGCCTTCTTCTAGTATTTAACTGAGCATTCTTAAGCTGCGTACACACGGCAAATTTTTCTCGCCCGATAATCGGTATCGGCCAATTATCGGGCGAAAATCTGCCGTGTGTACAGTTAATAAAAATCTAACGTAATGTACCTACTTACCTTTTTATAACACATCTTATGAATTTTAGATTGTGTGCTGCTCTCTAGAATGTGGGTTTACCAAATAAAACAAGGAATATTAATTAGTTATCATAAATACCAAATGGCACAATACTTACTTTTCTTATTTGCATCTGCTTAGGGCCTACCACATTTCACTTAAGCCCTAAACATTAAGGCATTTGATTTATGCATTATTTGTTAATATCAGACCTTTGAATCAGCTGTATAGTTATCCTATATTCACACTGGTCATGATGTTGCCGTGCGTTTACTGCTTGTTTTTGTGGGGGCACTACCTGTATCTTCTCCAGCAGCAGCCCCATAGAGAATGAATATGGCAGCAGTGAGTGACACCCTAAATAAGGTCTGAACCTGTCCTTAGTCACCATCAAAGCTTGTCATTGCTTAACTTATAACATTTCTGTGTATAAAATGTTGTGTATGCATGTTGCAATTTTTGATGCAACTATTTTATTATAATTTATACAGTTTATTTGGGGCTTTAAATACATGTTATGATTATTATATTTCTGCGTCTTCATCGCTTAGGTATTTGTCCAGCTATACCTTTTTTTGGTTTAAGGGTTTCTCAAAAAAAAATATTTACTTTAGTAGAGCAGGGGAAGACTTGAACCCCTTTCACCTGTTTATTTCTGTTTCCCATTGCAGATCTTTTCTTACTTGCTGTCTGGTTAAATTATTATCAGCAGGACAAGTGAGGGTTACTATAACAAAGTCAGGATAGCAGTAAAAACCCAGCAGGCGTCATGATCTCTCCCCACCATATCCAAAACTAAAAATGTTTTTGCCTTGACACGCACTTTAAACACACCATGAAATATTGAGGCTGTTTGATTTACTATAGCTCAACTATCTTGTTTGTGCAGGTGACTGTGCTTTTAAAATTTAGGATATATGTATGGAAGTATCCTAAGAGCTGTGTATATTTGGAGCCCTGCAGTTTGTGAAAATGTTTATTCAGTCCTGACATATGACTGTTATTAATACCAATACTTGGCCTTTGAGGCAGCTTTTTTGAGATCACACAAAATAAAGCTATACACCTTTTTTACATTGAAACCAGTTTAGGGGTTTTGATAGTCTTCTTTAAAATGCTGTCTAACATGCTGTTCATAGATTTTTTATGTAGATCATCTTTGGTTTTGTGTTTGCACAATGTATTCCATGTACAGCTGTGTATTACCCATGAAAATTAAATTTAGTGTCCGCTAAAACAGTTTAAAATATACTTATGGATTGATTGTACTCCTTAGTAACCTCAAGTGAAGATCACATCATATCCATCTATGGGATAAAACTGTTTTCTTTTCTAATGACAATCCAAAAAAAAGTTTATTTTGGTTGTGCCTCAAATTAACTATACCAAGGCATGTTTTGCATGCTTTGTACAGCTGGACATCAATCATTAAATTTTGTTCTAATTAACTCAAATGGCAAAGAAAATTACATTAGCTTTCATAATCTTTGAAGGAGCTGTTTCCAAGCAAAATGTACTAATTATGAGCCTTGATATGTGTCCTCCTACTTTCCTATGTAGTTAGGTGAAACTGTACAGTCAATGTTTCTGTAGCAGGACAGCTTGATACTAACAGATTTGTGGCAAAGAGATGAGTGTACTCTACACAATGCCTACTTATCACACCAGTAAGATGTTTCCTAATGTGAGATTTTCAATATCCGTGTTTTATCCCATGAAAACAGGCTAACAAAACCAAAAATATATCCATCTTTTCTTAATGTGATCATGTGAACAATGTCATACTTATTGACATCTCTAATGTCATACTTATTGTGCTCTGCACTAGGGGAGTTTTTTTAAGGATGACACCATTGTATCCCATTTCTCTAATAATCTGTTTTATGTGAATCCCACAGACTGTGGACTGGTTTGATCCTGGGCATATTGTTTACTAACAATCCATTGATTTAAATTATCCATACATGTACTAATCTCTCGCCTTATTAAAGAGCAATTTCAGGCATCATGTGAAACCAATCAGTAAGGTATTGATGTATTCCAGCGCACACTGCTAAAATTGGAAGGTTTTCGCAATTCATCATTATCTGATTTCTCGGTAATATACTGCATCCAAAGCACAAATCGCCAACCTCAGTCGTCAGTAGAGGAACAGTCAGAATATAGTGTGCTGTGCCGTGTAACTGTGGCCCTCTTGAATATTACACATAAAAAAAAAACTTTAATTTTTTTGTTTTGTGACGGCCATAAGAAAATTTTAGTACTGTCAATTTTATATTTTTTTTTCTGTGTGTCTGAAGCAGAAAGTATGATGTCCCATTATTACTAGCAAACATGTTCCAAAATTACTAAGATACTGCCAAAGAGGATGTGAATTGGTGTGCCTTGGCAGTGCCCAGATGAAAGACTGAGCAAGGAAAGTAGTCTGTAATTCCGGCATGCATCTCAGCAGATATATAGTCCTGCATGGCAGCAGAGTACACAGAAAATCAAAGCACCCATGTATTAAAAAACAATTCTATTTCAGTGATGTCACTGTCTCCTGTAAATCTAAAGTGGATCCTTGACATTGCTTTGCTCTCAAAAAAGTAAGTCAAATGATGCCCAACGACACTGGGCACCATTTAACCTGCTACAGGAGCACTGATGTATAGCTGGATCCATGAGTCTGTGGGAGAAGTCCAGAGATGGGAGCTGTTTTTGATTACTAATCCTGGTAAATATATTAATTCTTTGTTTATGTTGGATTTGGGCTTTGACTTTTAACTGGTGTATACCTTTAGCATACTAAAACTTTAAATAAAATAAAGGTTAATAAAGGTTTTACTATTCCTCCCTAAGTTTGGCTTTTGTTTACTTGCAATTTGGAATTTTTGATACTGGAGTGTGTGCCACTGTGTTGTTTTCTTTGCTTCATTAGGTTGGCAGTATGTTTTTGCACTAAAGCGTTTCATTGCTAAGTTTTTATAAATAGGCATTCTGCCTAACAACACAGGGCTCTATTCAAGGGAAATTGGCAAGAATGTGCATTAAATTCCATAATCTTCTATTGACTAATATTTTTTTCTCAGTCTGTGAAAAACAGAAAAAAAATAGTCTAACCACAGATAGTCTTATGCAAGAAGGTTAAAATACATTTGTTTGCTTATAAAGGAGAAAATATGTAGGCAGAAGATATACAGTCATGTGAAAAAGAAAGTACACCCTCTTTCACTTCTGAGGTGTTGTGTGTAAGGCCATAACAAAAAAAAAGATAGTGGGTCCCAAAATTATGTAAATACAACACAATACATTATTTATTTAACAAAAACTAGTACACCCCTACCATTTCCAGCAGTAGTAAGTAGCTGCCAGGTGCTACTATTAAATGCACTTGATTCATCGACCATCAGCGAGTGTGACCAAGATCTATAAAAGCAGAAGTTTTAGCAGTTTGCTGATCTGGAAGATTGAGATGTGTGTTAACACAATGCTAAGAATGACAGACATCAGAAATATTCTTAGAGAAGCAATTCTTGATGCCCACCAACTAGAAAAGGGTATAGTATCTACAGTCATTCTACGGTGAGAAAGGTTGTTCTCAAACTGAAAGCATTCAAGATAGCTCTCAGGCTTATCAGGAGTGGGCAAACCAGGAAATTCATCCCAAGGTCAGACCTGCCATACTCAGAGAAAACTAAAGCTGCGTACACACTTGCAATTTTTGTCGTTGGAAAGGATCTTTCACGATCCTTTCCAACGACAAGGGACTGCACGATGCATGAACGGTGCTGTACATACAGCACCGTTCATGCTCTATGGAGAGGGGAGGGGGAGGGC
>NC_092861.1:62892714-62901322 GCF_032062135.1 Pyxicephalus adspersus
AAAAAAAAACATTGGACACATGAAACCAAGATCAACCTTGAATAGAATGATGGCAAGAAAAAAGTATGGAGGGCGTGGAACAGCTTATGATCCAATGGATACCACATCATCTGTAAAACATGGCGGAGGCAGTGTGATGGCTTGGGGGTGCATGGCTGCCAGTGGCACTGGGACATTAGTGTTTATCCATGATGTGACACAGGACAGAAGCAGCCAAATGAATTCTGAGGTGTTCAGAGACATACAGTCTGCTCAAATCCAGCTAAATACAGTCAAATTGATTGGGAGGCGTTTCATAATACAGATAGACAATGACCCAAAACATACAGCCAAAGAAACCTAGGAGTTTAATAAAGCAAAGAAGTGGAATATTCTTGAATGGCCAAGTCAGTCACCTGATCTGAACCCAATTGAGCATGCATTTCACTTGTTGAATACTAAAATTCGGACAGAAAGGCCCACAAACAGCAACTGAAAGCGGCTGCAGTAAAGGCCTGGCAGAGCATTAAAAAGGAGGAAAACCCAGCATCTGGTGATGTCCATGAGTTCAGAACTACAGGCTGTCATTGCCAGCAAAGGGTTTTCAACCAAGTATTAGAAATGAACATTTTATTTTCAGCTTTGTCCAATTGCTTTTGAGGCCCTGAAATGAAGGGTTGTGTTAAAAAAGGCTTTAGTTCCTCACATTTTATGCAATCTTTTTGTTAAACTCATTGAATTAAAGCTGAAAGTCTGCAGTTCAACTCCAACTGAGTTTTATTTAAAATGAATTGTGGTAATGTACAGAACCAAAACCAAATATTTATGGACCTAACTGTATCTGGCCATAATGTAGAGTATTTGGTGAAAGACAAACGCATCCTATCAGTTCAAACACTGAGGCAAAGTGGTAGAATGGTGATGAATTGGCCAGCCACAGGACATGAGCATTTTGCAGTCATTGAGTTAACCCTGAACTTCTCTGTATATCATTTTACAGTCAAAAGTGAGATTGTGTATAACATCTAAAGCTTAGCCAAAACTGGGTCATGCAACAGGACAACAATACCAAGCACCATCAAATCTAACACAGGGTGGTTGAAATGCAAATGAATCGCACTGTTGCAATGGTCCAGTCAAAACCTAGGCCTCAACCCAATTGAAATGCTGTGGCAGAACCTTAACAAAGCTGTGCATAAACAAATGCCTGCAAACCTCAATAAACTAAAGAAATGTTGTGAGGGAGACTAGGCTAAAATTCATTTATGTGATAAATCTATACAGACAATGATTACTTCAAGATTTTCACTACTGAAGGTGGTTCTATATGCTACAGAATTGGGGGTTGCATTAGTTTTTCTTGTTAAGTAAATATTTACACAATAGAATCAGTTGGAATTTGTTCTTTTAAACCTGAGGTTATATTTAAATAATTTTAGATCTTACAACGGACCTAATCATTATTATATCCTGATATGTAAAACTTTAGAATTAAACCAGGTTATACTTTTTTTTTTTTTCATGACCTTAGTGTCAACTTTTTGATATAGAATATGATCATACATTTACCCAAACACATACAGGTGACCTGTATGATATTTTAAATTGTAAACATATTTCATATGGAAGTCTTGTTTGTTCAGATGGTAATCTTTTTTTATTGCAAAGGAATGTTATGTCAAATTACTCTGGAACTTCTGATTGTATCATTTGTGTTGAAGCACTTGAGATGAAAAACTAATGTCAGCCCCATTGCATGCTACTGAAAGGTGGATGCAGGTAGAAGTCTTGTTATCTTAGAAATGGGTGATCTCAGTGTTTAAACCCAGCCACAATACACAATGTTTATTTTGTATTTAGAAGTCATTTCAAAAGATCAATGCATGGGTTTATGTTATTGCCAGTTTCTTTTTTGGCAGTAATTGTGAGGCTGATGTACATAGAGGTGAGCAATATAGGATCAATAGGAGCTTGTGCTAGTTACCAGTACACTCCAACTAAAAATTGAAAATGAGGCCTTTTGTACAGAGATCACAAATAATCCGCTTGTTTCTTTAGTTTTTCATCCAACCATTGCTGTAAATCACAAGCCTATTCAACTGCCTCTTAGTCATTATCCTGGAACACACCTCCTGGTTATGCACAAAAATGAATAATATGCACTGAAATGTAGAACCTGCTCCTACTGAAATACATCACTACCTTGATAATAGTTCCTTACAGTCAACATTCAAAGTCAAAACTATTATTTAAACTTGGAAGGGTAGCGGTGTAGATGGGGGAAATAACTGGACACCTGAAACCATACCATAACCTCATTTTCAACAAAGGACTAGGCCACCCAGTGTCAGAACATGAATTTTACAAATTATTTCATATTTTTGCTAACAGTAGGATGGAACTGTGTCACAGAAGCATCAAATAGGTAAATTACTGAACACAGAAATATTCAAAGCCTTATGGTTAGATCAACATCTCAAGATACCACTAACCGGAAGTCTTTATCTTGTTATCTCAGTTATCTTCTACAACCAAAGTACTAAAACACAAAAAAATGGGACAGACCACTTGTCTCGAAAAATATGTGCCAACCAGAGTCTATGCAATGATCACACCATAAGGGGTGTTAATACCCAACCCAATGCAAAATATTGCATTTGTGATGGTTAGTCTAGATTTAAAAAGTTAGAAAGCTAAACATAAACCCTATAAAGTTAAAGAAGGATCTTCCCTTATTTTGTGCATTGTAGAATGTTATTAATAAAGAAGGCCTAGTAAATAAAGCAGGGGTCCCCAAGCCCAGTCCGGCTCCGGCAGGTGGACCCCGCTTGGGGGGGGGCGCGCACAGGCCAGAGTCGTGGACAACGTCTCCGGTACGCATCATAGGCTCAGGGCGGGTTGTAACTCTGGACACAACCCTCCCACTCTCCCATGGCAGGCTAAGACCTCATGACGTCACTCGGGGGGAAGTTTCTTCCCCTTTGAGTGACACAAGGCTCCCCGTGCATGCGCAGTCTGCAGTCTGTGCATTTTGTGGTCCGCGAGCTCAAAAATTTGGGGACCACCGAATTAAAGGATAATCAGTAACAGCCTTGCTACACTATTTACCTCCATGTTAGGTGAATGTTTTTATACTGATATCATTATAGTAATGGCTTTGACATTTGAATGATGCCTTAATCTCGTAACATTGGCTGTATACTTTTTATTTTCTGTTTACTCTTTCTTTATATTTTTTGTATTATAATTATCTTTGTTTGAGAAAATTCAATAAAAATACATTAAAGAAAAAGAAACAAGAGGAAACATTTTTTTTTAAATCCCTGAATATATTTTTTTCTGCTACCTTTTTCTAATAAGGTGATGTTTTCCCTCTAGACATTAATCGTTATTACATTTTTCAGATTCTCTGGTCTTTGGAATGTGGTCAATGGATTCCTGAAGAGCCATATGAACTTTCAGAAAATTTTCCAGGAGCTCCAGTAAGTGAGGGGGTTTTAAAAATGATTTTAGTTAACTTGATTTTAAACACTGCTGGTTGCAAAAATCATGCCAAATGGTTAAGATGGCTGATATAAAACTAAAGATTACGCCTACCTACACCTAAAACAATCAATGTGGATTTTGTTCTTTTTAATATCTTCATTTTTTGTATTTCTTTTAATCAATTTCTTTTAATCTGCATTTGTCTCTGACTGATGATAGTGAGATTTTCTGTTGGGGAAATTATTAGGTGTTGGTAGGAATATTCTAGCAAATTGTTTGAGACCAAGAGTTGTGTGATTTTGATTTACTTGGCATATTTCAGCATGCATTTGTATATATATTAAACTAATCTAAGAATCCTAATAATATCTTTTAATGCAAGGGTAACCTATGTCATGTATTGCTATACTGCACCTGTTGGAGGCAGATTTTCCAGTGTAATCAACTACTTTTTTCAATAATTAATTAATAAAGTAATTAATTGAAATGTATGCCTTGCTTCAGTAGATTTGCCACACTATGATGACTTCTAGAAGCATTATTCCTTTTATATATAAGTAGCTGAAATGGTTAAATTAACTTGCATTTACTATTTGTTGTGACCATGCACCAATCACCAATTGGAAGTGTGCAACAAAGAGCTCCTCACTGTGATTCCTTGCTTTACTGAGAGCAGAAGATGGCTTCTTATTGCTAAGTAACAGGAAGGATTCCTTGTAACTGATGAATTGATAGTAAGCAACAAGTTGATTTTTTCCTATTTGTAAAGCTCTCTCACCAGATTATGACCCAACTATGCATTTTAACTGTTACTAGATGGAGCAAATAGGAACTCCTCCTCCTCTTAGGTTGTGAGTTGTCTTCTGGGCAGGGTCCTCTCCTCCTCCTCCTGTGTTATTGTTTGTATATGTCTCTCATTCACAACCCCTGTTTATTGTACAGCGCTGCATAATATGTTGACACTATATAAATACTGTTTTTATTAAATAATGAGAGAGGCTTTTTTACTGTGTTATTCCAGATTGTAATTTCACTTCATTCCGCTTTAGCATTTTAGACACTTGGTTTACTTTAAAGAAATCAAGATAACGTGTTTAGAAAAGTTTAATATTTCACTAATACTTAGGTTTTCATTTGGAAAATTGTGACTCCAATTTTGTTGGCTACATTGATTTGATACATTACAAGTTTTCTTAAATGTTTTTTGAAGTGCAGATCCCCTATCTTGCCTGAGTTTGTCTACGTACATAAATCAGATGATTCTTGCCGATAATCGCCTCAGGGCTGATATCGGATGAGAATATGGTGTGTGTTCAGTGCTGGCAGAACAATCATAATGAAAGTGAAGAGAAAAGAGTGCAGCGGGGTGCCGCTCTGTCGTTTCCTCCCCCTCCCCTCTCCATAGAGCAGAATGGCGCTTGTATGTACAGCGCTCATTCATGCATCGTGCGGTCTTTTGTCGTTGGAAAAGATAATCAAAAAGCCTTTATTTCAAACAATCTAATAAAAGCAAGTTTGCATACCTATTAACCCATAAGAAACAATTGGTGTCTCTAGCCTGTTGACACCTAATTTTACTGATTTCATTGTGAGGAAAAGATAGCTATTGTCTTTCAATTTGATCAGTCCTTTGTAGAAAAATGTGTACAACACTGTATAAAAGGAAACCTATAATTATATGCAAATGTAAGTGTTTTTTTACCTTCCTGTTTTGCAAGATGTTCTGCTGTTTGACTTTCTACAGTTGCATTGCATTAATAATGTTTTATTATCCTACAAGGAAAGAGTGGTCCCAATGACATGGAGTCATAATGTCACAATGAGTCCTGTAAACTTAAGGGACATTCATCATATTGCTTATAGCTAATGTAACTTAGTTCTTCCTGCTGTCTTCTCCTTAGGAATGTAATGATAACCACAAAATATGTACTTCGTTCACATCTTCAAATGTTAGTAACTTGTAAAAGTCCACATTTTACAAATACATACATATAAGAAAAGTAAGCTTTCTTTTTTCAATCCGATCCTATAATAAATAGTTATGTCAATGCTTGTGTAATATTTTAAAAGCTTTTTTCCCATGTATATTTTGCAGTTGAATAACTGCAAGGGGAAAGCCACATTAGTAAATTAGTAATGCTTTCCTTCCTGCATAGTGTTGTGCCTTCCTCTGGTGCCTTTGGAATCCATTGATTTATAGCAATCTCTGTCAAAAAAAGCCCCAAGCTCATGAGAGCCAGATACCATGGGATCATTTCCTAAATCAAAAAGGTTGCAAATCTGCAGTTGTTATTATTCGGGTAATAAAGATATGCAACTTATTGGTTTACAGAAAATATACAGAAAACTTTAATGACAAGTGCATTTTAACTCTTCTGTCCCCAGAGGTTACCGACACTTAGATTCCCAAATCAAATTTAGTAAAAAGAGCATGCATCATTTTAACCTGTCCAGCATTTTGCTAATTTTAATAATTATTGCCCATAGCTAACAGTGACCGCATGATTGAAATTTAGATGTACAATAAAAAAAATGCACAGACAATTAAAGTTTTCAGACAAACACTTAATTGACAAAATAGAAAGAAAAAACTTTGGTTAGTTACAGACCCTTATAATAAAAAGTAAAACAAGTAGCTCAACTAGGAAACTAGAAGACTAGAACATACCATTGACCAATAATCAGTTTATTACATTTTGAACATGGCAAACACAGAATGTATGTAAAAAAAGAAAAATGTCTTAACAACAAAATTTCCAACTATGAAACAGATTAAAAATATCAGAAAATAAATAATTTATATAACTGGTAAACATTTTTATCTTAACAGAAATTCTTAAAGGAGTCTTTATCTGTTTGTCTTCTTTGTTTGTCAGATTTTGTTCCTTTCATTTAAGCCATTTTAGGTAGTGCAGCACTAGTTTGTAGGAGTTGAGGAAAAATGTTTATGAAATAGGGTTCACAAATTGCTGCTTATCCAGAACCAATTGACATTCAATTCTGAATTCTGAGACAAAAAGTAGGAAAATATTGTCTGACACCAAGCTACGTCGAACAGTTAAGTTTTATTAAAGTAGGTGGATTTTATTTTCCAGCTTTTAAACTAATTGCACTTCTTGCTGATTTTTACTGCTGATCACTGCTATGGTAGTGGTATGAAAATGTGACGTTTTTAAAGGTAATAATTAGCATTTCTACAGCTCTATTTGAATATGTGATATTATAGTATAGTAAGGCAGGCTGCATGGGGGCCTTTAACATTGTAGTGCATATTGAATTTGAAGAACATATACATTCCTAAACTTTAGTGTATGGTGTTTGAAGGGGGTACATTATTTTACACATACACATTTCTTTTATTCTGTTTGATTTCCACTACATAGGTTGTCAGAGGACCTGTTGTGCTGAAGTAGGATTAAAACTCACGTGGCAATGTATATGCAATGCTTTATAACCGTATCCCCTGTACAGGTTCAGAAATCTAAAGTCTAGTAAGGAATTTACACAGTTCAAAAGAATGAAGCAAATTGCATTCTCTTTTGAGGGTTTTTTACCCCCACTTTTTGTTGTAATATTGAGCTGTAGTACAAAGCCTACTGAGAACTTCAGATTCATTTGTAATTATAATCGTACCTCAGTAGCATGTGGTATCTGCACACATATTTACATGCTTCTGTTTTTGATGAATAACAATCATTAAAAGTCAAAGTCTGTACGTTATATAATCTGACATCCTCCTATTTATATGTGTAACATTAAAATAAGACTGTTTACAGTTAATTTACAACCATATGTACAACTCATAATACAGAACATATTACAAAGTGGTTTGCAGGTAGGACGCCACAAAGACGGCACGTGTATCTCTGCAGAAAGGCATAAGGTATTTCACAGTTCCAGTAATTAACATCAGAATAATTGTCATTCACAGCAAGCCCAGCTGTGCAAAAAGCTGCCTTTAGGTCCCATTTATCTGTGGTTACATTTTGTAAATGCTTTCCCTTGAAATCCTTACTTATTTTTATCTTAATACTGTGCAGAGCTCAAAAGTGGTCCACTAATCCAGAGTATGGTTCCATAGTGTTCCTTACAAAAAATATGGAGGCACTTAAGATATTTTCCAGTGTTCTGGTAATTGTCTTTATTTCACAATAAGCCAAATATTATTGTGCAGTTTAAAAGTCAACAGGTCGAATCATCATTGTCGTTGCTTTCAGAGAGTACCCCGATCCTTTCCAATAGTACCATTTGATTCCATTGAATTTGTTTGTGTTTTGCCCCAGTGAATAATACATTCCATTTAAGTTTGAAGGGCCACAGGCATCAAACCACCAACCTGAAAGTAAAGATAAATATCTTAATGGTTTTGTGGCAAAAATAAAAACAGAATTATGGTTGCAAAGCTACTCTTTCTGAGACCATTGGCCGCATTTTTTTTCTTTGGCCATATATCCAATACTTTTTCCATCAATAAAATGGCCTTAAAGTGAGGCTTGGTTTTTGTTCATGCAGGAAAAAGCAACTCTTTCAATTAACTGCCAACGTTTCTAGATGCACATCTTTACCTGCCTTTACTTCGTCATTGCTCTGCTTGGCCATCGGACAAGCTCTAGGCTCTTCAAGCCTGTAGAGGATACCTTTTAATCAGTGAAGCTGGGTGATCCAGCAAACCTGGAGAGTGAATCCTCTCCAGCCTTGGAGAGCTTTAATAGATCAGCCCCAAAATGTTAGTGCTATGATGAAGTACTGAGAACCCTAATGGCCAAACACTTGTTGCACAAAGGCACATGAGCCTTCAACCTCAGTAACCAGACTGAACAGTGGGAGAACATAGGGAGGGAGTGTTACTGTGTGCAGATACTTTCAAATTCAAAAACAATAAATAGCTTTTCAAAAACAATAATACTTGTCACGCCTTTTGGTCCTGATAAAACACACTACTTTGAAGAAAAATGGGCACCACTGTTATATTATACTTGGCTGTTTTAGCCTATTTCCCACTGGGGGCTGTGATTCCTCCTCCTGGCCGCTACATCACTACAGAAGAAAGTAGTACAGTACCAGCTGGCAGGAGGAACCACAGAGCCCAATAGAGGACCAGGCATCCTTCACATGTTGACATTTTGCTTAGCATTTGTGCCTG
>NC_092861.1:62901452-62931363 GCF_032062135.1 Pyxicephalus adspersus
TTTTTTTTTTCTTTTCATTTTTATGTAGTCTTTACTTTAAATGATTGAGATTGCAAAATACATTCACTTTCTGCTAGAAAATTTAGGATGCTGTGGTCAGGATGAAATGCTCCAAATAAATATTATAACATGCAGGTGCCAGTAAAAATAGGAAGACCATAAAATTGAACAGCTCCTACCTCCTGTCGCCATTTGTGAGCATTTACAAATGCATTTGTCATTGTCTGCATCCTTTGTGCTAAAATCATTTCCTGGTTGGCTTATGCTGTTTATTTTGCCCGCTGTCCCAGTATATCCTTTGAGGTGAATCCTGTGGTAATTGAAAATGGAAAGAGAAGATGAGATGGAAGTACCGGTAAAGTGTTTTGTCGGTTCACATAAGTGGAAAGAATCTATCACCATGTGCAAAGCAAAGGTTTCCATGTCTGGATTCATATTCATTCTGTTTGTTCCTGTAATCCTGTTGCTATATTCATTCATGAAACTTTAGTTGGTTTGAGAAAGAAATGACATTCAATGTGGAAAAAATAAATGGAGTTCAGGAATTTAGAAAATACATTTCTACTCACCTTAAATGCACTATATTTTGGAAACAGATTCTCACTTTTCTCACAATTTTTACTTGATCAGCACTCATTTTATAGCCTGCACTAATGTGTCTCATCAGGCTCATAATATGACCAAGGTGGTTTGTTTTATCTTGGGTAAAGATAGGCAGGTTTTGCATGGAGCTCAGGGTAATATTTTCTATCAGACATTTATTACTTTGTGTTTGCATTAGCGAGGTTCATGTTCTAATTTTCCTAATGAAGTAAGGGTAAATCCAAAAATGTAAATTCCACCAGGACAGAAAGAGGGTAAATCTTCAAATGGGGACACTTGTTGCACTTGGGGGCATTATTCCATCCTATTCTTTCCATCCTGTTAGGTCTACAGAACAGGAGGTGAAGGGAAAAATCTGGCAAATAAAATCTCAAAGGGTTGTAACCCTTCACCACCTTAATCATTAAACAAAAACTGTTTTGGGTAGAATTGGGCAATAAAGTAGTCTAAATGCCCAAAAAATTACCCTCCTTTTAGATTGCTGTACGGTATAATGGCTTTAATTTGCCTTGTAAAAGTTCTCTGCAGTTTCAGTTTAAATTGCTATTTGTTTTTTTGGCAAGTATAATGATTCTTTATTATTATCTTTATTGATTTAAGGTTTCTATACAAGGGGGTGCTGAGAGGTTCCTAGCTTTTCCCCCTTTCCAGATGAAATAGAAAAATGAGTGTGGGGGCATATGACAGCCTAATATCTTAGTATGTAACTGTGCAAATATCAGGTCTTTGCAATTCTTAAAACTGTTTTTTCTTTTAGTGAGAAGCTGTGATGGCAGAGGCACAAGCAAGTTTCACGTCGTGGGAGTTACGGGCCGTCATGAAGTTTTTGTTTCTCCAGGAAAGTCAGCAAAGGACATTCACAGTGAGATGTCACAAACACTGGGGGAGAAGTGTCCTTCCTACAGCACTGTCAAAACCTGGATATCTCGTTTCAAGACTGGGTATTTCACCATTGAAAATGAGGCCCGCAGTGGGCACCCACCAACCTCAACTGACCCGGCAACCTGAGATGCTGTCCATGAGCTTATTATTGAGGACCGGCGAATATCCACAAAAAAGATAGCCCAGATACTGTGACATCTCACGGGAGCGTGTTGGGTTTGTTATCACCACTATCCTAGACATGCGTATGCTCTCAGCGAACTGGGTGCCGAAATGTTTGAACAGTGATCAGAAGAAGGAATGAGTTGAAGCATCTAAAGCCGTTTTGGCCCATTTTGAAGCTGCACAGGACTTGTTGTCTAGGTTAGTAACTGGGGATGAAACCTAGCTCCACATCTATGATCCTGAAACCAAGGAAAAGTCAAAGGAATGGCGCCACAGCGGGTCCCCGCTGTGTTCAGAAGTTCTGAACCCAGAAATCAGCCAAAAAAAAAGTCATGGCGTCCGTTTTCTGGGACAAAGATGGTATTCTGTTGGTGGACTACCTACCTCAGGGCTCTAGTATCACCTGACAGTATTATGCTAACATCCTGGACTAGCTATAAGAGGCAAATAGTATGAAACGCCATGGAAAGTTGACCAAAGGATCCTTTTTTTGCAGGACAATGCACCTGCGCACACGTCCAACGTTGTGGCTGCCAAATTGAACACCCTGGATTTCCAATTGGTCCACCATCCCCCCTACTCACCTGACCTGGCCCCTTCATACTATTATCTGTTCCCAAATTTGAAGAAACACCTGAAGGGGGCAATGTTTTGAGGACATTTCTGAGGTCAAAAGAACCTGCTGAGAGCTGGTTGCCGCCCAACCAAGGGACTTTTATTTGAACGCTCTAGAAAATCTGCAACTACGCTGTACCAAGTGCATCAGTCTCAGGGGGGAATATGTTGAATAAATTTGTTATTTCATAACTCTCGCTCTCTTCTTTCTGGGCAAAGCCAGGAACTTCTCAGCACCCCCTCGTATTAAAATGCAAAGCTATGTCCTGATGAGCAGAAATCACACATCCAGGAGATGATAAAGTTATCAGAAGGAAACTATCTTGGTATGTTAATTAGGTTAATTCAAATTGCATTAAAACAATCTTCAATTCAATTTTATCTTTTACATATAGGCAGTGTTTTTTTCTAAAAATAAATTGCTCTCTCTCTCTCTTTATTCGGTACCAGTGTTCCTTGACTTGTCTAATTGCAATATAGAAAGATATAGCTATTTTTAAACTTTTCAGATGTATCTCATATCTGCTTACATTTCGAGAGGAAATGCCGTCTTAGCAGCTTAATCTGTGACATTTACTTTGGCGAATGGCTATTGGATGATGGAAATGACCCATTATAATCCTTTGCTTCTAGAAGTATTTCAATGTCTTGCTTTAAAAAATATAATAATAAGTTATAACTTGAACCAAATTATGAAAATATTTGGTTTGGACTGAGGACAGTCAAATATTAGTGCCTCTGGAAGGGATACATTTGATGATCAGTAATCCTGTAAATTTGTTTCTTCTGTTGATTTATGAGAAACTAGCCATGACAAATATTAATTTACGTCCAGCTATGTTTTTAGTCTTAGCTGAATTCTATGTCATACATGTAAATATTTATACTTTTACTAAGAAGATGGACAGCAAATGCCTAATGCATAAGGTTAGCATGATGTATAAAGTGTTCTATAGTGTGTATTATTCGTATGCTGCATGTTTGATATTACAAATTACATGTGGCATTAAGCAAATAACATATCTAGCTTGGGTAGTTTTGGACACCTATTATGTTGGTAGAAGCAAAATATTCTGTTACTTAATTTAGGGCTCATTTAAATCCAAAATCCTTTTTTATAAGCTACTTCTAAAAATGTATTAATAATTAGAATTAGTTTCTGTGGGACTCTGCCACAATCCATTGCGTAGAACACACTATTAACTGGGTCTTACTTCAGATCTAAAAGCATTGGTGAAAGCAAATTGCTGGCAACCATTTGTACCATTATAATCCAATGTTTTTGACTACACTTAGTTGAAGTAATAAGTGCTGTAATGTCTGTAATTTACCCAATGCATATATTGAAAATAACTCACCTATATTTCTGTGCTTCAGTTCCTAAGTAAAATTGGTCATATAGTGAATAAGCCTCATTTCCCTCCCAGTCTTTCAGCTGGATCTTGAGGACATATCTCTGCAGATTTGTAAGTTGGGAGACCAGCTCGTTGCCCAACCAGAATTCTCCTGAAGGATCACCAAATCCCTTCAAAACAAAGTGAATTTAAGTTATAAAAAAGCTAGGACAATGAAATCACCACATAATATTTTAAATATCCTTTGTTTTGTTTTTAGAGACAAAAAATTCCTTTTGAGTACATTGATTTGCTTTTAGTGGGTTTCTGCACTACAGCTGGAATAGTTGTGCAGCTCTGAGCACAAGGTACACTCAGCATATGGATTTGGTTTCATGTTTTGTATCTTCTACAGACAAAGTGGAAGAGTTCTCTCTTTTAAAAATCCAAATTCAGTTTCAACATTGTAAATTTAATGAAAAGGAAAAAGTGTGAACACTTATCAAAGAGACAATATTTAAAAATATGCTTTGCACTTCCCCGTAGTGTCCACACTGTGGTCTGCATTTTATGAATGACTTGTCAGATGTGGGGAAGCTTCAAACTACAAAGCATATCAGTATCCACTCTTCATTACAAATGAAGGACTTGGAATTACTGTTTTGTAACTGTATGCCCAAAAGTCCTCATACCTTTTTGTACTCCTTCCATGTCCTGTGAAAGTCAACACTACCATCAAAGCGTTTCTGAATAACAGTCCAGCCACCTCCTCCAGTTTTCATGTCACAGTATGCCTGCAAAGTGAAAGAATACATTTTTTTAGGTAATTTCCGGTAAAATTGCCTTCTGTCAGGTTTTTCTTGCTATTTGTATCCTAGTTTGGACACTTTCTCCCACTTACTATTCCATCATCATTGGGACAGTAAGAATGGGAGATTTCACCTCACTCCTTGTTTTACTATTGCCCTATGTAGCCAAGTGTTGCCTTAACCTCCCTAGCAGTAACCCCGAGTGTGACTCGGGGTAGAAAAAAGTTTCTAAAAGAGGTAACCCCGAGTCACACTCGGGGTAGGTAATCCTATGGGAGTTCCCGGTGATGTCGGTGCGTGTGTACGTTGCCGGAAGGGCGGGGCGGGAAATTCAAAATCCATTTGTATTGCATTCAATACAAAATAACTGTATTGAATGCAATACAAAATAACTGTATTGAATGCAATACATTGAATTTATATGTGTAAAAGCAGTGAATTGTTTTCAAGAACATTTATTTTACATTATATATATTAGTATGAGTATAATATGTATTTTTTTAAATATATAGATTTTTTAATTTATTCAATTTATTATTTTTACATGATTTTGTGTTCCAAACTTTATTATACTCATACAATTATATGATACTGTAAAATAAATTTTCATGAAAAACAATGTACCGCTTTTAGACATTTAAAACCGGAAAGAAATGAACCGCTAGGGAGGTTAAAAGAAGGTGATTAACTATCTCTGCAACAATAACACTGTAACAAAAAAACCTTAACCAAGGTCTTAAGCTGCGTACACACGGCAAATTTTTCTCGCCCGATAATCGGTATCGGCCAATTATCGGGCGAAAATCTGCCCTGTGTACAGTCGGTCGTCGTCCATCGTCCGACGACTGTCCTGGCGGATCCACGGACGATGGACGACGACCGATCCTAATGAAAGGGAAGGGGAGAGCGCGCAGCAGGGTGCCGCTCCGTCGCTCTCCCCCTCCCCTCTCCATAGAGCATGAACGGTGCTGTATGTACAGCATCGTTCATGCATCGTGCAGTCTTTTCTCGTTGGAAAGGATCGTGAAAGATCCTTTCCAACGAGAAAAATTGCAGGTGTGTACGCAGCTTTAGCCCCATCTTACAGTCTAAAACAAACATGTCAGATCATAAATGATTTTCCTTGTCTGCATACTTGTTCCAGGTAAGTGATTTTAATAAGCCAACTTTAGTTTTTCTTATATTGTTCTTTGAGGTTGGTCCTTCAACCTTACAGGGGACAAGTGGTGCATTTCCACAGAATTACTGGCTTTTCTTTTAGTGAATAATATATAACAACAGTTTAATTTTAGTGAATCTGCATGTGGCCTGTTGCACACTTGCCTTAGTGACATGACTCTTACTGAGTACTGTCTGTAACCCTGTCTTGAAAAACAGCCACAGCTGTACTGTGTACATTTATTTTCTACACAAGTTGCTCTCAATGCCAAATCTTTTACATTCTTTGCATATTACTTTTTCCTTTTCAGTTTATCATGGTAGTACTAAATGTATGTCGCTTGCAAATTTTTCATGACCTCTATTATGCACATTAAAAGCACTCTATATCTTTAACAAGTGGTGAATTCCTTTGTTGGAATAAACGCGCACTGTAACAGAAATTTTCCCTGACTTCTGCCCTGCAGTTTATGAGCTTTGCCTGTTTGGAGGAAGCCATCTAGCTGGTTAGGAAAAAACAAGAGTGAAACCTGGACAAAAAATAAGGTATTTGTTTGGTAGTATGTCACGGATGTAATCCCAACAGCATAAACAATGGAAAATGAAAACAGGATCTCCCTTTCCAAGTTTTTCTATATGAGCATGTTATGTTCCAGCACACAATACCATAGGATCTTTAATAAAAACAATTTTGTTTACACATTTTTAAAGATTAGGATCCGAGAATATGTTTTTTGCAAGAAACTTAGTCATTTAAATTTTAATCAAGCCTAAAGCTGTAAAGGAGAACATTTTAATACTAAAACAAAACGTATCTGGGTAGGGTATTCTATATAATAATAGATATATGCAACATAACTAGGTTCGAAAATGAGGCTGAAATAATGTATTGTAGTGTAGAATCTAATTCGGTTTTACATACTGCTTATAATATAGCAGACGATGAGAAATGTAAAAAAAAAACACAGGTAGCTCCAATTTGTCTCATGCATGTTGTAATATGAATCTGCATTTTATCTTGAGTCTGGGAGAATACTAGTAGCTTGCATGAGCCAGATAAATCCCCAGTAAAAATGTCCCATCATCATTCTGCTTACCTTTTTGTGACAATATTTACAACTGGTCATCATAATGCTTAAATAGACTCCACTGATGATCAGCATAGCCTTCAAACAGAAAAGTACTTCTGTGGGCACATCAGGGTGTCCAACTCTTTTGGCAGCAGTAAATTTAGTAAGGTATGGATTACAATGTCAGAAAATGAAATATGAAAATCCTAGCTTGTATGTAGTGCTTGAGGACTGAAGTTGGACACCCCTGTAAAGTATATGGTTAACTTAATAATGACTTCTAAAAAACTATAATAGGAAAATATCCCACATATTCAATAACCCTGCTAGCTTCCTAAAGGTAAAGGTTCCTAATAACATGATTGGCCCATGTTTATTTACAAAAAGAATTTTCTTAATATGGCATAGTTTATGTGCAGGCATTCTGTCTTTTTTTTTTTATTAACTCAGTAGGCCACCACTGTAATTCCCCTTCAGTTTCCTCTAGTTTATTTTGCATGGCTGGGTAAATATACACTGCAGCTTATTATTCAGAAAAGGTTATATATATGTTTAAGCAGACTTGTTTAAAAAATGAAACTACTGAAAATGTTGACTTTAAAATAATTCTGTAGCTGTAGCACTTGAAGGCAATCATCATGTGTGACATTCTCCTGTCAAACAGTGGTTTAATTATACCCAACAATGTGCATATAGTTACTGCACGAAAAGTTAACATTCCTCTCTTTATGTCTTTCCTTTTGTGGCCAGAAGTCCTAGAAGACAATCTGTTTAATTGTACAGTATTTTCTGTTTGTTTTCATTAGAATTCTGGGAGTTTTATGTTAATGGTCATTTAACTAAGAATGTTGCATTTAGCACACATTTAAAGGAAGACAAATCATTATATGATAATGTGAAGTTTCAAATTCTTGAGCTGCTTTAGTATGTGATAAAAAAGAAAACATACTTTAAATCTAATAACTTTGATGAAGGACAGATGTTCCCTAAATGATTATTAATACGAGGACTTATGCTCAGGTACTGCATAATGGATTCATCTAGAAACTATTAAAAATCCTTCTCTGTTCAGGGTTGGCAGAACTAATGTAAATTTAAGGATGTGATGACGGGTTATAAAAAACAACTAACTACTGCTCTTTATCATCTCCAAAGAACTAGCTGTTTTGGACATTGTATTGTTGTACTAAATAAAAATAATCAAAGTTTTTGCAGCACTATTTAAAGACATAACTACTAAAAAAATGTGCTTTATTTCTGCTTGGTCAACCTGTACTGTAAGAGAAAAACATATTGTATCTCTTATTGCTGCAGTAGTCCTCTTTCTATCTTGTTTACAAGACTAAACCCCCACAGCCTTTTTTATAAGCCTACCTGAATGCCATTCTGACTGATGGTGCGGAGACCCTCACACTTCTGGAGTGTCAGGCAGTGCAGGAGAGCACTGTTTGCTTTAGGCATAAAGGGAAAAATAAATGTAATGCTAATCTACCTACCACTCAATAAAATGAGCACATAACACTGGGAGTGGGGACAGCAACTGCAAACTTAAATAATACTTTAAATTACTTTTAATATCCAATCAGTAGCATTAATGCCCCATAGGGTTACATGGAACACAGATGGTGGCCAGTAAAATGATGGTAACAAAGGCAATACTCCACAGCTAGCTTGAAAAAAAAAATTGAAAATTAGTTAAATGGCTTTTCTTGTTTAGTGGTTATCCAGGGGAGCTTTTCTATTTTTTGTAAAAGAGTGGAGTCCTTTAACCACTATAAATATAATATATATTTGAATGTGTTGTTCTGTCATGAACTTGTATCAGCTAAACATTACTTGTTTTTAAAGTTTATTTATTACTCTGAATAGAGAGGGGATGAATTAGAACCATTGTTAGATTTACAATGCCCAAAGGTCTGTTAGCAACATTTCCCCTTAAATATTGTCCCAGGGACAGCCTTTTCTGCAAAAGGGAATGAACCTGTCCAAAAGGTGCAACAGGAGGTAGAAACATTCGAACAATAGAAACCTCTGTCAGTTTTTTGTATTGTCTGCTTCCCTCATTTCCAGTCTAGTAAAATTCCTCCAGAACAAGAAGTGAAGGGAAATCTCCCTTAATAAGCCCAAATTAGCAGTATAAAATGAAAATGGTTCCAAACCCTCCTCACTGTAAACATGACAGTTTTGTCTATAGATATACTTTAAATGTAATAGGTTCAGTTCACAATGCTAACATATCAGTGTAAGTATCCTTATTGTCAGAACTGAAACCTTTTTTCAGTTTATTTTAGGTCCAATGATATGTGAAAATTCCTGTAACCTGGCTAAAATAAAAATTGCTTTGTTAAATACATCTGTGTATTTTTGTAACTGTGTATGATTCTTATTGTTTTTTTTATTTCTTTAGCATGTTTGAATAAGTTAATGAAAATTACTTTCTAGTTAACATTAGAAAGTGATTAAGCTGAACAGTATTAACTAAAAAGACTGACCACAAATATCAGCCAAAGTCTAAAATAACTTGCAGATGCCTGTCAATGTAAGTTTTCCCAAGGGAGCAACTGGCAGATATCTGCAGGGATTTAAAAATAACGTTGACAGTGTTTAATCGCTAATAAGAAAGAGTTCATTGATATTTGTCCCGTGCACAAATGTAACCAAGAAAAATGTATGTATATTTCAGGCTCCTGTATGTCTGAAAGGGTGGGTGGTTCTTGTGCAGTACAATCCTGAAAATAAACAATCAACAAAGCTAAGTCTATGAAAAAAGTGTTACGTATTCCTACCACGGAAACATTTGCCTTTGTAACAAAGGCAAATTCATGTAAGCTAACAGTCATATTCATAAATGTCTGCATTGCACGTGCCTTGTTTTTTGGCCATTCTGAAGGAAAAAGCTTTGGTTTTTTGATAATGCCAAAGTTTTTCTGGTCAACCAAGCTGGTCATCATAGGGATTGCCTTATAGAAATTTGGTCAGGAAGGCAGCAAGCCATGACAAAGTGTCAAAGTTTTGATCGCAAGTATGGCCAGGGGGTTAGCCAGAAAAGCAGAGTATTGGGGGCTGCTGCAAGCAAGGACCCACACCTCCATATGACTGTACTTAAAAGCTGCAGCAGCTATATTTTTGGAAGTTTTCCTTAAGCTAAAATGTTATTATATCCTCTGAGGTCCAATAGTTTTAGGCCAAACATTTTACCAAATGAAAAAAAACTTGACATTCTTCTGTCATTGCTGAGTTTTAGGGAGTAGGTTTTAAAAGGTACACATTTTCTCAAAAAGAACAAACAAACCATTGAACCGTTATTTTATCCTTCTTGCACATTCTTAGTGTATGTTTAGTAAGCTCAGATTGCTGCACCCATGCTTGTGTGAAATATGTAATTTTTAAACTTAGATCAGCCATGCAGGGATAAACTTTCAATAAAAGTTGGGACCTGCCAATGAAAACATAGTGATAATGGTCTGTGTACTATTAGACCTACAATAACCTAACCTCTGAATGGTTTGTGTTTTTGTAATAATCATGTGAAGTGAGAAAATCTGTCCTATCGGGACTGTCACAATGAGGGAGCGTTTTTTTCTTCTTTTTTTTTTTTTCCTTTACCAGTTGACTGCTATTTTGCAAATGGCTAATAATGCTTATGATATTTTTAGCCTTTTTTTGTTTACTTTGGAAATACCAATTTATTATTGTTAGGTGATATTTTTTCAATCCAATATATGCTTACCTTTACTTGTTCTGTTGTATTTGGTGCTGTCAGTGTATAGATTCCACTTGATGTCATTCCTGATTTAAAGGCTTCAGCGCAGTCCTTAAAAGCTATTTGTTCTTCTTTAGCAACAAAAGATGATCTTGGTGCTTTAAAGAAAACATAAACCCTAATGAATGATTTGGAAAAGCATCCAGTATTGCCAAAAGATTTATGCTTTGAAAATGATACATCATAAAGGTTTTCCGACAGTGATTTTACCAACCTATGACTTAAGCAGAGTGTAACATTTCCCATAAAAGATTTTTAAAAGTTTTTTTCAGTAAGTTTTGTAACTATAACTTTGTTGGGAAACAGAACTGTTTTAACAAACTACATTTTTTTTAGAGGTTTTATGCATGACCCTTTTTTTTTGAAAAACTGCATGCCTAAATTTTTGAAACAAGTTTAGTGAAGTACAATTACCAGTCAATGTAAATCAATCATGTAAATCTCTCTTTTTTTTTTTTCCGGTTCTCAAGGGCTGGAGTTGGACAGACTTGATTATAGGGTGCGAGTCCAATGTGCTCATGTTATAGGGACAAGTGCATTTTAGCTCAATTTAACATGTCTTCTTTTAATCTCTTTTTTAAAAATATATATCCAATTACAGATTGTCGATCAGAACAGTATTTTTTTCACTGCAACCCTACCTTGCAAATGGATAGACTTACACTCTTACTCACTTCAGGGCGCCTGAATATTTGCTGTGTTGCAGAGCCCACTAGCTCCAAGGATTGAACAACATTGCCCAGCATTCTACACTTGATGCACCTTCATTATGATGTGAACGTGTTCCCAGTATTCTCTCACATATTTTAGTCAGCCTTTATGTTTTTGAGGGAGAAAACCCAGGCAAAAAAAAAAGAGAACACTTACAATTTATGTGGATTGAATTTTGTTAATCTTAACCCATGGCCTATTGTAAAATTCTTTACTACCATTTTCTGTACTTGAGTGCAAGAATGTGTATGGCTTACAACAATATAGGCTGTTTAAATACCAGATTAGGAAAGTCATCTGTGTGTTGTAAAATACTGACTTTTTTTACCCCAGAAAAACTATTTTTTGAACAACTTCCAAAAGTTGTGCATCTTTATAAACACTGTTAAAAAAAATAGATTAGCATTGATGGGTTTTTTTCTTTATGCACCCTTTGAGTGTTCTGCACTTGTGTTATAAAGTTCAGATGGTTCTGACAAAGGTGTAATTCTTTCCTTCTTCTCTGGTAGCTATTGAACAGTCTACATCTGATAAGCCAAATAAAAAAGGGGTAGGAAAGCTGTGATTTTGATAAAGAAATGAAACATGTTGTTGACATTGACAGAAGGAAATTATGAAAAGATGGTGAAACATAAGTAAAATCAATCACATACTCCATTACTGCATAGGTGGCGTGCATATAAAGTTCACTAATGTTTTGGCATCAGAGGCATTGGGAAATCTGATGATTTCTATTATTTTTCTGCTTTAAATAAATATCAGTATCTAACAGGGCACAATGTCAATTTCTAAATTTAATACCCATCTGTCTCTGGAAAGTATTATGTGCTTAAGTTTATGATCCCAAGTTTAAGAACACTTGAAATAACAGTTTTGTTATTGTGCTAAGCTAATCTCACTTGGTATTTTTCCAGAAAAATTGAACTGCTTGATCCAAAATGTTGTTTTCACCAGACAATTAAATTTTTCTGTGGCGCTTTCCTTTAAAGCCATACAGGGGATATCAGATGAGAAATAGCACATATATCTACTTTTGATACGTAGAGCACATATAAAGATAGAAGGATGACCTTCCATAGAGAGTTTTGTTGAGGTACCATAATCATTGTCCTTCCTTTTGTTGCATGTTTGATATAGAAAGATTGTATATGGGAAAGACACTTGAAAAAGTTAATGGTAAAGTTGACAGACTGAGCCAAAAAGTGGACAAAATTAGTGAAATGAAACAACACCAAGAAAACGACACAAGCGTAATTCCTTTTCTTGTTCACCTAAAATAATAGATGAATACGTTTATGGTGCCGCTTAGCTGGATTTATCTCAGAAAATTCCACTTAATAGGGTAAATCTATCTCCAAAGGTAATTTCACTAATTTATTTTCATGCTTGGTAAATGAGTGAAGATATTTTCCAGCATAGCCTTACAGATAGTCAAAACAGATTTGATATTTCCCATGAAAAACTAGTGAAATATCAACTTTGATCTTTAATAAATGGGACCCATGAAGTCATTAAATACATTACTGGTATGATAGCTGTGTCATACAATATTAAGTTTAATAGCTATGCTGTTATTGTAGGCATTCAGCCATTTATCACACTATACAGCACAGTGTAAATGCTGTTATGTGCGTGCTCCTGATAAGACTAAGGCGGCTGTAGACATGGAGGATGAATTGCGGTTTTAGCTTGGCAAATGGTAGATGAAGACATATGTAGCTTTGTAGATGTACAGCCACTAGTTCACAAAGAGAGCTAATAAAAAAGTAAACAATTTATTTTAAAGCTAAGAGCTAAAACGAATTACAAGACATATTGTTTCTCACAATGTGGGAAGCATACCAGTAGTAGTTTATTGCATGCATAGTATTGAAGCCTTATAAGATAGTATCCTAGCTCCCTTTTGAAAAAGTGTTTTGGTGAATATAGGAGACTATAACCTGGAATTGTCTAGATAAAAATAGAAATTAAGATGTGTTTCTGAATGAACTGGGACACAAGCAGAGTAACAATTTTACCCAAATTTGTATTCAATTTTAGTGGCAGTTATTTTATAATAATTTAAGGAAAATATTTTTTTAAGTATAGGTGGTAGGTATACTCTTCAATGGTTAGGCATGACTGACCAAATCATAGAAAGCTTGAACTATATTTAGGACTACACCACATGGCTTTAGATAGTTAAAGAAGTAACTCTTTCAATACACTTTCAATCACACATCTGACTCCCTAATCAGTAATGCAATATAACATCAATCAGTCAACTTCTTCCCTGAATGCATTGTGATTTGTTTACAATTTGGGGAAGATCTGCAAAATTCTGCTTGTATGTTTGTGGATCTAAGAGCAGACAATGTATATCATATGCAAGCTCTGTGCACACTGATAATACATTTGTACTTTATTAGTAAAATACTAATCAACATTTACATGCTTAAACTGTTAGGCTGCGTACACACGTGCAAAAATTGTCATTGAAAAGAATCTTTCACGATCCTTTCCAATGACAAAAGACTGCACGATGAATGAACGAGCGCTGTACATAAAGCACCGTTCTGCTTTGTGGAGAGGCAGCGCTCAACCCAGAAATTTTTTTAAGCCAGGTCGGAAGAAATTGTAGGTGGGTGGCAGCCCCTGTATTGTGACCAAACTCTTTAGTAACCACCCAAAAACAGCCGGGTGGGTGCTGAAAAGTGCCGGGTGGTGTGCCCAGCTAAAAGGGCCTTGGGAGAAGCCTGGAGAGGGTAGGGGGAGAACAACAGAGCGACACCCGACTGCACTCTCTCCCCTTCACTTTCATTATGGTCATTCATCATTCATGGATCTGCCAGGATGGATCCATGAACAATGAGCATTGTACTCACTTGTCCGATATCTGATGTGTGTACTACGTAGCCTTAGGCTATGTACACACGTGCAATCATTGCCGTTGGAAAGGATCTTTCACAATCCTTTCCAACAAATTAACGTCCGCACGATGCATAAATGAGTGCTGTACATACAGCCCTGTTCTGCTGTATGGAGAGGGGAGGGGGGGGAGAGCATTCATTACGATCGTTCGTCGTCCATGAATCCACCAGGACGGCCGTTATCAGACGAGAACTATTGAACGTGTGTACCCAGCCTTAGGGTTACTCTATAGATATGATCTAGTTGCATAATGTTTAACAGTGGATGTTTCTTTAACCTCCCAACCGTTAAGCCCGAACTTTTCCTCCAGCGTCGGGTGCCGTCTCCTATACCAGCGGGACTGTTCCACAAGATGCCGGCCGGCGGACCACAAGATGCCGGCTGGCTTCTTACCTGGTCCCGCTGATCGTCCCGCGTCGTTCTCCTTCCAGCGTCGGGTGCTTCTAACACTTTTTTTTTTACATGATTGTGTGTTTCAAACATTTTTTATATTCATTATTTCTACTAGACCCCTATTCGGACATATTTCTGTAACTTACAGGTCTACAATTTAAAAAAAAAAATTCATGAAAACCTATAACGCTTTTGGTACAGAAATCTAGACATCAGTGTAACGCCCAGGTGGTTAAACAATAGATTCATCTGTAAACAAACATGGTGGTTCTGTTTACACATACCTGTCTGTGGTGTCATCCTTGTTAGAAGGTTGTGCACAGTCTCCATCAAGTCATGCTGCTGTTTCTGCAGCAAAGAGTTATTTGCAGATGCTGTCACCAGCTGCTTTTCTAAATCTTCAATTATAGAATTTTGTCGGAGTACTAAACTTTGCAGTTTATCTTTTTCTTCTTTCATTGTCTGGAGTTGCTGGTTGTGCTTATCTTCCATATTTAGCACTTTCTTTTCTAAAAAGCTACACACATATGCAAGTTAATGTTATTTGGAAAAGCCTGGCAATTCAATACATAAAAATGTTTAGCAGCATTGGTTATACAATAAATAGTTAACTGATGAATGACAAAATAGAGATTTTGAAATTTTGGAAATCTAGGATTTGTACAGCGGTCCACTGAGGACAGCCGCGGTCACTTTCTATTGGGACAGACTCAGTGGGAAGCCACCCTCTTGTCCTTCTTTCTCCACAGAACTGAACAGTGCTGTGTATATAAAATCATTTGTTCTACTATCAATAGAAATGATCAGAAAATATAATTTCCAGATATAGAAATTTACTGTTTGTATATAGATTTAGACTTTGTGGGACACAGATAAAACAGAATGTTAAATCAAAGCTAGTATCAAATAATATGTTTCTTGTTAGGTAATATGAAAATGTCATTTTTTTACATATCACCCCACAGAGAAATCAAAAAACTTCCTCACCACCATCATTGCTTTTGTAGAAGAAGCAATTTAGAAAATTTTGATGTAGAAAAGATTTTCTTTTTTAAATTTTCTAATTAAAATTGCTAATTGTCTCAGTTTTGAAAGGACAGATCTGGGTTTTTTTATATCTTTTTTTCTAAAATGTGAATTTATTTTTATCCATTAACAGGGTTACCATTAAGAATGTAAAATACCATATTTATAAACATTTTAATTATATAACACTTTTTTATTCTCAAGAGCCTGTAAAACGTTATTGTGTACCACTATCATAGATAAGTTAGTTGGCCATGTGATCATTTAATACATATACGTTTGTACGCATGATAAATGTTTTGTATCTGCTGTTCTTAAATGTTTTGCCAATGCTTACAATAAACCAAAAAGTAGAATGCTTAGAAGTGTTCCATGCAATGCTGTGTACATATCTTCTTTTTGTTCTTGCACAATTGAGCATGAAGTTCCTTTCAGATTACGTGCCTAGTATTAATTTCTACCAACTTTTTATTGATCAATTTCACTTGAGCTGTGTTTTGTTGCCCGTTCTAGAATTTTATTCTTATAGGACTAGAAAGGTGACAAAAGGCATGTCAGATGCCTGTTCAGTCAGCATAGGGTATTTATTACATTCTATTTATAACAGATGTAGCTACTGGAATGTTAAAAATCTGCTCTAACCTAATACATATGGAGGTCTAGATAACACGGTTTAACCCTGGCATCAAGAGTACGTCTTTACAAGTTAATGCTGATTAAGTCAGCATTATTATCACATCTTTATTTTGTCAAGTTGTATTTATTTCAGAGGTAGATTGCTGCCTGTTTTCAGCAGGGGTATGTAATAATGACAAATAGGGGTTACTTGAGATAACTGATTATACTCAAGGGGAATGGAGGTACACAGACAATATGCTCACATATGTTTAATGGCTTAGACATATATATGCAAAGAGATGTAACTGGAAGATAGAATACAAGATTTTTTTTCAAATCTGTTTTTTTTAATTAATTTCCTAAAATAAAATCTGCCATTTTATTATAAATTACAAAATGGACCAGCAATCGGGTTGTGATGGGCAATATTTTGTGACCTGATTTGATCAATTGTGTACATTGTACAGCTTTAAAATGGTCTATTTCCAACATATAGCTGAGATAACCCCAAATAATAATAACACGTATAGACATCTAGATACAGCTCAGAAAGCCATACCATAGTCTGTACTGTATATCGATTTTTTCCACAAAAATATCTGTAATTCTCAGATATGTAGGTAGTGATGTGTTTGCTAAGTGAGCAGGCAGGTATTAGATCCAAAGGACCACAATTCTGCGTAGAAAAAAAGCTATTGGAGGTATTGTCAGTACATTAAAAGTAACCAGTTGCGAAAATCCCGGGTCAGTATCCTAGAGCGAGTTAAATGACATCTAATGTCAGTGATGGCAGACAAATTTTTTTTCGGAACACTTTTTAGTAAACATAAATGTAATAACATACACACAATAGACTTGGTGGGACACTGTAAGTCTTGGCCTTCTGTAGTTTGTGTTCTTGATAATGGAAGTCCATACTAATATATACAACAGGTTGCTGTGGTACTGCAAGTAAACATGTTTTGATAGATATACGTGATTAAGTGCTGCACATATAACTAATGATATATCTAATGTGTTCTATATCTATTGTATGTGTTCTGCAGAGTAGCTGTGTTGTGTTCAAAAAGTGAATTCTTTCTATGTAGTCTTATAAAGTATTTATACAGCCCCATCATCTTCTGTGGTGCTGTGCAGTGTTCACTATGAACAGTCTCAGATCTTCTCATGTTGTCAGAATCCCCGGTAAGAATGATTCTGGGTTAATGCACTCCAGTTTGTGTTTACACTGCAGTCTAGTCATCTTTTCTCTCTCACAGCACATAAATATTCCAGGCACTGGACGGGATGTATCGGACAGAGAGAGAGAGAATATTGTCATTGTGTCTGTGGAAATGCTTTTTATCTCCGTCCTGAGGAAGAACCCCTGAACTCTGGCACAATTGCTGTTTTATGAAAACAGATGGTATTTCCTCTATTGATCACTAGGGAAATGAGCACGATCACCATAATATTCACCTTGTTTAAAACATTGTGTTGGGCTTGTTTGTACTCCACCAGTGTACAAGTAATAGACGTGTTTTTCAACACTCTTCAGTGTTCAAAACAAGTGTGTCAGTTTGTCAGGAATCCACTGGAAAAGTGAGACCAATGAAAACTCTTTGGTGGGTGCTTGTGTTATTATATATATAATATAGTATTAAGCATGTTTTTGTAGTTATTCATATTTAGACACATCTTTTATAAATAAAAAAGGAACATCCATCTCATAATTGAATTTAGTTAACGTAATTGTAACAAATTAGTTTTAAGTCTAGAAATATGCAAAATGTGTCTCCAGAGTACATTTGTGTTTATTTGTTTTAGGGTATCTAGCTAGATTTCTTTAGTTCTTTTTACTTTTTGATATATTACTGTTGGATTAGAAACCATTAGGTTGTTATTGCTGTGCTTTCCATGGTGGGAAATTCACACTGTTTGTCCTAGACCCCAAAATCAAAAGGGCCGAAAGTGAAGTGGATGTTCAATAGAAATAGAGGGACAACTGTCTAAGAGAGAATTTCCGTCACATTGGAATCATATCCTCTCATGTCCCTCTTGTGTCTACAGGAGGATAGGAAGTGAAGGCAAATCTATTAAATAGGACAAATTGCAAATATAAAAATGGCAATGGTTTGAATTTTCATATTTTATAGGTTTAATAGTTTCCATCTTTCTGTACATACATATACAACATAAGTGTTTCTTTTTTGAAAACTGATTTTATAGAAAGAGACTTACCTGTTTTTGTCTTGTAACTTTGTTATTTCATTTGTTTGATCAGATATTTGTCTCTCTAATTTATTTGTTGAAAAGGAGTGTTCTAATAGTTGAAGTTCCAGACGACTTGTTTGGTTGAATACCTGTTTTGAAGATAACAAGGAAAGTAATTAAACTATAACATAAGTATTATTGACCAAAAGGTCTTATCTTGTAGAGAAAGAGAAAAGTAGTTACTTAAAATCAGTTGATTATAGCCTTTGTGTTGTGTCTAGACAATCGTCACTAATATCACAGATAGGTTTAGGATTCACAATCAAACTCTCCAATTACAGTAATAATAATTAAAATTGTGGAAGCTATTCCATTTACACATTCAGACAAAGAACCCCATCATACATTAAACACATTGTGATTTTTTTTGAAGTGGTTAAATTAATCCTGTTGTAGGAGAAACATAGAGGCTACCCTTTCCGATATCTCTTTTTGAAAATGGTAAGCGTATGTCTTTTCCTAGTTTTCGTTCCTGTTTTTTAACATTAAAATGGAACTTTGCAGAATAACTTATTAGGCAGATGGTGATAGCAGAAAGGGACAGGCAATGCCCCTTCTGCACTAAACCATTTTACCTGCCATATTTCTCCGCGAACTGTCAAAATCACTGGTGGCCAATCAGTGGTTGCCAGGGAGACCCGGCAATTGCGGCTTCCCACGCGTTTGCTGGGAATAAATTAAATCCTGCACGCCTGCGCAGGAATTACATCTTCCGAGCATGACCAATCAAGATGGCAGGAGAGTGTCTTGAAGAAGAAAAGAAGTAGGATGGCAGTGCCCTGTGATGGAGCGGGGATAGGTGAGTGATGCGTGTTGAGTTCTGCTTTAAACAACTCAACAGAAAGGGTTAAAGTGTGTCTAACAATAAGCATGTATTTATATACCTTTTATTCTGGCGACATCTCTAACACTAAGGGTCCCTATACTTTCTAGTCAAAAGTACAAGGAGGTAGGGAATTTTTTCCTATCGACAATACTAAAAATTTGATAAATGCCATAACCCTTCCCAAGTGTAATCTATTGCATCATGTGCCTATGTGTATGAACCTGAAAGTAGCATAGTCAAACATCAGCCCAACTTCCCACAATCCATACACCTTAAGTCACAGACACCCACCTCTTGTCAGAGCTGACAAGGTGCTGAAGAAAAGGCAAGCCCTAGAATAGGGGTGTCTTATTTAAAATTAAAGGTCACTTTGCACTAAAATGCAGGTCTGCATTTGTGGCTGGCCTCATCCCCTCTTATTGTCGGACATCACAAATGGATGTCGGTAAGGCCTAGGATACAAATGCTCATGAAATGTTGCTACAGTGCTGTGCAAGAGAGTGTTTTTCAAGATTCCCACAAGAATATTCACTGTCATCACCTTGCCTAGGCAAACCCTCCAGAATACCGGCTAACGTAAGATAAATTTTCTCCGGAAGTGTTTATTTTTCCATAATTCAGCATTTTAATAGCGGGAGATAAGAGCAGTTACATTTTATTGCACTTTAGGTTGTAACAAATCAGTTGGAGTAAGGTGTACTGCTCTATTTTTTTCTTCACTTGACTTTTTATAATATAGAAATATTTATTTTTACAAACATTGTATTGAGAAAAGTCAAAAATATCAAGGCCAAAAATAAGGATTTTGCTGAAATACCACTTAGGCCATTCATGGAGACTTCAGTGTCATTCATTTTTTTATATTTCATAAGGTTTACTTGTACTGTATTTATATTATCAGGCTGAGTTGTTTAAATGTACATTTCCAGTAATTTCCTATTAGTTGTCAGTATGAAACAGAAGAAGACCGATACAGCACACATCAGTGGGGCACATGACAATTTTTTTTACAGTGCCTTCATTTTTTTCTGTGACATTTGTCTTCTGCTGAGATCACACTGAGGAATTTTATTTATTTAATTGATGTCAGTCTCTCGGAAGGAAGACAATACTTTGGATATTTGCAGAATTTGCCTCATCATGTTGCATGCTGTTCAGACAATACTATTTGTTTAACTATTACATGTATTTCTTTCATCTGGGGCTTGTTTCTGTTTACAGGAAGACCTCATTACTCATTTCCGTCAAGTTAAATATGACTTGAGGATATGATTTCACATTGTAATGTCCTTGAAAAAGCAATCTTCTTTTTTCTTTTTTTTTTTTACTTCTTTTTGCATAGAATCAGCTGCCTATGTGTCTGTGTAAATTTTTTTAGTTTAGTGTAGTAGTGTACACTGTAGTGTAAGAGCATATTCACACCTGCTTTTTAAAACACACGTTTTTAGTATGCATTGTCAAGGTCAGTTGTGCAGGTATTTGCAGTATAATGTATATAAGGTGCACCATTCATTTCTATTAATAATGCAACTAATGGAAATCTCACCTAAAAAAAAAAAAAAAAAGCAAGCAAGGTTTTCGTAAAACCTCCTACTCAAAGGCACAGAGGGAGTAATTATTCCACTAAAATGGTCTAAAATTCTACTTGTGTTTTAGGTACTGTGTATGGTACATTAAAGCATGCCTAAAGCACATAATGATGAACAGGCACCTCCAGACAAGCCAGCGCACCTAAAGCTACGTACACACTTCCAATTATTATCGTCGGAAAACGAACGACGAACGTTCCTGCACGATATATACAAACGATCGTATAGCACCGATCCTGCACATAGAGGTAACGACACGATCGTTCGTAGATATTGTACACACAATAGATACGATCGTTTAAGCGATAGAGGAACTATGTGCACGACAGGAAAGTGAACGGACGTTTGTTCATCACGCATGCTCTGAACATGGACGAACGACCGTACACACGAACGATGTTCAACGATCGTTGTCCAATCCGATCCGCCGGTCCGGTCGTTCGTTTCCAACGAGTTTCCTCGTTCGTCGGCGTCGTTGGTTACTCTTTTACGAACGATTTTTTGCCCAATCGATCGTTCGTCGTTCGATTGGAACTATAAAAATTGGAAGTGTGTACGCACCTTTAAAAATAACTAATCTTGGTCGTTGACAATGAGATTAGATCTTAGTCTCTTAAAATTTCCTGGGGATTCCTAGCTGAAATGTGAATGCCTAGATACTTTGATTAGCCTGCCATTGTACAGTCCATCAGTGTAATGCAGAATGTATGTTTTAAATGTGTTTTAAGAATTTTTTTTCTTCTTAGTATATGGCCTCTATCTCAAGTACGCACAGTAATAAAAATTTAGGTGAGGAGCTTGCATGGAGGCTACTCTTGATAGCAGTAGCTGAGGCGATGTCTAGGAACAATAACAGACTACAGTTTAAAAAGGAAATATATTCTAACTAACCTTTTAAACTCGGTATCATATTGGTTCCAAACCACAGAAATCACATCACTATTCTTTTGGAGCCCTTGCTTTGCTTTTTTTAAAATGACATGGTGGTTATATTTTATCAGTGTTCTTTACATTTCTCGATTATTTTACAGTGTATTTATTACTAGTGTTATTGCTCTGCATTCCGTGGTGCAGATATTTACTGTATTTAAGATGTTGCTGTGATTTTCGTTAATATAGTTTTTTCACATTGAAATTTTTCACATTATTTTTTATTGCAGCATTGAACTCTATCCATGTTAGGAATATATGACAACATCTAGCTAAGCTGATTTATAGGGAACAGATCTGCTTTGGTCTGGCAAGAGTGAAAACAAAAGTCTGATTCAAAGATTTATAGAGCATTTTACAGACCTTGTTGCTTCCTGTGCGGTTGGATGGCAGACAGATTTTACATAAATATCACAAAGTTTACATGACCTGGTCTGGCAAAACATTTTTTCTTAAATTGGACATGTAATGAAAATGTGTTTGTTTTCTCATCACTGTGAGCAATAATATGGTGTTAGTAACAAGCACAAAGCCCATTATGTCATAAAGTAATCTGTTTCTTTACCTGGGCTTCAACATCTGTAAGCTTTCTTGTCTGCTCTGCAGTTTGGTTCAGCAAGTTTGTCCCTATCTCCATCATGAAAGCTGTGTGGTTTTGCACTGCATGCTTCTGCATTTCCACCATCTCCTTTTTCATATTGTCTTGGATGTAACTTTCAAGCTGCAAAACAAACATAAAGTACACAAATTAATTTACTACTCTTGCAAGCAGGTGTTACTAATATCAATAAAATATGAATTGCTTTTAGGCAAATTATCTGCGATATAATGCAACTGTACTAAATTCATTACAAACTGCAGTGGATTTGTTTTGGGAATTTCTGTTCTGTAAATCTTAGTTACAAAAGGGTATGGAGTGGACTGGAGTGCAGCTTATTTATATGAATTAACTGACTGATTTCAGAATAATATAATCAAGGAGGTAGGGAAATAGGTGGAAAATGTAGTTCTTATGTGTTGCCCAAAGTGCATTTGCTGTCATAGGGCCGTCACAATTACTATATATTTTAGTTCTGCGCTGTAAAACTGCAGAATATAGAAAAACCCAGACACAGCAAGATTACATTTTCCTCTCTCCATTCTAAAACCATTTTCTCTACGTAATGTAAACTGGGCTATATAGAAGAACATTAGTCTTCAGCAATTGGATGGCTATCTCTCTGTATGAGGCAGAATCCTTAACCTCTCCGGTACAGCAACTGTTCTATAAATGAGGGAATAACACCCTTTAGTGTCTTATTTAGGGAGAATTATGGCTGAGTAATGAATAGCTAATGAGGTTGTCTGTGAAGGATATAAGCCTTTACAATGACCCCTGAGAAAATTTTGTTGACTGATGCAATGGAAAGGTAGTAGAAGCATGCTTGATGTGTTTTTGCCGAAAAGCCACATAGCAGAATTAAATGACACTTCTGTACAAACTCCTCATTACCATGGCAAAGTATTTTTCTTTCCCAAACTGATTTTTCAGAAATAGGCCACTTATCCTTAGTCAACTTTCAGGAACATACTCAACATTTTTATCCACACAGGTAGCACAGTCACCATGGAAGATCAAGATGAGAGGAGGGATAATTGTGGAAATCCCCTGATGCAATTACTTATTCCCAACCCCTGGTGTTGAGAAGTTTTCATCGCTATCGGTCATTTGATTTACATCAAATTGTCCTTGGGAAAGGCCAGTAGAGCTAGTAAAATGGCAGTAATGTCAGTTAGCCTGGGCTTCAAGAAGCTATAATACAACCTGTGTACAGCACCAATTAGAAAACAGGGAAAAAAGGTTTTGATCAGCTCTGCCATCTTGGTAGTGTACTTATTGCAAGCTTCAGCTCAAAACAACGTTTTGCTTACAAAAGGATTTCATATTTTGATTGCCCTTCTTGACATAAAAAAATACCATACCAAGGCATAAAACATCACAAAGTATGCAGCTAATGGACATAAAAGGGAGTCTAAGTGTTGAAGTTTTGTTGCCCTTAAGAGTCTACAGTAATCTACCACTTACTGTGTATTCTAGAAATTTATGTTTGCTGTCAGTGATTTAACTTTGAACTTGTATTCTACAACCACCCCAAAAGATAACATTTTATTTTAACATCATACAATTATTCGGTTCTTTGAAGATGAGGTCTTCAAAGAACCGAACACTGATAAGTAATTTTAAATGTATATGATACATTGTTAAAGCCTAACTCTGGCCAAAAGTTTTTCTTTCTTGGGTTCAAAAATGTATTTCAAGTTATTGTTTTGTGTCTTCATTAGTGATATTTTCCAGTACTGCAGCACTAAGTCAAAACTTCATAGGTCAGTATAAAAGTTCCATAAACTGAGCCTGTCATTATCTTGTGAGGCTTAAAAAGTTAAAGGTAAAAAGTGAAATGTAGAAAAAGAAACAAAAGAATCTATGCATTTACTAAATACACATATATTTATCTAATGTATTATACATCAAAACCTCCTTCTTATTTTTTTACATTACATTTTTACTGTGAAGAAAAACACCATATTCAATTCAGATGTTTCTTATTCATATGTTATCTATAAATAGATAACATTTCTACAGCTGCCATGGAATAGAGAAAATTGCTTGTCATCCTGTTAATTCTATGGTTTCTCGTCTTCTAAAAAGCTCTACAGTTTGAGGGGGGATTAGCAAACTTTCATAACTGCCTCTTTTTAGCTAATTTTGTTCAATATTTTGTTCAATACAGCAGGGGGCATATACGTTGTTACCAGAAAGTTCTTTTCTATAATGCATGTGGTGTATAGAATTGATGTGTTTTGACCACTCATCCCCCTTTGCCATAGACTTTTTCACTGTGAAAACAAATGTTTAATGATTGATGAGATGTGGTAGCTATGATGGTGGGCACAAGTTGTCCGGTTTATTCTGGACATATTAAATACAATCAGAACAGGCTTTTCATCACTCTTCTCAGTAGTCTCAGTTAAGAGTTTGTTAGTGCTTCTGCAAGCACATGGGTAATCCAGTTTCATGCAAAAAGCAATACGTAACTGCCATCCAGTCACTGTGTTAAAGAAATGTCATCAGAAACTACTTGCAAACTGACTGTCATATATGTTACCTTGGACATTTATCAAAATTCTTCCAGTTTTTAATCTAGACAACAAGCCTTGTACAGGCAAATGCAAAATTGCTTTCTAAAACAAAGCGCACAGGAGCATTCCACACAGAATAAAACTCTAGTAGTCATCCTACTCACACCTACTAACGTCTAACATCAGTGGCAGATATAGCCTAATCATTGTCTCTAAGTCCATTTATGTTTGATGAACGCAGGAGAGCCGTTTAAACTACATACGTACTCTTCCTAAACTGACGGATAGCAAAACTAAAAAATTACATGCATAATTCCCCCTTACCTACTTGTCCTTCTCTTATTTAAACCCTTATCTATATTATGCTTGCTATTCCATGTACCATGAGACGTCTTCCACTTACAAACCTTGAAAGCTACAGAACAATGTCTTTTAGAACTACATTTACTACCATAGAGTCGAGTTTTTAAGGATGCAAATGGCTGAACAGTGTTTATTACAGCAACAGGTTTACCACTTGGTAACATGGGGCAACAGGTTTCAACCTAAGCCTTTTCAGTGCACCGTTTGTAAAATCTAAACAAAAACCCCTTGAACCATAACTGCGTCAGTTTTCAGGCTCATGGATCTCCTGTTGTATGATAACTTCCAAAATCTCTTCATGGAGATAAACTGATTTGTGTATTCATGCAGCCAGTCAACTATTTATAGATTTATGGAACCAGCAAGTGAACTATACACACATAGAACATTTACATTTGTTACTCATCTGAGTGTCTATATATATTACATGATACTGTTTAATATGTACAATACTGCTTTATTATTTCATCCTCTGAAGCTAACATTTCATATTGCTCCTGGTGGTCAGAAAATTTCTGCTGTCATGTATTCTGTCTACAGTGATAAATAATGGGTCTTTCTGGCTGTAGTTTCCACACCACTTCATGGACCTGGATAGACCAAGGAATGTAAGGGCATGATTTTAGAGCTAAAACAGTCTTGTTAGATGTGTTTGCCCTTAACAAATTCTTGACCTCAGTTTACAAAAACTGTCATGAAGGATGGAGAAGAGTCAAAGATCAAACATCTAATGTGATATTTTATTTCACAGAGATTCACTATTACCTACCACAAACAAACATTGTACACATGAGAGGTTAAGAGTTTGTAAGCCAAACTTGGTTAGCAATACAAACTGATACTCAATGCAGGTCAATAGGAAATGTTTTAATGGTGGTATATCGTATAGATAGTACAACAGCCAGCTACTACCAGAAAGGTTTAGCAATATTTAGTACATTTACACTGTGAAATTTCTCTTGCTTTCAAATTAAATTAAAGCGGAAATATAGTTTAAAAAATTCTGAGCAAGCATGATTTTTATTGTAGAAGGGACAGACAGGTGATGTCCCTTCTGCAATGAAACCTACTAACCTGCAACTTTTGGGGCTGCACAACCATACAGGAGCTACATCATCCCGGCCTGGCCAATCAAGATGGCCATAGATACAATGCCTGGAACAGGACCAGATGAAAATTATGCCAGTGGTGCAGTCAGGACAAGTGAGTGTAAGAAAACATTGCAATCAGCCAGATATGTTTTTTTTTTTTTTATTCCAGAAAGGACTTTGAATTTCTTTTCTGCAATAAACAATCTGCCTGGTCACAGTTTTATATTTTATAGGTTTAATTCCAGATTAGCATGGAACCTAGGCATCCAACTCAAGGGCCATATAGTACAGCAAGGCCCAACTTGCTAATACACAGTAGAATTTCTCTCTGTTCAAATAAAAGTGAATTAGAATCCAGACATGTAATTAAAGGGCCACAGTAAAATGTCTCTGTTTTCTGGATTTTTTTCAGCGGCTCAGCATATTAAGAGCAATTGTATCTGGCAGAAAATTTGTCAAAACTGCCATTCCTCTTATCAAATTCCTATTGAAAATGTATCCAAATTCAGTTTTAATGACAATCATTAGTGGACAAAGCAGTGAAAGTGTGTATAAATGTGTCGTCCATTTATTGTTACTTACAGCACCCTGTGAGCTCAAAACCACCATTTTGTTATGCTGACTGGTTGTAGCACATTACAAATAATTTTTTTTCCATTAAGACCTTCCTTGTAGACTCCTGCCATACATGAGGCCATGCACTATTAAGCTGTTCAGTGAGAATCTGTTTACTTGTCAAGTCCTGCTATGGGCACCATTAGTTTTGTGTATATTTCTTAAATTAAGCTGCTTTTATGAGAAATCTAATCCTTTTCTCCAGAGTACATGTTTAGTGTTGACATGTGAACATCTAGATTATGGGTGACATTTGTAAAATGACTGGCCGACCTCACCTTTCTACAACCAGTATTTTCCACTGATTGCCACTTCCCTAAACTAATCCCAAAACACCAAATCCCTTTGACCCTGTCAGGGAACACTTGCTGTGCAGGAATGCAATTCATATTACATGAAGACTGCTTCTAAAGGAATTTGCCTTTGGTTTCTTTTGCATATTTGTAAGGGAGTAGCAATCTTTAAAAGAAAAAAAATTGGTGTTTTAGTAAAGCAGACCGTGCACCACCTGGCTCAGCCTTTTAGCCTGTCAAAGTGGTGGATCTGTGTTTGGTTTTGCTATACATGCATATGTCAAATTCCAAAAAACTAAACGTTGGATTTTGTTTAGCAAAACTTTTACATTAGGCTGTCCATAGTATTAGAAGTACAACCAGAGACCATCATTCATTGTTTGCCTACTGATCATCATTCCCATTTGTTTTTGAATTGGTCTATGTAGATCAAATAAAACAAGTTCTATGGCTGTCTGTTACTGTATCAGACATTTAAAGAGAGGGCACATTTTTAACATTCGTTCTCATTACTCTTCTCACCAGTTTTAGTGTATCATGGCTTATACTATTTAAGGCTACAAGTATTGCATCTAGCCAGCAAAGAGAGTAATGACCGTTTTGCAAGGCGGAAGGCAAGACATGGCCTTAATTCTCTGTGGCTCAGGTCCAACATATACATTTTTTTACAGAGGATACCAGGAATGCTATATTATATAAACATTGACTAGTTCTGGTCAGACCATGGCAGCAAAGGTGCATTAATTTGGTTGTATATGAGGTCTGTGTATTTAAAGGTTATGATGAGAGGTGCAAGGTAATGGAATTGTTTACAATAGCACTTATCGTTTTTAAATATGAAGTGCTAAATCTAGAGATTTTTCAGTTTATGATTGCAACACATGAGAAATGTGCATCAGAAAATGTATTATTGTGCTGAACTAACTCAAATCTTGGTAAAGGAAGGATTTAGAAACTGCATTTTTAAAATTGCAAAATGAATTAAATCCTGGAAACATTAGTGACTGTCAGGATCACATGACCTAGATCCAGCTTGTTCCTGGAACTTTGCTTGTGCACTAAATTGCCAGAATTATTTAGTCTTGACATATCCTAGCTCCACAAATTATTTTCGAGACCTCTCATTCTCCGTGTCACATTCCTGTAAACACTGTTGGTAGGAATCTACAATTCCTTTAACATGCAGAGCAAACATGTGTGTTCAATCTCCATTTTCAGTGTCTACAGAATGTGTGTACACATCAGGTCAGGAGACTGGCTGATCCCTAAAATATAAATGCAAATGAGAAATATTTCTGTATCTTGAAGCACATAGTTTCAGTGTAAGATGATTTATGTGAACCAAAGTGGCTCACTAATATAGTAAATTACATTGTTCTATTTTTCGTTCCATAGTTCTTACCCCACTTTTACCTTTGCTTTCAATGAGTACAGTGCAATACAGCCTGCTGAAAGTGCTACATCACTCTCTCCCACCCCGGGCCACACACACAAACTGCCTAGCAATGTTTTTATAAGTCTATCACAGATATGGTATATTACTTACTGGCAACATGCCATTACCCCAGCTATTACCCTAAAATCACTTGTGTATGTCATTGTCATTAGAAAAAAAATCTAATTTCTGTGATAATAATGTAATATATTGCAGATTATCCATAAATTTGCAGTAAATTGCAGATTATGTTGTGCCCTATGCCAGCAACTTTGACATTGTTCATGATCACTGTATCCACCTATTTGTGCCATATCAACAATGTTTTTTTTTAAAAACCTTAGGTAAATAGGTAAAAAGGATGAAATGTTAGTTGACAGGATCTCATGCTTAAAGAACCGATTCAATAATTCTATAGGACCCAGAATGCACATACAGAATAAGGGATCGGTATATTTTGAGTAGACCTATCCACTTAGAAGAGATAATCGTTTGGTTTCAGTAGTCTCAGTCATAGCTAAATAAGCATCAATCATCTGAACATCTGAGCTGTATACTCATTCTGATTAAGTGCTTTAGAAGGTAATAAAAGCAGAGGATCAGAACACCAACCAGACATGACAGCTCACATAATCTCTCAGTAAAACTTCCTTTTTAATCAGGGACTCAAAGTATTGAATTTATTGGATCAGAAAGTCTTCCAAAAATGTAATCTTTCAGAAGAGCTTATGGAAGGAATAAGTGGTTGATCTACAATCTAGTAGGTTTCTTTTAGAGGAACAGATCACTTCTCATAATATATAGCTCTATTACACAGCTGATTCTGTATATTATAAGTAACCAAATTTAAACCAAATGGGGAGCACCCCTTTTATTTTTCATTATTATTAAATATCTAGGGTCATTACATTCTGAATAGCACAGAAACTTGCAGACACATAATTGTCAAGTTTCCAGTAGTGACAATAGAGATATGGACTTTAGAAAAGAAGCTATTACACTACAGATTCGCTTTTTCTTGTGATGTTGTATAAGTTTAGGCGTGTGTTAAAAGGATACTCTTATCACTTTCTCAAACATACCATACAGACTTCTTGCTTTTGTAAAATAGTATCTACCGTGTTTCCCCGATGATAAGGCATCCCCATCAAATAAGCCACCCCCCGATTTTTTCTCAAACAATTAAAATAAAGCACCCCCGCAAATAAGACATCCTCCGATACCTGATACTGTGTGCCTCTGTGTGACTCCTCGATGCTGGCTGCAGTGCAGAGTGAAACTGAAAGTAACTTCAAAGTACAAGCAAGCTGCTGATCCCTGCCCTAACAGAGTCTGTTAC
>NC_092861.1:62932288-62948393 GCF_032062135.1 Pyxicephalus adspersus
GTGTGTACGCAGCTTAAGGGAGCAATCTTGTTTACTTATTTTATAAATAGAAAATTATTGTCATTAATAAGTATTTTAAAACAATAAACTGGATGTTTTTGTATAAATGCTAATCACTAAATATAATTTAAATTATTACTTTTGCCTCCATTCTTGATTTTTAGGGTCCCAATCTGAGACTGTATCTAAATGAGTGCCACAATAGCACAGAATGTGAACTGGAGACAAGCTCCTGTGACATTAGCACCTATCTTACCTCTCATACTGATAGCATATTACATTTGTCTGTCAAGAATGTCCAAATTTCCCCTCTTTTAATACATTTTCTGTACATTTGTTAACTTTAGGATTAGACTAAAAAAAGTACCTAAAATGATTAGGTATTTAAAGGGTAAAACCTGCACATAATAAATCAGACCAGATCATGTGACTTGATTTTTAAAGTTTGTTCTTGTACTTTCACTATATATATATTTTTAATTCAATTCAGGTATTTTCTATATTATGTCTGATTACCACTTTGAATGATTTGTGTCATTTGTTTTTCTACCCACCATGGTTTTTCACATAAGGAATTTTACTTTTTAATCTCACAAAATGAAAGCTATGCTTCTAATTTTTGAGAAAATGTACCATTTTGTAGATGAAATTAAGCGGTGCTCTGCTTAAACATTTGCTAAAATTTGTGGGTATTCCTGTTTGAACCTTTCTGTGTAATTTAGGTACATAATCTATGAAGACAGAGTAATCACTGCCGAAGGTCATATTGGAAGCTGGTACTATGGATTGTAATGGTACTAAACCAGTCCTTCATCTTAATACCACTTGACCTATGGCTACAGTTGTAACCTGAGGAGGTTCTAAGATGCCATAAGTTACAAAACAAATTGGGTACATAAAATGCAGACTAAAAGCAAATTGATCCTACAAAATGGAAACAGATGGGACAATTACTTGGCCTGAATTAGAATGGATCATTTAACAGTTGAAATGTGTTCCATGTAAATTACTAAGTGTGTAGGTGTAACTATTGTATGTGACTCCAGGGCATTTATTGAAGTTAGAGATGGGATGGCAACAAGAAAATTTTCCCTTTCAAAGCCTACTTTACGCATGTTGTTAGAAGCAATTACCTTTCAAAAAGTCTGCATCTAATAAAGGTTCTCCTTTATATCTTTCTAGGGTTCACATTACAGGTCTTGCCTTAAGTTTATTGATAATTGCTTCTTTTTGTCAAAAACTTAAAATGGTTACATGTAAATATAGTGATTAAAGGCTCCTTTCATAAATCTGTAACTTCAGCCTTAGGCACTCTATTTCTACACTTATGACTGCAATTTTCAGATTTTCATTGGACTGAAGTGAAAATAGCTCACTTTTTTGACAAAAGGCCTACTTCTTCTGATATGTTTGCATTAAGAATATATTTTGTGAATAATACAATATCAGTATAATTTTATTCTAAAAAATTTACTGTTGGTTTTTACCGCTAAACTCCAGACATATGTCAAAATATTGCTTTCAGAAGGGCTCCTCTACATTGCCAGGGTAAATTCTCTCTTGATATGTTTTCATCTTTAGTCTACAGTGTTCCTTCTCTTTGTGTGACCTGTGGTCTAACCCAGTGGTTCGCAGCTCTGACAGTATTATGTACAGGGCAGGACCCGCAGTCCTGCATTGTATACAGGGTCACCAAGGGCACATCCACAACATTAAGTGTCTTAGAGAAGAAGAGTGCACAGGGAGTTAAGTCTTAAAGAGGAACTAAACATTGTGTTACTCACTCGTTCATGTTCCCTGGCAAGGCGCTGCCATCTTCTTGCAGTTTTCAGCCATCTTGATCAGCCTGACCAGGATGATGTAACTCCCGCGCAGGCTCGTGCAGAGGGATCTAGGTAACCAAAGCTGATGCTGCACATGTGCAATTCAGCTTTTTTTGCCAGAAACCCAGAGTGATCAGGCAGGCGGGAGAGATTATTGCAGAGGGAACATCTGTTGCCTGTCTTTCTGCAAAAATGACCTGCCTGATCATGTAATCTTAAAAGTGAAACTTTAGCAAAAAAATGCCTAATGTTAACAGTCTTTCTAGAATGGATAAATCAAGAGTGATAAAATAGTTAAAAATTTGTTTAAAAAAATGCTGCTCAATGTTCTCTTCAGTGCTGGTTAAATGACTCAATTCTTTGTATTAAGTCATGTACCATTTGCTCAAGTGAATAATAAGAAAACAAATTTTGATTATATGAGCAGCATAAGTTCTTCAAAAAAGAAAATAGGTAACATACCACTTCTGTTACTGTTTATGCATCCTAACAAGATAATGAAAGCATTGTGGTACCTTCTTAGTGAAAGTCTGATTAAAATGGATAATACCAATAGTCCCTAACTGGTTACTAAGCTATAACTAATGAATAGTCCCAAGTTATTCATCATCAGTCTAGTGTGTGGACTCTAACAGTTTGAATGAAAAAGTTAGCATTAGACACCAATTACCTTTTTATTGATTTAGTTTTTCCATGAACAAGTTAATGTGAGGAGTAAGGGGGTTGCTGTGGGTCTATTTATTTTAGCTGTACTCAAACTCAGCTGCATTAATGTTTTAGGAAGCAGTGTTTGAAATTCTAAGTTAATAAACCTTACCTAAGCTGATTCATGTTGCTTTAATGAAGAGGAATATTTATTATATAAAGATGACAAATGCTGCATCCGGTTGTGATCCAGCACATTTTGCAGAACTGGAATGGTGAAGTCTTTTGGTCTGCAGTCACCATGAGAATTATCTCTCAGTGGACCCTCCGTGAACCCTGTTCTTTGCATGCATTTACATGACCCTCAAGTGACAATCATAAAGATGATTTATTGTCTTGCACTTTTAGTACTGTACAGACTGTATTTTTCTTTCTGTACTAATCCGTGTGAGAGATAGAGAAGGGTGACTTCACAACAGCCGCAAGGGACTTGTTCTGCGTATGCTCAGAATTGAAGGTAAATTCATCACGTTTTTCAAGCAGCCCAGGGACAGCTGTTTCAATGGTCTCACCTGTGGGTGGTCGTGTTCTTCCTTATCCTTACTATGTGTGTACAGAGTGTGCCTGATTCTACAGTCATAACAACAGTATCAGCTCCTGGAGGCTTCTGGTATTTACCAAATTGTGCTAATTAGTCATACTGTCATGATAACAGGAATCTGTCATATATGAAACAGAAGTGCAGTATATAAAGTGCGTTCAAAAGGATGCAAAACTCTTGTTATATAAGAGATGCACTTGCAGACTAATCAACAGAGGAAAATACTGAGATTTGGAACTGTATCTTTGAAGATTGTGCTTTATAGCAAAACATGCTTGGACATCAGGAGTTCTTTGCACAGTTACACTGCAGATACCTATTTAAAATATTAATATGTTTATGTCCTAAATTGGGATTAATCAGAACACTGATAGACCAAAGAATAATATTGCTTTATCTAACTGGTGAACTGCTTCATGCCTAGACATACTTTTCCTGGAGACCGGATTCCACTTGAATGTAACCAGAACTGCTAGGTCTGCAGGCAGGGCTGAAAAATTCTTGGCTTTATACCTATTCAGTTTGTCAGCGGTGTGTTGAAACAAATGGTACATATCAGTTTTTAGCGCAGTCAATTCAGTATGAATTAACCTCCCTAACACCGCTCATCCTATTGAGCATGCTATAAGGCACCACAATGTACCGGAGTGGTCTGCAAGGGGGGGTCTTACAAATGGAAGTTTATATATAGTATATAATGGTTCAGCTTGTATCTTTTTAAACAAGGCCTGTCTTTATCGATTTTCCCCAAGCAAGCTTTATTTTTTTTTCTCTATAAATACGTTCTTATTTAAAAATGCTTCTTTTCTTGTCTTTCTTAGCACAAGTTTGGTCATTAGTTCCCTAGTAAATTTTTTTTCATGATGAGCTAACATTGTTAACTGAGGCATAACTGATTGAGCATTGGCAACTTATCTTGGAGATGTTGCCAACCATCCCTGAATTCTACATACCCAAACAGATTTTAGGGCTTGCCCTCTTGTGTGCTATGTATTTCTTTTACATGGACCTTCTGCGTACATAAGACTGTAAGAATGTTGTAAAACTAAATGTTACCTTCACTCAAGTGTGTTAAAAACAGAACTTCTTGTTGCATGTTTGGTGTGGTTTCTAGCATATAACAGCTTTCATGGGGGTGAATGATAAAACACATCCAGAATATGCCAAATGTGAAACACAGAGGTGTGAATGTAGCCTAAAAATAATCAAAGCTAGCTATGCTTTACTGTATGAATAAACTAGACTCCTAAATGACAAAACTAATCCCAATAATGCAACTTCACATTACAAGTTTATCTATTTCAGTATATGCTTCTTTGATCATGAAGATATATAAATACCATTGTTCACATACACATATCTGTGTGTGTGTGTGTGTGTGTGTGTATATATATATATATATATATACATACATGTACAGTTGCCAGATGTTTGTGCTTTCCCAACACTACCATGTACACATTCACCTATGCAACACCAACCAAGACAAACTATAGAATTCAAACCCAGTAAATGATAAGCACTCACACTATAATTAATATTTGTAATAAAAGGTAAACTGTCATTGATTTTTTTTTATAAATTTAAAAATATTTATAAATGTCATCATTTAAAATATAATATTGAGATATAATTAAACATGAACTACCTTAAGAAGCCACTGCGTGTTGTTCTCCATGATGTTTTCCAGTAGTTGAAGTCTCTGTACAGAGTCATCATAGTCCAGTGGAGCATCCCTTTGCACTGAGTTTGACACATAAGGACTAGCAGGGGCTGATCGACAGCTGTCCACCTCTGGCAGCAGAAAGGTATAGCTGCATGCCCCATGCTGCACCTGGTATTGCTTCTTTCCTGCATTCTCCACAGCTTTACGACTTTGTGCCAGACTCACATCAAAGCTCCTGATAGCCACCAACAGCACAGTGACAGCACAGAGCCACATCCTAAAATGAATTTCTTTGGACTGGTTAAATATAGCTGATGCTCAAATTACCAAAATAAAGTTAGCCTTTATCTTTAGATATGCTCAGAAGCTGAAGCTTTCTTTTAGGTATTTCCAGATTAGAACTGCCTTGCTTTGCTTGGAGTGGAGATTAGTAACCTGAAGTACTTATCCTTAAACAGCAAGCAGAGGACATGTGCTCAAACTAAACTAGACCTCCCCTCTTCTACTATAGGGAGGGCTCGCTAAGACCGCCTATAAGCCTAAATGAGCTGTGCCTTTTACAGAGAGACATCAGGGAATAAATGTCAGGGGAAGAGCATGTGAAGCTGTTTCACCAAACAGCAGCATTGCAGCTGTGACCTGGGTTCATGTGTGTCCCCTGTGCTCTGTGTACAGGAAGCACTCACATCCCCTATGCTCAAATGAATGAATGGAAAGCAAACTCCAAATGTGTGCCATTCTGAATGGCAGAAAAGAAAAGCAGTGAATGTGTAGAAATAACATTCGAAAAAAAAGTTTTTTTTGAACTGGCTGCTGACAATACGCCACCACCACCATCTATTAACACTTTGCTATATTACCTCAAATCCTATCACATTGGAACCAACCCCTTCATCACCACCTTTTCCCTATCAATGAACTGTGGTAATTATAACACCCTATCCAAATACCCATTATACACACAATTACCTTATACCTTGGTTTTGGCTGTTTACCTTGTTTGATTACTCCTGTGAGTCTAACAACAAACACTATCCAAAGAGAAGAAACAACATCCACATTGCTCTCTAAATAAAATATATCACTCAGTCCATACAACCAAGAAAATATGTGAAACCCAAAATACATCACAAGAACACCAGCCCAGTACAATTTTACAAACACCTATATATGTGACAATACCTTCATCTCAGTACTACAAAGTTAAAGTCTCACAAAAATCCCCTGAGGAAGCCAAAAGGCGAAACGCGATGGGCACGAGACCTAATTCTTGCAGAAAGTACTGTACAACCCAATTCTAAATATCATTTGAGAATTCTAATGAACATTTTTTGTATCCTTGCGTACATATATATCATTGTAAAGTAAATTGAAAAGCCTGTGTTTTTATAACAGGAAGAAGTAAACTAAATGTATGTTTTTGCCAAAAAAAAATGGATAGTTTATAAATGGTTGCTTGTTATACTATCACTTAGGCTTGGCATAAGTTGATAAACAGAAAATTCATGTTTTCCCCTTCTCTCCCTTTTCTTTAATTTGATTTGTAACACTGGAATTTGTCTTATTGCATTACTGTAAAATATCTTTGCATATTTGTGTTCATCACCAATGCATACTGTTTGATAATGTTTTGTAACATTCACATCAGTTGTCTCCCACTAGAATATTTGACCTTTATGTACCTGCCACAGATTGAATGGTTTACACATTCATACCAGCCTAATTTAGGTATGTTTATTTGATTTACAGTGAAAGCAGTTAAAACCCTTCAGGGGTTTATGCTGGCATAGTCCTTAAGGGGATTTAATGCTCTGATTCTAGAACAGACTTGTAAAACAGTAATGCTAACCTCTGAGCCACTGGTGCTGGTGTATGCACACAAGTCAGTCCTATGAATGGAGCTTTATTGTGCTCAGATAACTGTACATAGTGAATACCTGTAGTAAATAGGTAAGTATATTAAAACATTTTTTATTTAGAAGCTTTTATTGATGTTTCATTTACATTGGTATGCAAACCAAGATATTAGAGAGATGCAGTTCACATAAGAGTTTTTGCAAACTTGCACTGTAAAGCATTAATTGTCAAATTGCTTGATTTAGGGAGCATCAACTTGGGCTTCTGGCATCAATGCAGGGCTGCACAAAATATTTATTGAGGCCCGGGTGTACATTTGTGCAGCACCACATGAGTTAACACATCAAACAGTAACACTTGTAACAAGTGCAACACTCACACTATTATTTAAGAGAAAGCCATAGACATTGTACATGGGATTGCTAAAGATAAACATGATACTATGTTCATAGGGTTTTATATCTGGAATATGTTTATTTCACTAGTGGTTGAACTTGATGGGCTTATGTCTTTGTTCAACCAGACCTACTATTTAACTATGTTATAGTGACTTTACAAATCCATATTTTACTTAAAAGAAATAATATATAGCATTGAAAAAAGTAAGCATGGGTAACGGAAATAAACCAAACCACTGAAATACTAGATTAAGCCAGTGTACAGAATCTACTCTATACAGAGACCCTGTGCACTTTATATTGTTCACTAGGGATTAATGGATGGAATTCTTGTATGTGAAAAATTCAATACGTGTCCCAAGCCACTTTTAAACATATTGTCATATATATTTATCTTATTCCTTTAAATATACTCAATTAAAGTACTATTATCTTATGGAAACCATAGAGGATCTCTCTGCTACATATCTACCTAAAATGCTAGTTGCTTGGCTGCTATTCTTGCTAACCATCTTGCTGCTATACAATAAAGAGCCCATTGACGTTTGAGTTTTTATGTATGAATATGCATTTTACATAAAACTCCCAATTTCCTGCAAGTTAGTATGTTTTCAGGGAAAATTATGGGGGGCCATTTACAACAATCGTGTTACAATTCCTGCAGCTACATGTTTGCATAGGTGCTTATGCAATAGTATTGAAGCCAGAGGGTTTATTGGTTATACAAGTTTACTTTATTATTATCCAGTATTTATATAGCGCTGTCATATTATGTAGCGCTTTACAAAGTCCAGTGTCATGTCACTAACTGTCCCTTAAAGGGGCTCACAAAGTAGTAATGTATATTCAAACATAGCTTGATTGTAGGAACAAAAAACTGGTGTATTTCTGTAAATCCTTAAAGAGTGGTAAGCTACAGACACGACAGTATTAAATGTAAAAAAAAAAAAAAAAAAAAAAAAAAAAAAAAAAAAAAAAATCATGTACAGATAAAAAATACTTGATCTATGGTGCTTCTACTGTGAATTGTTCTCTGTACTGGTACAGACAAGATAAGAAGGAGGAATAAAATGTCAGGTACCCTTTTCCAAGCTCTGTCTACTGAACACAACAAAAATCTATTTAATGATGTGAATTGGAGGAGTTTGCCTTCCCTGTTGTCTATCGCCCCACCCTCTTCCCCCATTATCTCAATCATGCATGATCCTGCTCCCTTACCCACATGAGCTGGCTGCTTTCTAACAAGTTGGTGCACTGATGTTTTACAATGAAAGAAAATATTCCAGAGCGGTAAAACGAAGTTCCATAGTACTGTAATTGTGATTGTTTTTAACAGATGACAAGAATATTTGTAGACACTTGTACCTGATGCTGAGACCAGATACCTTTTAATATACAGTAGTATCATATCCGTATACTTCATTCCCAGGAGTAGTAAAAACTTTCAGCAGCAGGCCACATTTTTAGGTTTTGGTATGTTCCATCTAATTCATTAATAACTTTTTATCCTGTTTGCATTCAAAAAATGCTATTCACACTTCTTTTTTAGCTTCTAGGAGTTGAGTCTTTGAGTTTAGTTTCTTTATTATATTTGGATTTATGCATCCGTGCAGCAGGTTTACCTAGGTCAAATAATGTCCATTGAATTCATCCGGAAAAAAAACTGCATATTTGGAATGCTAAACCCTGTTGATAAAGAGAATGGCAAACAAACCCTTTTTAAAGCCGGACTTGTCACACTTGTTGGTCCGATTTGCTCCAACAAGGAGAAAAAAAGATTGTTTCTGATCCAAGCTTGCCATATGAACCATTTATGTTTTTCCCCTAATCATGTCTTCTCAAAGAAAAATAAATTCAGTTTGATGTCCTTCTCTGCACTCTCTCCAGTTCCACAATATCTTTTTTTGTGAACTGGTGTCCAAACTAAACTGCATATTCCAGATAATGTCTGTCTAATGCTTTGTACAGGGTCAGGATTATGTCTTGATCTCTGGAGTCTATACGTCTTTTATTACAAGAAAGTATTTGCTTGTTTCAGAAACTGCAGCTTTGCATAGCATTCTATCATTAGGGCCTATTACACCCAAGCAAATGCACTTGCAATGCTTAACTGATCAGCAATCCTATCAGTAGTTTATTGATTGGAAATCCCAAATTACTAATCATATGCATCCCATTTTGCCATTCCAATTCTCCTCCTGGATAGAAATCAGGATTTTGATCAGATGTACTTGATTATTTGTACACACAATACAACTTGTGTACTTTCTGTTGATGTTTATCAACACATCTAAACTACCAACTGGAACCCCAACCCCCCCCCACACACACACACACACACACTATATGTTTCATGATTGGTTCAGGTTCCTTTAAATTCTCTTGAATCTGTGTTAATCTGTTGGATAGTAATGGACCCAACACTAAATCTTTGGGGTACAACACGTTCTGATATGCTCAAACTCTCCTTGTAATCATAATGATTGGAAATAATGCATCGCTTGGACACTTTCTACTGGCTGTCCAGAGGTGGGGGCTCTTCCAGGGAGCCAGAAGATGGACTAGATTGATCATGTCTCAAATGCAAAGGTACAGGCCAGTTTGGGTACAGCTGGAGCTATGAATTATGTCTCCTGAACCCAAAATCTACACCAGCGAGGGAACTGGACAGCAGGCTTTGGGGAGTATAAAAGTGCTTAACAACTTTTTTCTTTAATTGCTGAGAGGGCAGGAGAAAATGGTGGGGCATTCAAGTCTTGCGATGAAATGGACTTTAAGTTGGACTAATTTAAGTTAGATTGGCACAGTGACCTGCCAAGGAGGATATTAGTTTACAATCAGGTCATTGGGAACGGGTTAGGAATGAAATATAAAAAGAATTTACTATGCTGAGCTGCAAGTATACAACAAACATAACAAAATAAAGTGCATAGTGCTAATATGAAATGTTAACTAATTACTTCAAAATATCTAATAAAAAAAGTTTTCTTTTAATTTTTAAGTTACATGGTTACTTTGCACATTAGTGTACTTGAGCAAAGTAGTGGCTACTTTCTCCAAACTTGCTTTGCACTAGCTTTATGTTGATAGGTGGGCAGAAAAGTTAGGTGGGTGATGATATTCATGCAGTTATTGGCAATGACCCATGCTTCTTTTGTTTTTGCCTGGGAGTCATTCATTAATCATTCTTCAATCCTAAATGACTAGGAGGTGATGTTTTTGATGTAAATAAATAATGGGAAATAGACTTGCAACTCATTATTGTATATTATTAGGTTGTTTTTTTACCATAATCATGTCCATCACCATTAAGCCAACCATCCACCTTCCAACAAGGCAGCTTTTCAGTTTGGAGGCTTTTTCATTTTTAATTATTTCTTTTACCCAACTCTCTTTTTTTAACATTTATTTAATATAAATATATATATCCTTCCCACAGCTCTTCTTCTGCTGCATCTCTTTGTAGTTCTCTTTATTGGCTTCCATTTCACCTTAGAATCAAATTCAAGCTCCTGTGTTTTGCCTTCAAAACCATCCACAGTTCTTGTCCCACTTACCTTTCTGACCTGGAAAAAAAATACTCCCCTAGTCGCTCTCTTCTCCTCCAATGACCTACTACGGACTTCTTCACTCATAACCTCATCACACGCACGGCTACAAGACTTTTCTAGAGGTGTCCCAACTCTCTGGAATGGTCTTCTTTGTCCTATTTGGCTTGCTCCTACCTTCCGCTTATTTAAAGGATCACTCAAAACCCATCTTTTCAAACTTCCCTACCCATCTTCTTCTGTCTTTTGAAACCCTCACTACTTCCCACCACTACATATCTCCCCTCCTATTGTGTGATAATTCCCCCACCTCCTAGATTGTAAGCTCCTCGGGACAGGGTCCTCCCCTCCTGTGTCACCGTCTGTCATTTGCAACCCCTATATAATGTACAGCGCTGCCTAATATGTTGACGCTATATAAATCCTGTATAATAATAATTGTTCTGGCTGCTTACTCCTAACTACTAATATTTAGTGCTTTAGACCCTAGAATGCCACTAAATGTCTGTGCAAATGACGAAGCACCTGGCTTCAGTGTTTGTTGCTCTAAGGTCCTAGTATGTGTATCAAACTCTTAGTAGCTCTCAATGGCTTTCACAGCCCTGACATGTAACTACAAGCTATTTTAAGGTTTGTTATCACAATGACTAGAGTTTGAGTTTTACCATGTTATCTGTGATTGCAGACAGGCTTTCAATTGGGAGGCCCTGGGAAAGCCTACAACCCAGAAAAAAACTTCAAAATACTAGCTTATAGCCATTCTTTTTGATCATTTGCTACTGAAAGATGGACAAACCAATAAAAGTCATCCAAGCTGAGACATTTGGCAAGTCGCGTAGTGAAAGATTTCAGAGGTTAGCTACAGTGAGGGAAAGAGGTAATTAATCGCTTGCTGATTTTGTACGTTTGCCCTCTGACAAAGAAATGACCAGTCTATAATTGTAGTGGTAGGTTTATTGTAGCTGTGAGAGACAAAATAACAAAAGAACCCAGTGCTCAAAAGTCAGAACTTGATGTGCATTGTAATGAGTGAAACAGGTATTTGATCCCCTATCAACCAGCAAGATTTTGGGCTCCCTGGTGTCTTCCCTGTATGCAGGTAATGAGCTGAGATTAGGAGCACCCTCTGTAAGGGAGTGCTCCTAATCTAAGATTGTTACAGTACCTGTGTAAAAGACACCTGTCCACAGAAGGAATCAATCAACCAGATTCCAAACTAGCCACCATGGCCCAGACCAAAGAGCTGTCCAAGGATGTCAGGGACAAGATTGTAGACCTACACAAGGCTGGACTAGTCTACAAGACTATCACCAACCAGCTTGGCGAGAAGGTGACAACAGTTAGAGCAATAATTTGCATATGGAAGAAACAAAAATTAACTGTCAATCTCCCTCCGCCTGGAGCTCCATGCAAGATCTTCCCTCATAAGAACGGTGACGAAGCAGCCCAGAACTATGTTGGGGGTGGCCTGCAAGGTCCCTTTGCTCAAGACAGCACATGAACAGGCCCGTCTGCAGGAGAATTGTGTGAAAGTGTTGTGGTCAGATGAGACCAAATGTGAGCTCTTTGGTATCTACTCAACTCGCAATGTTTGGAGGAGGAATGCTGCCTATGACCCTAAGAACACCATCCCCATCGTCAAACATGGAGTTGGACACATTATGCTTTGAGGGTGTTTTTCTGCTAAGGGAACAGGATACCGTCATCACAGAGAAGGAACAATGGACGTGGCCATGTTCCGTCAAATCTTGGCACCTCCTTTCCTCAGCCAGGGCATTGAAAATAGCTCGTGGATGGGTATTCCAGCATGACAGTGACCCAAAATACAAGGCCAAGGCAACAAAGGAGTGACTCAAGAAAAAACACATGAACGTCCTGGAGTGGCCTAGACAGTCTCCAGACTGGTTGATAGGGGATCAAATACTTATTTCACTCATTACAATGCACATCAAGCTCTGACTTTTGAGCACTGGATTTTTGAGGGTTCTTAACAACTTTTGTATATCTTTTGTATAACTTTTGTTGTTATTCTGTCTCTCACACCTACAATAGACCTACCATTACAATTATAAACTGGTCTTTTCTTTGTCAGAGGGCAAACTTACAAAATCAGCAGGGATGAAATACTTCTTTCCCTCACTGTATATCAACTGTGAAATGTTTGGGGAGATAGAGAGATCATCTTTTCATCTGCTTTGGAGGTTCAGTTTATTGCTCATTCTCAGCTAGGACCCATGTCGGTTATGACTGTTAGTGAATGCACTACACAGGTATATCTGTAAATTTTAAACTGGAACTTTAGTTCTGTTTTAAATAAAACTTAAAGTATAGGAAAGGATGCAGGAGGCTGGGAACTTCATATCAATACATGCAAAGGTCAAAAACATATTGGGGAGTTTGATTGACTTTAAGAGCTGTTGTAGGACTAAGCCACTAAAATACTACTTTAATACTTGATTAGGAATCTTTTTGCATTATAGCAAACTAAAACCTATATAAACATTACTTTAGCATTGCAACCAGCTTTAAATTTTAAATATAAAAAAAAAAAACTGACTGAGTTTTTGACATTTGGATATTCATCTATCCATTTAAATGGTAGTTTTCCATTTTCTTTCAGGTTTTGGTTGCTATTTTAAAGCATTTGAGATCATTTCAGGTGAGCAACCAATCATTTTCTGCACTTTGGTACATTTTTGGTACTTTATGTTTTGATTTGTAAAAGAATGTGCAGGGTTCCCAATTTATTTGGGTGTATGGAAATAACAGTCATTTTAAGAATCTTGAGCGTTATTCACATTTGGGAACACACTGCTATTATTATGAACACAACTATAAATAAATAAAAAAAAAATATATATATATATATATATATATATATACACATACATACACACACACACACTAGTATGTGCCTGCAGTGTAAATGTATACATCTCCATTTTCCCCTGCATGCAGCTGTTTGTAATTCCTTTTACTTTCCGGGGAGAGATGTATTTATGGAGTTACAGTATTCCCATCAGCAAAACTATTGTCTATAGACCTGTAAACAGATGCTTACATCAGTTTACTAATAAAAAGATGCATTGTTTTTTTCATTCTGTGGTTTACATATATGGAACATGTGGGTCATCCACGGTTTACAAGTTTTTATCAGACTACAGTGATAGTAAATGCCATACAAACACTGTGCTCCTGGATAATAGCACTTTGCTGTCACATATGTAGTATACAATGTTCCTCTTCAGAATAAATAGTGTCTCCAGAACAGATATACAGTGGTAGTATTATCTCTGGAGACTATATAAATGTAATGGCAGTAATGTTTGGCAGGGCATACTTAGAATGTATTTTGCTTTATCTATAGACACAGCACAACAGTTTAGTTTAAGCTCATGCTTCTGCTAACAAGTTATGTCTGAAGATTGTTAAAAGCTTTAATACAAGGATACAGATCTTTATTTTAGCAATTTGTCTATAATTATCAAATATTATTGGACACAGCTTCAAATAATTGTCCCTTTGCTTTGTAAATCAAGCCTATCTAGTTTTTCTCTTTATTTTCCACTGGTGGCTTTATTCTCCAGGCTGGCAGTGCTCTTTTACCATAAGGTATTCAGATAAGTAGCATTTATCTACAGGACAACTTCCCTCCACTTTCCTTGTGCCATAGGAGAAGGGAGTGTTCCGTACTTCTCAAAGAAGGGCCTGCATGACAAATTGCAAGGCTGAAGTTCACCTTTACTCAGTGAAGCTAAGAATTTTACCTACCTACAGGATCTGATACATTGTCACTGAAAAAGTTAGACTTGAAACCCTGAGAGAATGTTTTACTTATTAATATGAGCTTCCACTAAGGAATGGTTTTAAGTTATCTGATACATTGTCACTGAAAAAGTTAGACTTGAAACCCTGAGAGAATGTTTTACTTATTAATATGAGCTTCCACTAAGGAATGGTTTTAAGTTTTTTCTTTTTTTCCTTAATCTGTCCAGCTCATTTATTTATGTGATGTTGAACTCACAAAATGTGTGGTGTTACACCATATCATATGATTGATGTGAACATAAATGAATGGCGAGACCTGTATATTCTGAAGTGTGCGATTTATCATCTAGAAGTAAGGGCTTGTACATGGATACAATTTCCCTGTAGTTTTCCAGGAAAGATTCTTAAAGCTGAACCTGTATATTAAACCATGTAAATTATTTTAGTTAGACTGATTTTAAATTTGTGTGTTTTAATGGTAAATTTATTAAATTATATAAAAATTCACCAGGACCAGTGACAAATTTGTGTCATTTACAATGATAGTAAATAAAAAAAAAAAATGACCCAGAAAAGATAAAATGACAACATGTCCTATAGTTTGCCAACCATACGAGCTATAACTCCCATAGTTTCAGGTTACAGGTTGCTCAGAATAAGAGATGTTTCTGATTTATTGTCTGAAGGACAAAGCTTCATAAATTATTAGGGGTGTTACTAGTCCATTATCTTATGGTGGTTGAACGAAATTACAAATTCTTGTAGGGAAAAGACAACTTGTATTAATCCCAAACATGCAGTAGTATTATTACTATACAGAATTTATATATTGCCAACATATTACGCAGTGCTGTACATTAAATAGGGGTTGCAAATAGACAGATACAAACAATGGCACAGGAGAAAGAGAGGACCCTGCTCAGAAGAGTTTACGATCTAAGAGCTGGGAGAAGTATCACACAATTGGAAGGGGGATATGGAATGGTGGGTAAGTAGTGAGGGTTTAATAGACATAATATGACAGGTAGGCAACTTTGAAAAGATGGGTTTAAGAGCACCTTTAAATGAGCAGAGTAGGAGGAAGCTGAATAGGAGGATGAATACCATTCCAGAGAGTCAGGGTAGCTCTCAAAAAGTATTGAAGTTGTGCGTTTGACAAGGTTATGAGTGAGGAAGTCATTAGTAGGTCATTGGAGGAGGGAAAGCAGCTAGGGTAGTATTTTTCGATCTTTAAACTGTTTGCTTTGTTTAAAAGTAAACTACAGGGCAACATTCAAATACACATATGAATTACAACCATTTGAGAATTTTACCTGCCAATGTGTTTTATTTTTAACCATTCCATCCTGAGACTTACACAGCTTTGCCACTCAGTATTATTTTTTATTAATATTAATAAACAGGATTTATATAGTGCCATATATTACGCAGCGCTGTACATTAAATAAGGGTTGCAAATGACAGACAAATAAAGACAGTGACACAAGAGGAGAGGACCCTGCCCCGAAAAGCTTACAATCTAGGAAGTGGGGGAAGTACAACACAATAGGAGGGGAGATCATTCAGTACAGCCCTATCTATCAGAGGAAGGGTCATGATCATTTTGTGATTTTATTTTGCTTTACCTTACTGGTCAACTCCCCATTTTCAGCTTAACATTGGGTCCAGAAAAGGAGAAGCAGCAACAGACAAGCTCATTTCTGTATAGTTGATAAAGCAATTGTCTGTGCTCCAACCATAATGCATCTTGTACTGTAAAGCTGCGTACACACGGCAAATTTTTCTCGCCCGATAATCGG
>NC_092861.1:62951982-62975826 GCF_032062135.1 Pyxicephalus adspersus
GCAGCTTTAAAGCCTTTGTCAAATATTTGTCAAGTGACATGTAGCAGCCACTCCTATAAAAAAGGAGTGTATATTTGGATCCCCTGAAAGTTAGAATTTTACCAACCACTAGAAATCAAGATACTGGATACAGGGATAGAAACGAGTATATGCCTTCAAAGAATATACATAAAAAAATGTTCTAACTAAGGTGCAATATGACTCGCCCAACGAGAGAGAGAGCAGCCTCTGTATTCCTTTGTCACTCTACGGGTCCTGTGCTACCACAGGTAATATGACCGCCCTTGCTGACATGAGTGTGCAGAGCCAGAACTGAGCCAGGGCTCCGCGATCGACACGCATATCCATGGCAATCCACCCCTGACTTGGATAATTTCCCATGGTACACCTGAAGATCTCTCACGGCACACTGGTTGAAAATCACTGCTTTAGGTGATATTTATCAAATCAAAATATAAATTGTACATGTAAGCAATGTTAATTTTTCATGTTTTAGATTGTGTGTGGGGAGGGAGGTAAAATTTTTGTTAGATGCTCTTTGTTGTCTATTTCTTCTGCCAAGTAATATTAATACGACAGAAGGATGACTGTCTAAGCAGAAATGTCTTCGAGTTTTGGAGAGATCTTCTGTTATATACTCCTTTACCTCTAGGTCAAGCTCCCATTGCTAAAGAATGATGCTAATTGCCTGGATGTAAAGCTGATCTTTTGGTTTCAGCAGTTTGTCTGATACAAGCATGCAAATAACTTTGTGACAAGTTGACATTAAGCTGAACACCTGAGCTGCAAATTCATTGTGGTTCAGTGATCAGAGGATCAGAATACCAACAGACAAGCTGTATTTTTGTAACCAGGTCAGAAATAGCAGCAGTTTACATAATCTACGATTATAGGTCCTCTTTGACAGGTAGCTGAAGAGATCACAGCCAAAAATAGCAGAGACTCTGTGTAAACATATCTAAGTAGCAGCTGCTAGGTATATAATGTAGCAAAACAAAAATCAAATAGAATTTAATATTATAGGCTTGAAATGAGCAGATTATGAATATTATCCAAGCCGAAAAACCCTATTAAACTTTTTGAGAAAGATGTTTGTTACATTTCTAGTAATGTTTGCATTGACCTATGGAAAGTTTTTAACCAGCTTGTACTATATGCAGTTACTATATGCTTGGGTTCACTTTTTAATTCAAATTTTGCTGACATCAAAACAATATTTTATATTGAAACATAATGTATAAACATATTGTGACAGCCATTCCCAGATTATTTTTTTTAGGTTGCACAACAATAAATATGACTGGGCTGTTTTGGTTATATGAGTTCACTATTATCTTAATAGAATACCATAGTGTGAGCTTTAAAATGTAATTTTACTGCTCCATGTGAAAACGTCTTGAGCAAACATTTCTGCACCCAAACAACTAAAATACAATAAATATATTTTGGCCAAGAGCATGCATTTTTCTATCAATGAAATTAAAAAGACTTGATAAACTTCATAATAATTTTCATGTACTAGTGGTTAGCCGTCATAGTGTATTTTAATCATGTTCTTTGCCAGTAAAAATGTTTACTTCCATCAGCCCCGTCTAAAAGGAAAACCAGATTAATTCAAATTCATTAATAAAATTTCAAGTGTATCTGAATCCAACTTAGGAGGTTTTCCTGCTTCAGAGATGCATTATGATATTGGAGGAAATCTTTCTCCTTTTAGACAACTGGAACGGACGTATTAAATTTTTGCCCACTAGTGCTGCTGGTTCACATCTTTTGTTTCTAATTTTTCCCAGTTAAGACACATAAAACTAAAAAAATGACAGGTTAGACTGTCACTGCCCTGCTCTATCCAACCTTGAAAAATGGCTTTAGAAACTGATATTTATTGAACTTGCATTTACAAATTATTATTATTAAGTTAAAGTGGAAGTAAACCCAAAACAAAAAAATCACACTTACCTTCAATCCCTTAAAGCAGTCTATCCATCAGGAGGTTTCTTCCATCAGTCCTGCGTCGTTCCTGTATCTGTCTTCGGCCTGGCACAGGGAGAGTGCCGGGTGCCAACATCTTCTCTTCTTCCGTGTTCTTTTTCCTACATCACCCGATCTTGCACTGCGCAGCCACGAGTTGGGGTGACGTAGTTTTGGAAAAAACTTGGGCATGCGGCAACTTTTTTTCAATTGATGAAGGGGCTTGCGCAGATAGATCAGCCAAGAGCCTCCTTGGATGCATGAAGTGGGTTTCCCAGGAGGCTCTGGGCTCCCATTCATTCTTGATCACCTTTCAAATCAATCGGTTAAGTACAGTTACTTATTAGCATTGTTTACCATAAACTGAGGAGGTTTGATCTGTATTTTTAAGAAAAAAAAAGACAAGATACACTAATCATTAAATCATAATTCCAATCAAACAGCTAAATACATAATGTTACACGTACTTTGTGAGCTGTTCAACCTGCCAAAAAGGGCAGCACGGTGGCTCAGAGATTTTCACTTTGCAGCGCTAGATTTGAATCTTGACCAAAACACTATCTGCATGGAGTTTGCAGGTTCTCACCCTGTTTGCATGGGTTTCCTTCGGGTACTCTAGTTTTCTTCCACATTCCGGAAACAACTGTTAGGCTAATTGTCTTCCACCCAAAAAAATTGCCCTAAGACTGTATTAATGACATATGACTATGGTAGGGACATTCGATTGTGAGCCCCTTTGGGAGACAGTTACTGACATGACTATGGACTTTGTAAAGCTCTGCATAATATGTTGGTGCTATATAAGGAATGTGTAATAATAATAATAAATATTTGTGATTTTCCCCCTGCCACTTTTATGATTCAATTATCCATGCCACATTGTATAGCTAGAGGGTGACATCATTAATAACTGCAGGTCTGCCAGTTCTTGTGTCATTTCCCTGCCTTCAGCCCACTCATTGAAGTGTGAATAATCACCAACTTCTACAACTCTTCCTGTGGTTTCTCCAGCTTTTAGGTCTCCCTAAACATCACCCACTCCAGCTTCAATTTCCTAAAATATGCTCAGATGATGACACTGCAACGGAAAAAAGTCCATTGGGCTTACAGTTCAGCCACTTCACTCCTATTCACTTTTATTCCTAGGTTTTGGGGTGATTAATCTAAAAACTGAATGTAATTGTTCTAAAACTATATTAAGATACATGCAATATTTGTAACTTATACTGAATATAGCTAGACTATATACCTATATATAAAAGCTAAGTATACATTTTAAGGATTTGATGGAGTTACACTTTAAATGACCCCTGAGTGATGGCCTTCAGAAAACATGAAAAATGGGATCTATGATTGTCTAGCTTTGCTTTCCAGCAGAAGTTAACCCATAGCTACCCTTGAATAGGGGAATTTTTATTTTACACTTCATCTGTCATTTTCTATAGCCCCTGCTGTGTGGCCTTACATGAAATACAACAATGTAGTGCAAACACTTTAATGAATTTAATGAGGCGTTTTGTGTGAATAGTTGGAAGGCCAAATTAAGGTGTTCCAATAACAAAAGCTGTCCAATCTAATTTAATTCAGGAAGTTTGTGCCAGACTGTGTAATTTGCAGCCCCCTGCCCTGGACATCTTGGCACTTCCTGGTAGGGTTGTAACCTCTCATCATAGAGGATGGCTGTACTGCTCTATTAGTCAGACTACATTATACTGTCAGGGATTTGGGTCAGACTAGACTGTCCCCTTGTGAATTGTCCACTCAGTACTGCCGTTTTGTGTGGGTTGCATAATCTCTGCTACAATTTCCTAACCAAGAAATCCCAGCAGCCTATTTTCCTTCATTCTCAGCAACTCGGTGCTTTTTATTTACATTGGACAAATTGATTATGGCAATCCCTTCTTCCTGATGAACTTTTCCCAGACTGATTTTCTTGTCACAACAGCAGTCATTCTGTAATGCTATTGAATTTTTTCCTCAATTACAGTGTATAAATTTTATTTGGATCTCATGTCATCCGTTATCTGTGCAAAGAGATTTATGGGTGGATGTGGCGTGTTTAATGCCAGCAAATTTTCATATTGCATTGCTGTGCATGCTAAATGCACTCTAATAAGAGGCTGAGGTTTATGAGAAACACAGGAGACCTAGTACTGTACCACCCTGGCTGCATAATAATTTATCCCAACAGTAATAATCTATATATGTGCAAAAAACTCATGTTATAACAGTTTAGGTTAAAATTCAGAAGATTTCAAAAGTTTTTAAAGTGAAGCATGTCTTCAGTGTTCTGTGAAGTTGTTATTTCTAATATCAAATATGTATTTGTAACATTGTACCAAATATCAGCCAGGAGACTATCTGCAAAGAGTTTGTATGTTCCCCCTGACTTCCTGACAGAAACATGCAGTTCGGTTATTTGGCTTCCCTTTCAAAATTGGCCTTAGACTGTATTAATGACATATGACTATAGTAAGAAAAATTAGATAGTGAACCCCTTTGGGGGACAGTTAGTGACTATGGGCTTTGTAAAGCCCTGCATGCAATATACAGGTTTTAGCACTATATGAATGCAAGCTAATAATAATAACATAGGCCTGTTTATGCTGCCCCTTTAGTTACTCATCTCCACTGCTCTTAGTGCAGATGACTCTTGTGTTTGGCATTGCACTCTATGCAGCCTGTTGAATGCCTAAACAAATTTTGCTGCATTATCCCTAGATCTACGATTCACTTTCCTTTCCTGTGGAGATGCCGTATCATCTATCCAAAAGATTCTCAACTTCAGTCTTTGAGAGCCTTTTTTTTATTAGTTGACAGTAAATTAAGTTTACAAAGTGACTCTGTTAATACCTATATGTGGCCATACTAGACTGGAGGACATATTAACACATAACTGGTGCAATTAAATGAATACTAACTTTCATTCAAATAATCTAAGATAAATCAAAATATAAAACTGATTTTTCTGCAAGTGTTTTAATAAATATAATATACGTAAAAGAAAAAAATTATGATTTCTATAATGTTTAGTAAAGTAGTAAACTGCAGGTTGGCAACAAAGTACTTTATTTTCCTAAGCCACAACAAATCATGAATCGGTACTCTAATCTTTCATGATACAAAATAATATATATTTTATGCATGTATGCCACTCTTAGCAGTGACTATGTGACATCGCTGGTAAAATACATAACAAAAAAAAGAAATAATTTGTCTATTTATCCCCCACAAATGCATTATAAATTGAATCTGACACCTGGTCCAGCCTCTAGTTTTATGGCTGTAATACCTTTTGTCTTAACAACTCTCTCAGTTGCATTTAGGAATATTTGAACTATGCCTTTTTGTGGGAGTAAAAGTACCTGGAAGATTTAGAATTTTCTCTTGTAAGAGATATTTAGGGCATGCCAGGTTCATGTTATTAATCTAAAACCCTCCTTTGTGTGTCTGTTTCCTTTGGAGTTAACCACTTAAATGCTCCAGGGGATACAAATGTACAATATAACAAAAATGGGATTTATATAACGGAAATATCTTGTTGGCCTCCGTCCCTGCAATATGCAATAATGCTAATAAGTTATGGGATGTCTGCTTTTGTTGTTGGGTGGAGTGAATATAAAATGGCTGCCATTTCCTTTAATAGGAAATAATAGAGGTTTCCTTTCCTAATAATAATTTGAAATTTCAGTTTTTTTCAACTGAATAGAGTTTATATCCCTGTCAATAAACTTTTGTGTTCACATCATCTTATGATTTATACACCCCTGTATGATGGCACTGCAGGATCACTGACCTCACTTTTGTGGGGGACACCATTAACATCCTAATTGAAGTCAAAACGTACTCTATTCAGGTCTTTAAATTGATGTGAGTTGAGTAATGTACATGTCAGAATAATTTGTCCCTTAATCAGATTAAAAGTTTGAAGTAAACACACTAATTTATAAAATAAAGGAAAGTTGGAAACTGACGGTCACCTTTAACCCTAAACATTTTCTGGGTTACAACATCAAAGGGTAGTAAATAAATTTGGTCATTTTTTGCAGTATCTTTCTCATAATTCTCCTTATAAAGATCCTGCTCATCCTCCCAAGTGGTGAGAGGCTGCAGGCAGAGAGAAAGGATAACAGTCAAATTTAGATTGCAGTAGTAATATACTTTGCCACTCTTTTTCTGTCTAAGTTGATGAATCTTGAATTTAAAAAAACCTACACAATGTAACCGAATCATCCTCGGTATTCCAGTTTTACTGGAACAAGAAGACTTTTACCTTAGCCTTTACCCTAATGGTATGGTTACATATGGATTTGCTTCTACAATTTCCATCTGTTTAGCCCATTTTTTTACCCTTTCCCAAGATGAGTAGCCTCAAAACTGATTTAGCTGCTTCCGCACATTCCCTTGAGGAATTAGTGGGGTTGTGTTTTATGGTTTTCTTATGCTCTTTAATTTCTCCCAAATATGGACTGTCTTTATGACAGATAGTTCTTTAAAGGCCTCTTAACAGCAAGCTAGCTGTGCCCTTGTCACAGAACTACAAGTAGGCAGTCATGGAAGTTTACACTCACTGCTGATTTTGTAGTTGTGACTCTGAGCTGAGTAATGTTAGACCAATGCAAAAAAACTGCTGCAGAGAGCAGTGTTCCATATCTATCACACGCTAGCAAGAGGGAGGCTTTTCTGCCCTGGTTGTGCCTGCTTTATTGTAAAAAAAAAAACAAAAAAAAAAAAAGTAGAGCTAGGTACTAACTTGCAATAATTATCATTAGAAAACGAACGACTAACGATTATGCACAATTGTTTTGAACCATCATATTGTGCACAATTCTGTACATGTATTCTGTACATGTTGTAACAATACAATCGTTCAAATATAATCCACCAATAATGTACACACGCTAGATACGATTGTTTGAACGATGCAGGAAGTGACATGTAAAGGTGAAAGTGTACTGCAGAAACATCCATGATCACTGAAGGACTGTACACACAATAGATAGTGAATGATCGTTGCTCAGTCAGACCCGCTGGGGCGTTTCCACCGACAATCCTCGTTCGTCGGCATCGTTGTGCACTTTTTTTTGTTCAGGATTATCAGAGGATCGGTCGTTAGTCATTCCTTTCCAACGATAATTATTTGCAAATGTGTGCGCAGCTTAAGGCAGTACCACCATGCAATATTGATGCCCCATATTGGTATCCTGTGATTTTCTCTTTGTTCTTTTTCTCCCTCTTCTCCCAACCATTGTTCCTGTTCTTGCTGCAAGCCCTCTGACCTCTGTCTGTTATCAGTGATCATAGCACTGTCATTTTTCCCACACCATGAACACTTTTACTTGGCCTCTTCACCTTGGACATTGTATCTTCTCTTATCTGTGTGTGAATCAGCGCTGGGACATTGTTGTATGAGTGTAAATCCATGTAACTGCAACTGTGTGGGTCTTGCTGGCTGTTATCATTTTATACTTCTTTGACACTGCCAATCAGGGAACACACATATGGAAAATGTTAGTTCTGTATAGTGTGGTGACAACTAATATTGATTGTGCCAAACAACTGAATCAAGAAGCTTAAACATGCACAGAAGCTGTATTCGATCATAATGATTTTTTTTGCATTATGTGTGCAAAGATGGGGTTAGTAGACAGTAAAAAAAAACACAGGGCCAAATAAAAAGTTTGTTAATTGAAGAGTTTCTATAGTTGTGTAATTGATTGTGATAAACAGGATGGATGCATTTTGTTCTCAAATGTTGCATCAATTTTTATCAACTTTAAAACTGAATATCTGCTGGCAACAGGTAAAAAAGAGCATGTGACTCGGCTTATCATTCAGCGCCGTGTGCTTAGGAAATCTCCAGTTGGGAGCAGCCAAGTCTGAATTGTTTTTCACCAGAATACTGAGCGTATTTTTTGTATTCTGTAAAAAATTGTATTAATTTACAGTCACATGTATTTAGTGTATACCAAGTGTACATACTTAGGGAGCATGATTGTAATACTGGTGTGTCTAACCAGTGTAAAAACTGCAATTTATGTCCTCTCTCCCAATAAGCAGGCTCCATTTGTCAGATTCACAGCAATGTGCAATGCAAAAAACCATTTTTCCCCAGTCTAAATGCTGCTTTAAAGGGGTAATATTAGAACAACGGTAGATTGAGAGACTTTTTTATTAGTATATGTGTACGTGTTTTATTATTATAGGATAGCTTTCATGTGCTACTTGATATTGCTGATTGTTGGACTATCCTAAAGACAGTTCATATTTAGGAGATATTAAAGAGCATAACAAAACCATAAAACACAACCCTTCTAATTCCTGAAGGGAATGTGTGGAAGCGCCTAAATCACTCTTCATGCTACTCCTCATGGAAAAGGGTAGCTTGTATTAACAAAAAAAGTGTGTTAGCGTGCTTAAAAAATTGTGTGGGCAACAGATTATATTCACAGAAAAAAATGGTTACATAATTGTGATATGACTATGGACTTTGTAAAGCACTGCGTAATATGTTGGCGCTATATAAATACTGGATAATAACTATGCACATTCTACACTAAATGTACATAGACAGTGGGCTAGCAGTGTTAATAGATGCCCATGATCAGCATTAAAGTAAACCTGTCACATCAAATTATTAGTATTTCACAACAGAAGTTTAGAACACTCCTTTGGGTGCCCTGGGAGCTCTAAAAGTTCTGCCTTTCATTTGTTTACTTCCCCCAACATACTGCAGTCTGTTATCACCTCTATGGGCATGCCAAAGCTCCAAATTAGAGCTAAGATTACAGGAAATGTGCTCCCAAGTCCAATTCTAAAGAAGCCATTACATTTTTCACAGACTGCACAGAACTGGATTTCATTTCCAGTCTAGGTCATCAAAAAACATTTAGTAATTCATGTGACAAGAAAGATTATTTATGTGAACATTAATAAATGGTTTTATGTATTTCTTTATTACTGACTGAGAATTTGGTAAGCCCCTAGAAGTTACCATGTCTGAAGAAATAAGCAGTGCTTGCATGCCAATATGTAGATGTAACTTGTAAAAAGGTGACATTTTTCCCTTCCTCATTCTTTGAAAACAGTAACTTCCTGACAGAAGAGCCGAGGTGACTGTAGTAGGTCTCCTGGGCTTCCTCTAGAACGGATACGTGTCAATTTTTAAAGTGTTTACCGAAACAAATGCCAAGACTTGTTTACTGGATTTTTTATTTGTTAAGGAATTTGGATTTTTCCGTTCATGTTATAAATAGCACGTCTTCAGTAATAACCTTCCACTTTTTCTTTTCACAACCTGTTGTTGGCTAGCTGTAAAGAATTCCAATCCAATTAAAAAGCAGGCCATTGTTTTCTGAGCTGCTGGATTAACTAAATATGACCATGTACATTCCTACTTAATGATGTTGCAAAATAGCACCCAACTAACTTCACCAAGTTTGTATCTATAACTACCCCTTGGACTGTATTAGGGCAGGAGAGCTCATATAGGAGCAGAGCACAGATAGGCCCCATTGGGGTCATGTAAAAAGACCTTCTCCTAAATGACATGTTAAGGAGGCTTGATTATGTACGCAGAAGAAAGTTCAGATTTATATTATTTGGCAGTTAAAGACATGGAGGCATGCTATAAAATATTTTAACAGAAAAGATTGCAGTTTTTCAACTACACTTGTGCTTTATAGACATCTTATTTAACACTTTCCATATTTGGAATAGCAGTGGGTCAGGGTACAAACTGCTTGTACACGCACCTATCTCTCATCTGGACTACTTTAACATCCTCCTCTCTGGTATTCCACTAACCCGACTCTCTTCAACCTATTATGAACGCTGCAGCCAGGCTCATCAATTCTTCCCACCCCTCTTCTTCTGCTGCATTTCTTTGTAGTACTCTCATTGGCTTCCATTTCACCTTTCAATCAAATTCAAGCTTCTGTGCTTTGCCTTCAAATCTCTCCACAGCTCTTGTCCCACTTACATTTCTGACCTGGTAAAAGAATAATTCCCTAGCTGCTCTCTTCGCTCCTCTAATACCATACTAATGACTTCGTCACTCATAGCGTCATCACACACACAACTTCAAGACTTTTCTAGGGTTGTCTCAACTCTCCGGAACTCTCTTCCCTGTACTATTCGGCTTGCTCCTACTTTGTGCTCATTTTAAAGAGCTCTTAAAATCCATCTTTTCATACTTGCCTACCCATCTTCTTCTGTGTCTTAAAACCCTCACTATTTACCCACCATTCCATATCCCCATCCTATTGTGTGCTACTTCCCCTACTTCTTAGATTGTAAGCTTTTCTGGGCAGGGTCCTCTCCTCCTCTTGTGTCATTGTTTGTATCTGTATATCATTTGGTACCACTATTTAATGTACAGCACCGCATAATATTTTTGAGCTATATAAATACTGTTAAAAAATAATACTTTTTAATGTGTCCCATATGGACAATTTTGATGGGTTCTGTATGGAGCAAGTAAGAGTCAAACCCCTAACCCGAGGTTTTTGTTTTTGTTTTTTTGCTCACTGCTTACTTAATTCTCAAGATTTAATTTTACTTGCCATCCTAAAGATGCAAAAAAAAGTTTCATCTTTCAAATGTGAGCAAAAATTGGAAATTGTTTTGTATTTGCATGCACTAACACACAAAATTTGCAACTATCATATTATCATTCTGCACATTCTCTGTTTTCAGGAAATATATAATGTGTTTGGGTGGGGGGGTAAGGTATTTACAGTCCTAAGTTGTATGTATTACCATGTGTGTTAAAAAGGAAAAAAATGCTGGTTGTGAGCCCTACTGCATAAAGTATAAGAATTTAATAAAACTGAATATTGTATAGCTGTAAAATAGAAAAAAATTGCCATGACTTTCTCTACTATTTGTTAAGTTTGGTTTAGATGTACAAACAATGTACAAGGGCAATTTAAAGTCAGAATCTCTGAAGAGTCTGTATATAACATTTTATTAATCTTTATGGGATAACATAAAATAGTGCACATTAAATGACGTCTATACCAGATGTGCTTCAAGCATTATTTGTCCTGTACCTAAATGTTATTTTGGATGCAGGTTGAAGAGTGAGGCAGATGATGGCAACATAGACATAGTGATCTTCAATAAGGGTAAAATAAGGGGCATTAGTTTTTTTTCCAAACATGTGATGGCAAGTGCAATATTACCAAAGTGCAAAAGCATGTAGATTTGGTAGAGAGCTGGTTAGTTGCTATGGAAAGTTGACCCTTTAACTACACATGCTACTAGTCAATGGTAAATTTTGGCATAATGGTAAAGGTTTACAGGATTAAAGAAAGAAAACACTAATTCCTGTAGTTCTTATAAATTCTTTCTGCAGGGTATGGTCAGAAATATTGTGAGAATTTTGTCTGATCTACCTCTTGAAATTGCCTTATGCTTAGAAACCTGAAGGGGATTTTCAGTAAATTCCATATTAACAACAGGAAATTATAAGAGGAAGAACAATTAAATAATTCAATGTATCAACTCACTGCTTTCTGGAATGATGAAAGGATTGGGAAAGGGAGGTTGAAGGCAACTTACTGTCTTTGCAGGCAGTCTTATGAAATTGCACAATGATAATAATTACAAAATAATTTACGTGGAAATTTGTATGGTGGGGATGATCATGGTATCTTGGAACCAAAATAGACGCAAATATTTCACAAATCCCAACTGGCACTTGAAATATTGCCATTAATCCTGTAGAAGTTTATAATATTTACCGTGCATTCTTTTTATCATCAACATTGCTTAATAAGTTCAAAGCAATCCATACAGAGCTAAGCTGCCAAGACCTCAATAATTTAAATACCAAACTTGCTTGTAAATTCGCCAGTAAGATTAAATAAAACAGAAGCAGATGGCATTTCAGTCTGCAAGATCTAGCAGATAATACTTATATTTTCTAACCAGCTTACCTAGTCAGTGTAAGGTAAGTTGAGCCAAATGTAACCAAAATGCCTTTCCTGTAAAGCATTGCAAAGTACAGTATTATTCTTAAAACAAAAAATATTTGCATGTCATCACTTTGGAATAATTGACTCTATAAATGTTGCCTGTATTTGTGCTATATCCACAAAAGCTTAAAGGAATGATTTGCATCTCTTCTCAAAGGTCTGAAATTAAGATTAAACTTTACAATAATATGAATTTGTGTTAGCATTAATCACTCGTAAATATATTTTATTTGTATACAATAGATTTTCCTCTCTCTGTGTTTTGTTTTAATTCTTACCTTCTACTCACTAAAGTAGTGCTCTCTGCATCCTGCTTGTGCATTGGTCCCTACACAACTTGCTTGATGAATGTACTATCCAAAACCTTCCTGTCATCCCGGGCAGCCATTGACACATCTATTGGGTCTTGTGTCATAACGTTGGTTGGACTCATTCTGTCTGTACCTGGCTGTTTGCATAGATCATCAATCTCATGTTACAAATTACAATTTATGTACACTGTTAAATTGCAATGCTTAGCAGATTTGGCATAAAAATAATATAATCAATAGAATAAATTATGAAAAATTTACACTTGTATTAGGTATTGGGGTCAAACTGTTATATATTTAATCTTAACTTCAAGGTAGTGTTAAATAACATTATTTTATCCAGTTACATGTTCATTTAAGAATTATTAAATAATGTATTTTAATGTACTTCTAGTGTAACTTTCTAAATTAGTAGTCTTTATTGTGTATTTATTCATTGCAATTTGGGAAAAGGAATTCCAGCTCTCTTTAGCTGGAAGGTATTACAGTCTAACAATAAAACTGATTACAGAAAGGTTGATCTAACTAGGATGTACTTATGTATGTGCTCCTAAAGTTTTTGTCAAGTCTGGGGAGAGTCCTGGGTCATTCTGTATTTCTTGTCTGTGTTGCAGTCAAGAACATGGCAATACTGTTTAAAAGACATGTTTGGATTACCAGAGTATCTGGCTAATCAGAACTTCTTCAACAGGTAAAACACAACATTCATATGTTTTTTAGCTTTTTCAAACCCAGTTTCAAACCTTCAGGTTTCTGAAAAAAAGTTTTTTTTAGCAAAGCAGTTAGTTTTTTTTTGTTTTTTTTTTGTTTTTTTTAAATAAGATCCAAAATTAATTTCACAGATCTCAACTCAAGCACAAAGTCTAAGTAAACCTTATTTTAAAGAAGTATGGTCAGTGACACACTGCAGATCTAGCATGTCCTAAAACGCAACCAAAAAGCTTGAAATATTATTATAGCAGTTACATATTAGCCAGTAGAAGAGTAGAAGAAAGTGATCTGGAGAATGTGATTTAACTTGAGACAGAAAATTATTGTGGAATGTTCTTTAAGAAGTGAAACTAGAAGGATATAAGTAAAGAGCATTCAAGAAGCCGATAAGGTGTGATTTATAGGCCGAAAAATATAAGTAGAATATAGGGTATAGAGAAAAATATGGTGAGTAATGAAAGCAAAGATAAGAGTGGCGACTTAGGCATGGCTATGATTCCTGCGTACGTGCAGTTGCCCAGCAGATCTGCTCCTTTTTGCATGTAACACTCCATGAATGCACATGCCACACACTGAGTTGACATACACAGGGCTAAGTTTCTAAACAGGGAGCTCAGGGTTGGAGTGTGCCAAACACCACCCCATTAAGCATTGGGGCAATATATAACAAACAGCCCTTTCATATCTCTATTGTTCCTTTTATTATAATAAAACAGCTTATATTACGTCAAAAATTAGCGTAGAGATCAGGAATGTGTTTTATCTCTGCAGATGATTTAATAGGTGTAAAATAAGAAACTCAGCTGTACTTTCAAAACTAACCACTTAAAAGTTACCATACATCATAGGATTTCTTTTTTTAATTGTACTGTCTTAATAAAAATTTCTTCAGACATGTTTCTACTAATTTGCTTTGGTAATCTACTTTTAGACCCTTTACACAAACTCAAAAAAAATTCCTGCCCCCCTAAAGAGTTTATAATTTGTTCCTATCACCAGTTTTTGATAACTTGGCAGTTTTTGTATTGGGGAACACCAATCATGGAAGAAGCCTGTGCAAGCACAGGTTGAAGATGCAAAACCTAATGTGTTTATCATGTTTTTATGTTAGTTAACTAAAGGTAGACCCCTGCTAGATGCCATGGATAGTCAAGTGTTTATTGTGTTTCGTGTGTGCATTTCTGCCCCTGATTCAGGTATACAATCCCTAATGCTAAACAATGAACACATCTGGTCTCCCACATTATCTAAAAAAATATGTCGCTCCTAAGATCAGGCCACATTACTTTATTGGTTAGGTTTAACACTAATGTGTTGGGCAGCGAAGTTAGCACTCCGGCCTTTGCAGTGCTAGGTCCCAGGTTCGATTCCCAGCCAGGACATTATCTGCATGGAGATTGCAGATTCTCCCCGTGTCTGCATGGGTTTCCTCCAGGTACTCCAGGTATCCTCCCACATCCCAAAAAAAATGCAGTTAGGTTAATTGGCTTCACCCTAAATTGACCTTAGCCTACGTTAATTACATATGACTATGGTAGGGGTACTCAGGTTTCCTCCCACACCCCAAAAACATGCAGTGAGGTTAATTGGCTTCCCCCTAAAAATTGAACATCGACTACATTAATGACACATGACTATGGTAGGGACATTAGATTGTGAGCTCCTTTGAGGGACAGTTAGGAACACCACTATGGACTTTGTACAGCGCTGTGTAATATGATGGTGCTATATAAATACTGTGTAATAATAAATAATAATGTGCCTCTTATAAAAATTTTCAGTGTTGGACCCTTTGATAGGTATTTATAATTATTAATATATCTTATAATATTTCCTATATTATATAATAAATGTGATGTTAAAATAGGTATCGTCTTAACAAAGATGTAAGATGTTAATCACTTCAGCTATCAATGGTTTTAGCTGTATAATATGACAGAGACAACTTTACCAAAATACAAATTTAGGAATTCACAGCTTATGAATCAGGAACATGTCTAATGTAAATGATTACAATTGATGAGAACAGCACTCCTTTGTCTGTAGGGTCTTCCCAGGTAGCTATTTCAAATGAACATTCCTTAGTATATAACTCTAAATGTTTTTCATTCATCTCAGCTTGTTTTCCTGAGCTTATTTCCACAGAGCACTGCTGATTTTTGTTTTGTGAAAATGTTTTCACCCTTGGAAGCTGAAAACATAGGATTGTTTTTGTGAGTCAATGTGGATGAATGATCCTTGTTTTCCCCTGCGCTCTTTAATTAGAATATCCCTAAGTCTGCCAACAAAAATTGTTGGATCAGAGACATATGCGGAAGTTATAGGGACAAGGTTTGATGTAATAGCTTATTTGTAAAGGAAACACAACTTGTTTGCTGTTTCAGTAGGCAGGAAGTTCAGAATGCCAGTGTAACATATTTTCAGGTGCTACTGAGTCATCTGTTGTTAGAAGTCTGCAAGTGTAATTTTCCTCCTGTGTATTATGTGCCTGGTGTTTAAAAAGAAAAAAAAAATGAACGGAAGGAAATTGCTGACAATTTGCAGTTCTGTAATACACAGTCATATGTTCACTGAAGATTCTACTTGTAAAAAGTAAAGCAGGTGTAATGCAAGAACATTTCCCAGAAGTTGTTTATCCGTGCTGAAAACACAAATCCATCAGCAACTTTTATCTCCTTTTTCATTTTCATTAATGCAAATCAGTTCACTAATATAATTAGGTAATACATTCTTTATGAACAGTTACATAGTCAGGCTGAAGTCCATTGAGTTCAACAAGAAAAGAAAAAAATTAACATACAAAAAAATACATATTTTAGTTATGCTATACATACATCACTATACATTTAATTATTTGCACAACTGATCAAACGAAACGTGAAAAAAAACACTTATAAAACATGATTCAGTTTGCTGCAACTGTGGGCAAAATGTTCCTTCCCAATTCCCTAAGGCAAATGGATACTTTCTACATCAACATTCTCTGCTGTCATTCTTTGTAAAATGTAATACATTTATTAGTATGAGCCCTTCCCTGCACTCTCTGCAGTGCCACAATAACCTTTTTATGAACTCGCACCCAAAACTGGACTGCATATTCCAGAGGTCTGACCAATACTTGCAGGGGCAGGATTATGTCTCCGTCTGTGGAGTCTATACCTTTTACTAGAAGAAAGTATTTAGTTTGCTAAAAAAATCTAGATTTTGTGGCTTGGCATTGCATGCTAATAATATTAAGGCTTTTAATATCAGAACAACCAGGTCTTCATTAATGTTTGTAAGTTAGAGACATCTTGTAAGGACAATATTCCATTACATAGTTTGGTGTCATCTGCAAACACAGAAATGGTACTTTTAATCCCAAATCTATATCATTTATGAAGATGTTAAACAGTAAAGGTCCCAACACTAAACTCTGGATTACACCACTAATAACCTTTGACTATTCAGAGTATGAACCAAAAATCACTGCTCTGTGAATACTGGTCTTTAGACCAGTTTTCACCCCCATTAGATCTAACTTTCTTGGCCTAGTTACCTTAAGATGCATATTAACCTTCTCTGGAAAACTATGTCAAATGCTTTTGTAATGTCCAAGTATACTATGGGCTTGATTTATTAACACTCCCCAAGACTAGAGAAGATGCACTATCATGGGAGAACCTGGGCAATCAAGCACACTTGTAATGAATTTCTTAAAACATCATTTGCTATTAGTTGGCAAATGTGTTCAATCCATTCCAGGTTTTCTGTATCACCCAGGTTCTCGCATGATAGTGTATCATCTTCAGTCTTAAAATGTTCAAGCAACAAAAATCTAGCAATGTATGTACAAAAAATTGCTGCAATATGTAAATTATAAAAATTAACATAATATAAAGCTTTCACGTTTGATAACAATCTATTAACATCCCCAAAATGGAACATCTTGGCTAACAGGTTACATGCCTATAATTGTACAAATATTTTGTTGCAAACTTTCTTAACAACCAAGTCTCCATATGATTAACTGCTAAATTGGCTTCCTCATGAGGAATGGAGACTAATAGGAGGTCAATTTGAAGGTAATTAGATTCAAATTGAGCCATAATGCAACATTGTCAACCTGGAATACATGTTTTCATACCCATAAGAGAGGTCCATTTACACTAAATAGAGTATTATCTTGCTATTCTGAACCTCAATAACACCTCCATAAACTCTAGAATAGTTTTGTACCCTTGTGTTTAAATGTCTCTCTCTTATGTTTGTTCATTAAAATCTGCTGCATTTGGATGGTGATTTGATTATTCATCTGCTCCACTGCATTGTAAAGTGGCTTGACAAGTTTTGTAATGTATTATAAATTTAAAAGAGCAGTCTGATCCATTCGAAGGTGTCTGGTCCCACGTCATCCCAATGGCGCGCCAGCCGGTGCCATCTTCTCCTCTTCTTCCTGGTTCTTCTTCCTACATCAGCCGACCCAGGTGTGAGATCGGGTTATGTAGGATGGAAAAAAAACTTGCTGATCAGTTGTCTACCCTTTTATGTGAAGTTAAATTTCTGAGTTTGGGTACACTTTAATTTGTTAAACTTGAATTGTTTTAGCTAGGGTTGGGAAGGGTTAGTAGTATTTCTCAGACAGGGTTCCTCCAGAGGTTGCTAGGGATTGCTTGAATAATAAGGAGTTTGTGATTCAGGTTAGTTTTACAGATTCCAGTGATCTTTTTGGCTATCTGTAAGGGTGACATTCTTCCCAATGGCCAGCAGTTTAAAATGCATTCTTCCTACTGACCACCACACTAATATATGCTAAGCTGTAGATATAGTAATTATAGTAAGGGTTCCTGAAAGTTATTTATTAGGGTTCCATCATATTAAAAAGTTGAAAAACACTGGGTTAGAGTCTTAGATTTTACTGTTTGGGTATTTGTGTGTTTCAGTGACTTTTTTGTCCATCAATTCTTTTTTTTCTGTAATGGTATCCTTCTTTGTTTTATCTATATTTCTGTATATTCCTCTGGAAAAGTATTTGGAGAACATATAGACAATACATTCAGGTCGGAGTAACAAGATGTTAAGGTCACAGCAATGCCCCTGGTTATTACCAGGGTTTTTTGTTGTTTTTTTTATTATGAAAAAGTAGAATTTTCTCCGATACCTTTTATTATTATTACACAGTATTTATATAGCGCCACCCTGCGCTGTAAAAAGTCCATAGTCATGGCACTAGCTGTCCTTCAAAGGGGCTCACAATCTAATGTCCCTACTATAGTTATATGTCATTAACACAGGCTAAGGACAAATTTGGCGAAGCCAATTAACTTAGCTGCATGTTTTTGGAATGTGGGAGGAAACCAGAGTACCTAGAGGAAACCCATGCAAACACAGGGAGAACGTGCAAACTCCATGCAAATAGTGCCCTGACCGAGATTCGAACTGGGACCTATTCTGCAAAGACCAGAGTGCTACCTCTGAGCCACAGTGCTTGCTGCCCATGTATGTGAGTTTTATTGTGAAGCGATAAAAAAATTTTCACAAATATTTTAACATATTGTAACTACTACTATAAGCCGGTGGTTGCCAAACTTTTCGGACCTACAGACCACTAAATTCACAGAATCCGTGTCAGTGAAAGAGGAGGAAACTTCCCCCTTAGTGATGTCATGATGGCAGAACCTGTTCACTCTCCCATCGCAGGTCTAAGCCCAGAGACACAACCCACCCACCTCCCTAAGCTTTGCGATGGGAGAGTGTTCAGGTTGTGTCCATACAGGGAACATGATCCATGGCTCCACCGCAGACCACCAAAATTTTCTTGTGTAGTACCGGTTGGCAACCACTATATGCTACTAAATAGACATAGGGGATGAGAGTAAGTTCACCAACTTTTAGAACAGGTTTCAAAAGTTATAATTTCTTTAGGTTTACTGAAAATGGTATTTTACTTAGTATCATGAAGGCTTTTGTCACACCAAACACAGTGCTGTGTTTTGTTTTCTTCCCACCGTATTCTAGTGCTTAGTACCGTGTTTCCCCGAAAATAAGACACTGTCTTATATTTTTTTTGGCTCCCAAAAACACACTAGGTCTTATTTTCTTAAACCTTACATTAACTATATTATATAGGGTTCCCCCATGACACTGGAATCAGGAAACATACCATCTTTAAAGAGTAAGGATGTGTTATACTGTAATATACTGTGTTTGTGTATATATAGTAGATATACTGTATATATTACAATTTTCAATGTTTATATATTTTTTCATGTACGTTATGTATGTTATTTTCTTATTGTTGTTTCTGTATTTTCATTCACCTTCTAAAAGGAATACAAGTTGGGAAGTCCTAGAGCTTAGGAGTTTCAGTTGAGGTATAATGATTTCAGCACTAGTATCAGCCGGAACCCCCAGGAGCCTCTAAAGTTGGGCACCATTTTAAATGTCACTGGAACAAGGAGACACTGTCACAGTGCCATAATAAAACAGTACCTGATACGTATGAGGTTAACTGAGCCTGGGAAAGAAGCAAAAAGGAACATGGCACAAAGCACATGCTTGTTAAAAAATGCAATATAATTGTTTTAATTCGGTATATAAAAAATTATACTATACATTTCCTTTAAATGTAACTAATATTGTTTTGGATCAATTTTATTTTGTTGCTTCATTTTTATGGCTGAAAGATTGGACTAAACTATTTGATAAGAGGCATGTTACTGTGATGGTGAGTTATTGAGCTCTGTAAACAATTAGCCAAGTAAAATAACAGTTTACAAAAAAAAAAAAAAAGACAAATGTTTAACCTGCTACCTGGATGGAATAATACATGTTATAATATGGAGTATTTCATTTCTACATGATTTTTTTTAGTCTTAAACAAAAAGAAAGCATATATGTTCAAAGTTATCAAACATTCTCGTTTAGGATATGACCTGCAAGCTTATCCTAGACAGAGACAACTCATATTTCAAACCTTTTGACAAAGTCTACAAAAACTGTGTTAAATCTCCAGCTTAAGCAACACAAATGTTGTTTGGAAGCCGTTGGTAGAATTTGGTCATTTATATTTAGTTTATCTAAATATTTACTATGGCTCTGTCTACATTCAAGAAATATGGATTGCAACTCCTTTTCCAAATGCTTACTAAGCAACTGTGCCAGTGGACTGTGATCTTGGGATCACATTGCTAGGAGCTGTAGTTCAATATCTGAGGTTGGATTAATCATGGTATGTGCGGTAATATAATTAATTATGGCATTTTAGTTTTCCAGCTCTATGAATAGCTTCCATTGTTCCATATCATTTAATTCCCAATAAGGGTCTCAAGCTTCAACTTTCATAGGGACCCTGGTTGTCAATCATTTCTATGATTACTGTAGAGCGCTGGCTTCTAGCTAACACAAATCCTTTCCTCCTCTTTATTTAATGGATCAATGTCCAGTACATGAGGTCAAATGGATAACCTTTACTCCCCAGATCCCATTCCTGTTGGGGTTTAGGACACAGCAGATGCTATATGTTTTCTGACTCCTTCCTAGAGCTCCTATTTCAAGGTCCAGGTTGTCAGACTGAGAAATATTGTTTTTCCTTGTATTGGCATATTTCATACAGTTGTTGAAATGCTTGGTCCTGAATGTCAGATTTATGGCCTTTTTTAAGTTATTTATGGTTCCAAGATGATTATGTTCCCATCTTATTTTACTGCTTTCATAACAAAATGTGGCCTTTGGCACATGCTAAGTACACTGTATGAAGTCTTTACTACTGATTAAAACCCACATTCTGTGCCATGTGTATAATTTGATTTTTGTTTGGATAACTATGGATCTCTGCTACATGTAAGTGTGGTCAGATAAATCAAAAAGGCGAGTTGGTGTCATGTAAGATTAGCTAGCAGATAGGAAAAGAATGTGTCTTGGGAAAGTATCTTGCTTTCTATCTGCGGGTGACCTTTTCTATCTGTATCTTTGTGACCTTGCACAATTGCCAGACTTTCTCTTTCAGCCACATGGCTGATTTTTGTTTTTCCTGGCCTGTGACTTGTTTTCTTTACCAGCGCAATATCCATCTACATGTTGCCAGGTAACTCCAGGCTGATGAGAGTTTTATTCATGAAAAAGGAAGTTCTTTCTGTAGTGCTTTATCCCCTAACCTCATCCTTCCAAAAAAAACAAATACCTTATCTGTCCATATTATTTGTTAAGTCTGTGCATTGGTCTTTATTTTAATTACTTGATTTTATAACTTGACATTTGACTTATTGCTTGTTATAATTAATTTAGGATGGTCATAGTAGTTTTTAACTGATAACTTTTTTTTATTATTGTGAAATTAACATTCTTTCTTGCTCGCACATAACATTTAAAAATTAAAATTACATCTGCTATAGAAAGTATTTAATTCGGATTGATTTATTCTTTACCATCATCTCTAAAATACCATTAGAAGTAAGTTTTGACCAGTGGCACACCAAAAATAAATAGTAAAACAGAATGTCTGAGTGGGTGAGATTTGCCCATACAAGCCTTGACATATTGTAAATATATACAGTACATAAGCTTATGTCATATTATCATTACATTACTGTCTGTTTTCCCTATATATTGTGAACATTACTACATTGTTATTATCCCTGACCTTTTTGTATAATTTATCCACTTGTGTGTTTTGTTGGCAGAGATGTTGTTGATTACGGCCAACATGGAATTTCCATGTACAATATGCTTTCTACAGCAAAACCAGGCAGTTCATTGTAAACAAGCAGCCCTAGGGCTTTTTCTTTTTCCTCTAACAATGATTGGAATAACAACTTGTGTAGATGTGTTTTAACAGCTACCAGCAGACAGACATGAAACTCTTTGGATGACCTCTGGTCTATGCACTCCATTCTGAGGACATAACACATTAAACTACCTTCCTTTAAAACCGACCACTTCAGACACCATTGCCTGAAGCTCCCAACAGACATTTTAAGTCATTGTCCTGGATTGGTGTTTGATATCACCAGATGCACTTGGTTGACCAGTTCATGTCAAAGGTCAATAAAGTCAGCATGTTTATTAATGTGACATTCCAATGCTTGTAAAGACCTTTAGCTAACCTGATCATGGATACCAGCAGAGATGCCATCATCTGGTATTTATTCAGAAGAAAACAGGAAAGGAAAAGAAAACTGGTATTTACCGTAATCCTTATGTCCATCAGGTAATATTTTAAATAGTGTAATGTCATGGACCAGTTTAAACATGTAAGCAGTATTTGTTTTGCAAAGTAACATTTGATTAAAAAAGGTCTGTCCACTGCATACATCCTCACATACATAAGAGAATGCAAACTGTTTTTGTCTGCACATATAATAATTACACTCTGAAGGAGAAGAGTAGTGTACGCCCAGGGCTGTGTAATAAAGCATTAGGACCTGCTGCACACAAGCAGGAAAGTAAAGTATTTCTTCAAACCAGCCTCTCTACAGGATGTGTGTGACATTGTAAAGGGGGTCATCCTAATAGTTGTATGAAGTTTAGGATGCCCATTTTGAATTCTGTTTTATATGAACCAGTCTTTTTGGTTGTATTGGGAGAGGTAAAAAGATTGAAAGGGTTCAGAAGGTTGTGTTAGCGGTACTGATGGTGCTAGTTAGATGCTAGTTAGGAAATAGGCAGCATGGTGGCTCAGTAGTTAGCACTCTTGGCCTTTGCAGGACTAGGTCACTGGTTCAAATCTCCGCCAGGATACTATCTGCATGGAGTTTTGCAGGTTCTCCCTGTGTATGTGTTGGTTTTCTCCGGGTACTCCAGATTCCTCCCACAACACCAAAAACATGCACTCAAAACTGGCCTTAAACAGAGGTAATGACATATGACTATGGCAAGGACAATGGATTGTGAGTCCCTTTGAGGGACAATTACTAACAGTGACATAACTATTGACTTGAGATTTGTTAGGCAATGAGACATGGAAGTGTGATATTTCTTGGAACGCTAACGCAGTAAAGTTTGGTGCAATTTTAGAACTGTGGAATAATAATATTATTATTATTATTATTATTATTAATAATAATAATAATATTATTAAACAGGATTTGTGTAGCACTAACATATTATGCAGCGCTGTACATTAAATAGGGGTTGCAAATGGCAGACAGATACAGACAGTGACACAGGATGGAGAGGCCCCGAGCCTTCATAAAATAGGTGTTTGTGTGTCTCATTTTCCTTATCCCATCTTACCATAAAATGTGTGGTTAAACTTTAATGATCCTACTCTAAAGAAGCCATGTATGTTTTTCATACAATATAAACATAACTATGTAGTTTTTAATACAATTTTGTGTATTATTCTGCTTTATTTATGCTGTACACTAAAGATTCTGAATGTACAGTTTGCCTATAGACAAAAAAAGAATGATATACATGGGTGCCTAAATTGACCTTAGACTGTAATAAAGACATAGGACTAAGTTAGGGTTTAAGGATTAGATCGTGAACCCCTTTGAGGGACAGTTAGTGACCTGACTATGGACTTTATACAGCTCTGCGTAATATGTCGGTGCTATAAAAGTACTAGTAAGTTAAGGTATGTGTCTCAATCCCTTTTTTAATTAATATATTGATAGTCAATGAGATGTCTTATGTTTTACGAACGTTCTGATGTGTTTCACTTGGTTTAGTTTTTGGTTCATTCTAGCCTTACGAAAACTTGGTTATATTCTCTCGTACTCTCATACTTTAGACTTCATTAAGTATTGGAAACTGTAATTATGCAAAAACAATTCCAAAAACATATAGCATAGTTTTTGTCTAAGATTTAATATAAAAGGTCAATGCAGATAAAACCTAAGAAAAAAGTGTATGTTTTTTTTTATTATTAAAAAAATTGCAAAAAGCGG
>NC_092861.1:62976823-62982891 GCF_032062135.1 Pyxicephalus adspersus
TGATTTTAATATAATAAATAAATATAATAATTATACCTGGGAGTTAATCCTAAGAATTACAGGCCCACAATATAAACAAAAATTTCTACGCAAAAAAAAATAGGATCACTTTTTGCATCAAAAAATGACAGAATTAGAACGCTAGGGGGGTTAATTTACCATAAAATGGCAATATTTAATTTGGATCAAGTCTCCTTCTATAGACAACAATGTTAAAGATTTAGCATTTCTGAACTATTTTTATATAGAAATATACATTTCACTACGTTAGGTTTATTTTTCTTTAATAAACTGTTGAATTATTTTAAATAGGTCAAAATAACATTTTGATTTGGTATATCCCTTACAAAGTAATTGATCTGCCTAAAGAAACATCATATTTTCTTTATGGAGTGAATTGAAGCTCAAGGCATGAAAATCTGTGTTTCCACCTAAATGGTTTAAAGGTTGAAAAAATGTTTTTCAAGTATTAGGTCTGCTACACAATGTTTTTATTGAATTGATTTACCAGAGTGAATCACTGGCTGCCATCACCACAGCCTTTGACATGTCAAATCTAATGTACAATACAATCCATTACCAATTCAGAGTGTGGTTGACGTCTGTCTGCATGGTGAAGACTGTAAATAATGCATCTTAATATTTCCAGAAGGATCTCCTTCTGACCCTGAGCAGTTTAAGGCGGTTCCACTATTGGCATTCAACTGGAGTTTACATTATTCATAGTTTGCTCTTTTCATATACAAATTGCTACAGTCCATAGTTTCCTTTCAAAAATAAAACAACTAGTCTAACGTCTGGGATAAAATGATATCTTGTTGTTTCCAATAATAATGCATATGATAATCCAAACCTGTCCTAGCATTTTTGGTAGAACAGGGACATTGGGCCTGATTTATTAAAGCTCTCCAAGGCTGGAGAGCCTACACTTTCATCAGTGAAGCTTGGTGATCCAGCAGCCTTGGAATGGATTTGGTTCAGGATTCAAAATATTTGCTGGCAAATAACATAAATGTATTAGCAGTTTTAAATAATAAGAAATATGAATAATGCTTTATCTAGGATATATATTGTTTATTTCTAGGCAAAAATAAAAAGGACTTCAAATCCACATAACATAATTCAAGGGACCTTCACAATAACAAACATAAAAAGGGTTCTAAGGAATCAGGAGGTTTTTTTTTTTTTCCAGGGAAGCACACAACTATAAATACCGTTCTAAATAATAGGCATATTTTTCCTTGGTGAATATGTCGTTAGTTAACTTGGTCATGAATGTTATACTTTTATTTGATATGCGATTTTCAAATGTCTGTTCCTGGTATGTTGGCTGCTAATAAAAATGTAATTAATGAACATATATCTTATAATTGGTGGGGGAAACTGTGAGGTCTTTTCTGTTTGATATTTAGCTCTTGTAAGATTTCAGAAAATGTTACAGGTTTAGTCAACAGGGTGATTTACATCTGTTGGAATTGACCAAAAAGTGAGTTTCCAAACTAGAATACACTCCCTAATTTCTACTATCATTGGTATTACTATTCGTAAAGTACTTGCAGTACTTATTTTCCAGCATACAATATCTGATGGCCAGTAAAATCCTTTGAGCCCATATTGTCCTTGACCTGCCTCTACTTCTAACTAGACATTGAAAACAGAAGCAGCACAGTGTTAAAAAAAAACATTTTTTAGATTATGCTGCCTCCAGTGGTTTAGTTTAGAGAAGATGCTACAAGACATTTTGCTAATATAATAGAACATTGATAAAAAAAAAAGACATATGGGAAGAATACTCCTCAATTAACCCTAACTTCCTTTTTCAGAGCTGTCCAACAGGTGTACAGCTGAGTAAAATGTACACAAGCAACAATACAATCCCAAATGCATAACTACAGAGAAAGTATATTTATTTTAAATTGGTTGACAAAGCTTTTAACTTTGACATGCACATCTTGGGATTTTATTTTATCTATCAATTATACTTTCCAACTAAATGATGCAATGTTGTCAACATGAAAATATCTTTTTATAAACATTTCAGCACTCAGGGACTCCCAGCAAGTAAGAGAGAGATATTGAGGCTTCCTAAAAATAGATCAGGGGTAGGCTTGTCTGACATATTAGTCTGTCACTCCTGTCACCAGCTAACTAGTGCAGACATGTTTCTGATAAATAGAAAGTAATCCTGGTGCAAACTTTCTCCCAGGTCCCCAGTAGCCTCCTATTCTGGTGCCTGGACATCACTCCAATCACCCTTTCAAGCTAAACACATTTATTAATCATTACGTTTAGTTTTAATAATAAAGCAGTTACCATCAATCTAAACATTTATTACCTGCGATATCATAAAATGATGAATCCTTTGGAAAGCCCTGTGGCAGATAGAAGAGACTTGTATAGAGGAGGCAAACTTGTGGGCAGAAATGAGGGAGTTGTCTTCCATCACTACTTGGATGGCTGGAAAATACCCTTGTTTTCTGTCACTATTCCCACACCTGCAAGAGGAAAAGAGGCTGTAGACCGTAAGATCAATTTCCAACAGTATTCCCCTATTTAAAAAAAAAATCTGTTTTGTTTGCAAGGGCTATTACTGACAACGCAACAGGCATCCAAATTCCTTCCAAAAGGGCAATAGGGCTCTTGTGAAACCATGCAGTAGGCAGCTGCAAACTGCACTGCAGGTAAACCAGACTGTGTCCATGGTGCAAATCTTCAAACATGCATTGCTTTTGGAAACCACACCATGATCCAAAATAATAGGAGAGCACATCTCCAAACAGGAAGTCTGTATTATTGTGTCAATTGCTTAGGTACAGATGAAATGCTAAATGCCAGTGACACCTTGGTTTTTACCTTTTCTGAAGAAGCAATCTTTGGTAGTTACAAAACACATCAGAAGTAAATGTGAGAAGATGGTAACCTCCTGTTGGTTGCTTGATTATAAAACCGTTATATATTGGAACTGTATGATTATTAACACCTGGCAGAGCTATAATACCTAGCTAACAGAACTGGTAAACTGTCTTCTGTCCATATGTGCAGCCTCTGGGATAAACTATGATGGCAAATGTGATATTAATTTGAATACAGATTTTTATTATCTGTTTGATATGTAATAAAATGTTTATTTTTTACCTGTATTATAAGGAACTGATATATTTTTTGAGCATTGGTCATTAAAACACCCAAATAGGTATTACAGAATCCCATTTATTTGTGGCTTGTCAGATACTTTATGTGTGTTCTAAAGAGAATGGCAAACCATTACGCCATGAAGCAGGGGCATCAATACCTGGCATTTTTTTTATTATATTACTACATTATACAACTATGCAATTGCTTGTACCACTAATATTTGATAAGATTGTTTTACTGTGAACGTACATAGCTGATAAAACCTAATGTACTGCATTTAAAATTTGTTGACACCTTGGATAATGTAAGTGGTAGAAACAAGCTTTGGACATCAAAGTTGGTTATAAAGTTAATCGACAAGTTTACATTTTTTATTATCATGGCTTTATACATTTTCCCACGTTTTCTTTGCAAAGTGACAGTCCTGTACATTCACTCATCTAAAGTGAAATTTCTCTTGCTAGTTGATAATACACATGCAATGTGAACAAACTAAACTCATTTAGCAAACAACCCCCCACCCCCTCTCCGATACTTAATTATGAAAAGTAGGTTAACAAGAAAAGTTCTTGTTCCCCATAGGAATCAATAAGAATCATTGCTTTTTCACTTTTAAAAATCAAAGGGGGCCTTTTTCAAACCTTGTCCCTTTCCAAATTCCGGATACCATCTTTTCTTGTCACATGAGCATGTTCAAATTAGTGACACCATTGTGCAATTGTTGGGTCTGTAAGGCGCTAAAAGGTAGACAGTGTGATAGATTTCTGTCTTTAAATACAACATGTTCCATCATAAAGTCTGATATATTAGCCTTGTGCACAAAACGTGCTGCTTTAAACAGTTTAGATACCAAACTACTTGTGCTAATATAAAGTCTATTTACAAAACACAATTTTTACCTCAAGTGTATGTTTTGTAATTGTATACTTCTTCACACTACATTTTTTTTTTTAGCTTAATCTGAATAAAAGATTGGAATGCAGTATATTTGTTTTAAACCATTCATTTTCTGGCTACCATTTTTTTTATTGGCTATAATTTTATTTCAGGTTATGACATGAGAGTACAACAAAGCCACTGTTTATATTGCTTAATAAAGAGACATGTCGGTTTCTGGACCCTCTCTAACCACCACTAAGCAAACAGCAGAGTAGCTCAAAGGCATGAGAGGTGCAGCACATCTTCTCATTTTGATAAATTACCCTATTAGTACAGTTCACTTACTTGGCACACAGAGGAAGTCTTATGTGTCCAATCCAAACATTTTTCATGGTAACTTCAACACAAATTCTAAATGCTGAAAATGCTCTCATTCTAGGGTCAGTCATGTTTTCAGAAATAGCTAACAAATTGCTTTTTCCTTTCTTTTCAAGAGACTCTTGATTTATCACAGTATACTACACAAGTCAATTAGCAGAGTCAAGTTTTTGCAGGATTACCTTTTCTCCTCTAGTTTTTAGCTCCTTGACTTGACTATGCATAGTTCCTTGGTAATAAATAAGTTATGGCAAACTATGGAGTACTTATACCTACAAATATTAAAGTACTCTTCTAAGCACTTCAATAATATGAATACAATCATAACTCAATTGAAATCATATAAAAAACATTTTTTACAGTAAAAACATATTTTTGTAACTTCTGTTTTAGTAAACCCAAGTAATGGACAGGTAAAAAGCTAAATTATGAGCTCTACCTTGAGTTCAAAATGCCATCTAAATATTCTATGGTGTGTGGATGTCCTAAATCTTTTTGAGATGGATGTTTACACACTACATATTTAATAAAATAACCCCTTATAGGTCAATGAATCAATAAATTGCCAAAACCATAGATTAATGCAATTAAGCAGTAAGACAAGGAATTCAACTAGACCATCAAAGGATACCAGAGTAGGAAATTACTGGCAGGTATATACCTAGAAATAAAAAACATTTTTTCATGTGCATGGTTAAAAAAAAAAAAAACATGTAGGAACAAACAAGTTAAAGATAGCGTAATTATTCAACATAGAATGATCATCACATACAAACTAGACAATATTTGGCTATCACATACGACATTCTGATCTTTTTTGTATACTCCTGCCAGTAATTATCGACTCTGTTACCCCTTTCATGGTCTAGTTGATCATGAAAGTAATTCCTTGCCTTCTTGTTTATTGTTCACACATATTAGTAACTTTCATATCTCATACAGCATACCCAAAAATATGTAATGTTTACTGGTTTCTCTTAATCTCCCTTTTATAACTGAAGTTTTCTTTTCCAGGTGATTTTTTAAATTCCTTTTGTTTTACAAAGCTTTATAGAGAGGCTAGTAATTGTGCCCATGTCTCCAAATTGTTCTCTTTGCATACAACTAAATATTTTGTGTACCTATATCCATCTTGCATTTCCAGCAAGTAGAGTTTGTGTTACATGTACAGTTTTTCATGTTGTACACGACCAAACACTAACTAGATATAAGTTTACAAAAAAAAAAAAACTTAGTATCTGTAACCTCCAGCAAACTGAATCTGAAAATATGTTCTGTTTGTAATTCTGTGCATTAATATTTTAGACTTTGTTTGTTTATAATATAAGTACGATTTTGAAATCCTTTATGAGGCTTTTTCCAAAGGGAATGTCTGACAAAAAGTTTTGTGAAGCATTGATGAAGTATATTAAGGTGGAATTACAGTCTGTCATTACTTTGCCCCACGTTCCCCTATTTTACAGTATACTAGTGTGGCATGGTTAGGTCATGTCCTGTTTAGAAGGGGAGCTAACAGAAAAAAATGGAAATCTTCTTAAAAAGCTGGGGTAGTTAATGCATATTCTGGAAACAGGACATGCTCCAGAGAGACTTGTGAGCCTGGACTCCTAGTCATATGAACTTAGTTATAACCTCATCACACGCACGAATACAAGACTTCTCTAGAGCTGCTCCAA
>NC_092861.1:62983511-62990720 GCF_032062135.1 Pyxicephalus adspersus
CAGGCTATCACCTCTCACCCCCAATTTATTAGTCATTGTTTCTTTTTTATACTTTGGTCATTGTCATTGTTTCTTATTAATGCTTAAGCTGCATACACACGTGCAATAGCTATCATTGGAAATGAGCGACTAACGACCGTTTGTCCGATAATCGTTTAAAAAAGTGCACAACGACGGTGGTGAACGAGGATTGTTGCTGAAAACGAACGACTGTCCCAGCAGATCTGATTGGGCGATGATTGTTCGCAATCTATTGTGTGTACGGTCGTTCAGTGATCGTGGACGGTTCTGCAGTACTTTTTCTTCTTTACATGTCACTTCCTGCATCAAACGATCGTATCTAGCGTGTGTACATTATTGGTGAATGATTTTTGAACGATCATATCGTTACAGCATGTACAGAATTGTGCACAATCGTTAGTCATTTGTTTTCTAACGACAATTAATGCACATGTGTACCTAATTGACACACAAAAGAAACCTAATGAGATTTACAGGAAAATAACCCCTCACAATGCAGTCAACTTGTCTGATATTTCTCATTGATGATTCTGATATAAAATGGAGGCTGAAAACAAGATTGAGAAGGAGACAAAATCTTTTTCCTTCTCAAAGTTTGCCCATTCAATACAAAGGAGGATTTGCTGCTCTTGACATGAGGGGATTAAGCTGGAAGAAGTCATTTAGATCTATGGGGAACCAAATAGTTCTGGGACCGTATTGTTAGCAAGCTGTGAGCATGTGCAGAATTTATAGCACAGGAGCAGTGGTTGGTTGAGTATGCAAGTAAATTATATTACACAGTCAATGTCGCTTTCTTTTTTGCAAAAGGAATACTTGCACACAATATTGGACATAGATATGTTTAACAACAATTGATAGGTAGTGGTTCTCTTTGACTAGCCTGATTGCTATAAGACATAAGGCCATCACAAAATGTAGATTGTAAGCTCTTTTGGGCAGGGTCCTCTCCTTCTGTGTCATTATTTGTAGTTGTCTGTCATTTGCAACCCCCATTTAATACATAGTGCTAGGTGAGATGTTAGCTCTATATTAATACAGCCTTTTAATATTAAAAATAAAATGTACATTGACAGTACAGTCAGCTATGTGCAAATGTATGCTTTCAGCCCACCAGTTCCCAAAAATAAAACTTGGTTACATTTAAAGGGATGTACACTCAAATGCTATAGAAAAGCATGTTATCATTTTGCTTAAATGGTGCTCCAGGTTCCCTTCAGCTCCTATAAGCTTTGACATTTAGTGTTGTGATTCCTAATGAAGAGAAGAATCAATCACCCGTTTAGCAGAGATTACATCGGCAGATGTCTAGTCTTTTTGCCAGCACTGGGGGCCAGAATAGAACTTTATTCAGAAAGATAAGTATTTTAATTCCATGGAAGTTCAGATTTCATTATATCAGAATGTAAACCAGAATTTAACTAGCTAAGGACCAAGGAGTTACTGAAAAATTAGAAAAAAATACTTTTTTTTACCTATTTAACCTTTTAAAAACTACTTGGCATGCCTAGCCTAATGAATAAGCCAAATGAAATAATTAGTTCATTAATTAAATAGACTTATAAGATAGCTAGGAAAAAAGACTGGCTGGCTGCCATGATGGTATAATGGTTTTAAAAAAATTGTTACACTAAACCACACCAAGAATTCAAATCTGGTTCTGGTTTGCTGCTACTATATTTCAGGTTGGTTTCTGCAGTGTATACATTTCTCTCAACTCAGGTCTATTTTAGATTTGTATATGGTAAAATGTAAGAATTTATTTTACGTAAGAATTTTATTTTTTTTTTGTATTTCATATATATGAAACAGAACATGTCTAGTTTACAGTATAGGAGTATAGAACGTTTAGGATCTGACATTTAATAACCACTCTGAATGTGTAAAAGTTGTGTGCTTTAGGTTGCAGCTGTAAAGAGCATTTATATGATTTATGATTTTCAGTTCTATAGCAGAAAACATTAGGCAACTGTTTTTACATATTAATAGAGTTTTATACTTTCTTTCTACAGATTTGCAGACTACAGCGCCACCTATCAGGAGAAGATTATCATCAGGATTTCCTGTCTAGCATGCCACCCATTTTTATATCCCCAAGCAGTGATCCTCCACGCGATAAGCTCTCTGAAGTGGTACAGCTTTGTGGAGGAAAAGTGTGCAAAACAATACGTCAAGCCAAAATCTGTATTGGAATGTTTATGGGGAAAAAGCCCGCAGACATGACGAGTGTCTCTGAAAAATGGCTTCTTGGTAAGAAACAAAATGTTCCTAAAATAAAAAAAAAAATGTAATAATTATAATGTCATAATAATAGTGTAATTAATAACTTGTATCCATAGGAAAATGCTCTTAAAACAGAATTTCAAATTCTCCTTGTGTATAACTCCATTCAATGAATGATGCTGCATATTGCAAGCTACATTAGCAGGTTGAAATTTGATCTATCATTTAGTTACCTAGAAATCATAGCTAAACATTAAGCATGGCAATGTAGGGGATGGAGCCCACTTGCCTTCTCTACTTGACTGAAACTTTATAGGAAGTCTGGAGTCATCCCATGAAGCAGATTTTCCTATAAAGAATAAACACTCTAAATACCTGCAAATAAAGTTTTTTCCAATCATTTTACATTTATTTTTGTAAAAAGAATTCAAACATTTTTTAGATATTAGTCAATCCTTTAACTGGGGCACTGCCTTCAGGAGGAGATTAGTGGAAAACTAGTCCAAAAAAAATAATCCAAACTATTGTGCCACAATTATTCTCGTGTTACCAAAACGCACAAAAATTTGTGAGATGTGGTGCTATGAATTCTAAATGACATAGTAGCGTACCTTGATGTGAGATTTTGGCACAACACCCCTAACCTTAAAGTAGATGTAAAGCCTAACTGAATGACAGTTTGCTAAAACACTTTGTGTCAAACAATTTTAATTTATCATTGTAAAATGTTTGTGTCAAAATATAATAAAAAAAATTTGATCCTAAGCAATTTTAAAATTGATTGAACCTCAAAAAACAACAAACAACATATTCTACCATCTGTCATTATTGATTTAACAAAACAACCATGTGTGAAAAACTATTACACCCCATGATTCATTAGCTCGTAGAACCACCTTTAGCAGCTTGACTTGAAGTAGATGTTTTCTGTGTGACTTAATCAGTCTCCCACATTGTTGCGGAGGAATTTTGGCCCACTCCTGCCACTGCATTTCAGTTGGTTTGAGGTCTGGACTTAAAAAGGGCAATTGATAACACCTTCATTCTTTTCAGCCCTTCTGTTGTAGATTTGCTTATCATTGTGACCATTGTCATGTTGCATTACATAGTTTTGACCAAGCTTTAGCTGTTGCTTTGCATTTGACCGATGAATACCCTGGTTTACAGAGGAGTTCTAGGTCAACTTGATGACTACATTGTGCCTAGGTATGGAAAACACGCCCAAATCATCACCGCTCTACCACCGTTCATGTGCTGATATGCTGTGTTTGGTTTTCACATGTGTGGGCAATGCATCATGGCCACACATCTCCACGTTGGTCTAGTCTGTCTAAAGGACGTTGTTTCAGGAGTCTTGTGGCTTGTTATGATGCAGCTTTGCAAACCTTAGCTGAACTGGTATGTTCCTTTTAGAGGGTAGAGGCTTTCTCATGGCAACCCTTCCAAACAAGCCATACTTGTTCAGTCTTTTTCTAACTGTAATGTCATTTATTATACTAACTGAGGTCCGTAGAATCTGAGATGTAACCCTCCTTTTTTTCTGAAAACTGCATAGTCTGACCTTGGGGTGAATTTGCAGGGTCATCCACTTCTTGAAAGATTGGCAACTATCTTAAATCTTTTCCACTTGTAAATAAACTTTCTCACTGTAGAATGATGGACTTCAAAATGTTTGGAAACAGACTTAAAACTCTTCCCAGACTAATGAACAGCAACACTAATTGTAAGACCTCTACACTTTTTGTCTTTATGTCCCTGGAATGTATGAAACTAATTTAAACTGGGCATCCAGCTGGGCTTTAAGTAACATTTCCTAACTACTTTATTACAGCTAACTTGTGTTACCAACACCTCTTGACATATAAGCTCTTATCACTTTCTCCCACAATAACAAGATGATCCTGTGGTATTCAAAATGGGCTGTATGATGATAAATATCACTAAAGGAAGTCTGTGGACTACTGGCATTGTTTAGACTTGTTACAATCCCACACATCTTATTATAGTAACAGACATTTTAAACAGTACATACTCATCTTACTGAAGTAATTGCATCAAAATCCCCAATTATACACTTGCATTGGGGAAACACTGTCTTTGTGAACGAGTTTAGGAATTTAAACATTTGGATTAGGATTTTTTAACATTATGGCATATGATTTTCTACTGGTTCACTGAGAAAAGCATGAGCTATTTTCTTGGACACAGCTAAAATTCTATCAGCCACTGTGCTCACCTACAGCCATAGACAAATTTTTTGGTACCCTTACAGCTCCAGTCCTTTTGAAAAGTTATTAAGTAAAAATAAATGATCATTTAATATATTGATTGTCATTAGTATATCATAAAACAAAGCAGATGAAAAGAGATAAAGTGTTGCCTATTCTACAAAGTCTAAAATGGCCTGGACACATTTGTTGGTACTCCTAAAACTATTGTTTTTTTTTTTGTAATTTTTTTTTAAATGAGCGGTTTACTTTAATTAGAATAATAAAGTTGAGCAATCAGTCAATTCAGTCTGTTCAAATGGATAAAAGTAGTAACTGTATCATTGTTCGTCACGCACTAAACATAGACCAGAAAAGCAAATGAGAAAGTTTTGTAAAAAGTGCAGATGGAAATTCTTGGCATGCATGTTTAAGATAGAGGGTATAACCAGATTGATGTTCCTGTGACAACTTGAAAATAGTTTTAAGACGTTTAAGGTCCACAAGACTGTAACCAACTTCCCTGAAATCAACCCCAGAATGGTCAGCATTGAACAAATATGGAACAAAGAACTAAAATATACAGTCCAGAGAAGACACCCTTTACACCTTACACAGCTGACAGGTGCAAAAGTCTCAATGAGAGCTATTCAAACTGTTTGCATTGATTGCTTCTTTAGGTTGTGCAACAAAATATTAGTTGGAGTCCCTTCATTTTTTGTCCATGCTTTTTTAATTTGTATTCATTATCGGAAATGTTCTGTTGATTCAAAACTCTAAAGCAAAGTCTGATATTTTCTCAGTCTAGAATGAAAATGATGGGTGCCAAATACTTTTGTTATTTCAGAGAGAAATGTGGGCTTTTCTTTTCTCATAGAGTAGTACCAACAATGTTGTCCTCATTTGTGTATGTATGTTAAGGGTAATGAAACAGCAAAATCATGGCTGCACATGCTTTGGTTACTAAAGTTAGGTTTGTACCTATAATAGTGACAATTGTGGAACTTCAGGAGAATCTTAGGAGAGGGCTGCTCTCCAATGATAACTTTCATCAGTGAAGCTGGGTGATCCAACAAACCTGATCCACGATTCAAAACATTTGCTAGCAAATGACTGAAGAAAAGCATTCCGGGTTTGCTGGATCACCCAGTTTCACGGATGAAAGTGTATCCTCTTCAGCCTTGGAGTGCTTTAATAAATCGGGCCCAATTTCTTGGAAAGTGGTAGTTGAGGTGGTTTTGGGTATAGGCTCAGACAGCTGTCTAATACTTATGTAATAGCTTCTAAATTTCCTCTGTTGTCTCTTCCTGTTGTGTCTCAACCCTGCAAGTAAAGAAAAGGTTCCCGAATGAGACAGTAAGAAAATAGTCCAAGATTTAAGTCAAAAATGTACTTTATTTTATAAATAGCATTCAGAGGTATAACCACCCCTAGCTTACAAACAAAATTTGATCTTGCCTCACTTTGTCCTTTTTGACACATCCATAGCAAGAACACAGACAGATGTTCTAAGACTTTCCCACTGTACTCAAAAGTGAAGAGCAGATTTAAACAGATCATTTTTTTTGCAAGTGGCACACATCCAAATATTCAGTTTTAAAAGACAAATTTTATATCTTTGCTACTCTGCAAAATGCCCCCACTTTCTATGGATTTCCACACTTTTATTACTTCCAGGAAACTCTCTTTTTAAAATACTTACCTGAAAGGGTTTAAATGTACCTGCTGCCTTCACCCCATCAGAAAATACAACATGCTTCCTTGGTGTACAGAAATTCTTAATGCAGTGAAGACCAAATTAAAATGATTGTAGTGGCTAAAAGACAACAAGAACAAAAAAACTTTTTCTCATATTTACAGTTCTGCGTCCAAATAGGATATGACATAACAATGCGATATGACCGCTCATGTGCTATTGTACTATTGTACTGTGAATTTAGGGTATTGTTTTCTTTACAAAGATGGCATTACTTTAGGAAAAAGGCAGATAGGATAACTTTTTGAGCAATGGGGCATTCAGAGAGGTTTTATTCTATGGAATGCCAGAGTGTACTTTCATAATTACAACATGTGGATAAATGAATACACTGAAAAAATGCATGTTTAAATCCATTCTACTTAATACTTAATCTTGCAATTGTTATACAAGTACTTTAGTTAAGTTACTGCTTTTTAAAATAGGGTTAAGGCATGAGGTACAGGCATGGAGAAAGCAAAGACATAGCAGTCAAGTAAGGTGACTGAGAAACAACTTCTTTCCCTTAAAAAATGTCACAGTATTCCCTTACAAATAGATGGGAATTAGTGAAGTGAAGCAGAGCAGTAATGAGAATCTGGCCCAAATACATGTTGATAGACTGAAATGGTCAGAGAATCACCAATACTAGAGTGATGATTTTAAAGAATGAGAAGCATTCTAAGGCCATCTGCCACATGAAATGCAGCAGTGAAGCTGGGTTGTTGACCTTGGTTATAGAGGTCAGTACTAGTGAGAACAGTTTATGTGGATCGTTTTATTGAAAATTAGGCAGTATGGGAACGCTACAGTTAACTTTGGGAAAATAGGTCTGATAAACAGAGCTCCTGGAAAGTGTTGGCAAAGACCAGTACATATTTTGACATTTTTAGCAAGTGGTGGCATTGTCAATATTTCAACTGTCCTCAACTGACTGCATGCAACAAGAAGTACAGTTAGGTTCATAAATATTTGGACAAAGACAACTTTTTTCCAATTTTGGTTCTGTATATTACCACAATT
>NC_092861.1:62991423-63084156 GCF_032062135.1 Pyxicephalus adspersus
CTGAAATGAAGTGATTGTGTTTAAAAAAAAAAGGCTTTAGTTCCTCACATTTTTATGCAATATTTTTGTTCAACCCACTGAATTTAAGCCGAAAGTCTGCAGTTCAACTGCATCTGAGTTGTTTCATAAAAAAAAAATTGTAGTAATGTACAGGACCAAAATTAGAAAAAGGTTGTCTCTGTCCAAATTTTTATGGACCTAACTCTACATCGGTGTTCTCTTCTAGTGTCTTTAAAATAATTGTATACATATACTCAACTGTATACATATATTCATTCTAAGAATACTCCTGGCATGGCTGCCATGCTTTCTGAATCACAAACAAAATTTTATATCGGTAGATTTAGCTATAAATTCTATAGGAGATCCCACCTGCAGAACAACAAAGTATAATGCCTCATCCTAAACCCAGACCAAAGAAAAATCATATCAACATCAACTAAACAAGAGATTCTGAAAACATTTGTTTGATTATTTGAAATAAGTGGGCATCTTTTAAGCATAATGTCCATATTTCTATTACCCTTATTAACACATTTTAATTTTGCATCCTAGATTCTGTAACACAACATAAGCTGCATCCTCTAGAAAACTACGAGCTGCAGAGTGAGATTTCCAGTGGACTATAATAGTTATCAGATGACTCCCCAGGACTAAATGTTGGAACATAACTGTGACTACATGAAATTGCTGCTTGGATAACTGCTGCACATCCAGTGAAACAATTTCTTTTCCTCTTTTAAATTTGTGTCTCTTGTATGTTTTTTGTTTTTTTTTACTTGGAAGAACTTTTCAAATGAATAAAAAATGTTTTAAATATTTTCTACTAATAAAATACATACACAGGGGAGATTGTTCCCATATTTTATCACAGATCGTTATGTTAATGTGTCCATTGGGAACAAAGCTATTCATTTAATACAACATTTACAGTCAGAGATTAAGCTGAACGTTAGCAAATAATATCTTAATAAACTATGTTGTAACTGGTAAGGAACAAACCAGTGGGTTCTTTTGATCATCCCAGTTGGTAGCAATATTCTGGACCTTTTGATCTTCTGCATTTTAACCCTTCAATCCAATCATTGGAGAAGCCTTTTGTGGTTATTTTTATAGATAAGTTCTATTGCAAAAGTAAGGCATTTTATTTCACACCTTGCCAGTATTAAATGGTGTTAAAAGGGTCAGTATGTTAATGGTATTTGTACAACCACAAACTCAGACATTCTGGTTCTTAAACATACAGTTAAAAAAAAAAACATTTTCCATCTATATATTAACAGGACAACTTCCAAAAAACAAAAATTTAAGTAGTTGAAACCGAATTTCAACAGGCTAACAGTCGGAAAGTTAGTTTCTCCAAACTGTGAGCTAAATTGATGGCATAACACATATATGGAAGTTTGCTGATCCCTGGTAGTAATTTGCATGATGGACATTATATTATAAAGTAAAATAAATCATGCTTGCTTTAACTGAACATCTACCGTAGTTATATTTTATACTAGCATATATTAGCCATTTACTAAACAGAAATACCAGGTGTAAATTTTGTTTTACACAACAATAAAAATCATTGACAATAACTAGAGTCATTAAAATGTACTGGAATAATTATGCATACTTCCAACAACCTTGAAAAAAATGGGGTAATTGAATTTTTTTCTTTGATATTAATTAGAAAACGATTCGTAATCCAATTAAAACACATGAATACCTCCATTGTGTATACTGCAGTACAGTATGTACAAGAATGTGTAAGCTATTCGTTCAGTGCATTTCGTTAAAAAAATCCAATTAATCAAGGAGGCACATGCCTCTTAAAAAAAGTTCCATAGATCTTTATATATACATGTGATAAGGAAAATAGCCAGCACAAAAAAAGTATATAAAATGTAATTGTTATTTACTAAGAGATCAATAGTGAATAGACTCATGACTTGTAAATAGCCAAAGACAAGGGTATGAGCTACTTATTGGTGATCCCAGCTGTGAGTTCATCAATATGTAGTAGACTATGGTCCCGACTGCAGCGATCTCTCTGTACAGCTTTTTAGGACAAAAGTGTCTCCTTGATGAAGTGGATTTTGTGCCAGGATAAATAGCTCATGCACAGTGATCCATACTACTACTTGTACTACAATGTATCTGAATGTATTACGCTTTTATACTTCAGGACACCAAGTCTTATATTTTATATGTGTATCAATAAAATGTGTATCATTTTCTATGTTTGTAAGAATTTTGTCAGCAATATGCCAAAAGTATATTCATCCAGGCCCCTTGCTTTGATGGCATTTATACTTTGTGAGGAATAAATGTATATACAATCAGACATAATTATCTCCAGTTTTATTTGTTCATCAATTCTCTTTCTGTTCATTAATCCTCTTTCTGTTCATTAATCCTTTCTCAGCCAACTATTGGCAATACAAGTTTTACCAAAGCTGCACACTATTTGATTTTGAATCAAGGCAGATACAGCAAAGTTTCAAGAGAACATCTTGTTCCCTGAGGATGAGAAGAGGCTATACCGCAAGGTTTAAAGTTTAATTTGTTGCCAATTTCTACTGCTCTTTTTACCACGTTGTTAGGTTGAATCAATAAGGTTTGGTGTCCAAAATACAAATTCTTCCCTTGTGGAAGTGCCCCTATTGGTAAATGCATACAAAAACATACATTTTTTTAGGTAATTAATTTTGAACAGTGTATTTTACTTAAAAAATATAAATAATCTGATCCAGACATAATTTCTCCATAAATTCTCATTTTGAAGCTAAATAGATATGTTCTGCAGCACATGCAGCTCGACTAATATTGTCATCTTTTGGCTATAAATCCCTGTCAGATTTTAGAGTGTTGTAGACAGGAAATGCTAAGAACCTGGGTATTATTTACCACAATCTTTCAAACTAGAATTAAAAAGCTATTACCTTTTAGAGACAAAGCAAGCGTAGGTCAGTGTAACCTTGTCCATTAAACACTAATGTACAAATCTGACAGAGATACTCAGAGATGCTACGAATTTTTATTAAAAAGGTTCACAAACCCAATTTATCTTCTTCAAACCTCAGGAAATTTTTGTTTAAATTCTTCTTTTCAAGAAGCACCTATAATTTATCACTTGTCTTTAAGCCGTGTTTTATTAAGCCGGCAAACTCTGAACCATATAATGTCTTGCCTTCATTTTGAAAGATAAAGTGGCTGCAGGGGGTGAAATGTAGAAATACTTTAGAATCAAAACAGAGTAAATATGGTTTGACAATACAAAAGGCACAGTCTAATGCCCCCCCCCCCCCCCCCATCCTATTCCAGGGTTATTTGTTTTATGGGGGGAGCCAAATAACCTTTGGGAAGAAACCCACACAAACAATTATAAATAATACAAACTCCCTAAATGCATCAGGAATAATAAATAACAAACATTATTTATGACCTCAGGTATTGAAAAGGTCAAAGCAAATTTTGGGGCCAGCAACAGTCAGCAGGATGTTGAGGACCATTGATGCCAGGAATAGGATAAGTTTAGCTGCTGTCAGACAGAAACTAAATAAAGAACAAGCAAGTATCAACAACAAAAGGATTGCAAGGGTGATGGCAAATCCAGGTCAGGAACAGGGTGCTCCCGGATAAATAATCCACTCACACTCCACACCCATTCACACTCAGGGTATCAACATTTATATGGTGCATATACATGTGGGCATGTTCTGACTATGTACTGACAAGATCCCTCTGACTAATATTACTTTTCTTCTCAGATAACTAATTTTCTGAGGCCCAAAAATAGAAGCAGAATTTAAGCGAAAAAGCATTAGAAATCTTTTCCTTAGCCAATATCAGGAACCTTTGACAGCATATGGGCAGACCCTTATCTGTTTTGTTCACCTCTAATTGTGCTCAGTAAAAGGTAATATTTTTTTTAGGCAGTAATGGTAAATTTTTGCCTGGGTATGAAGCTGCATAGACACGTGCAAATATTGTCGTTGGGCACTCTCTCTTGCATTAGGATCGTTCGCCGTCCATGGATCCTCCAGGGCGGTCCTATGGACGACGGGCGCTGTACACAAGCCAGATTCTCGTCCGATATTGGCCCTGAGCCAATTATCGGGTGAGAACCATTGGACATGTGTACGTAGCTTATCAACTTGGGAACTTTTGGCTTGGCAACTTGGGAAAACATGCCTGTGTATAGCTGGAAATAACTTCTGTTGTTTCACTTGGTTAACAGGCACAATATGAGAAAACTGGTGAATTCTATTAGCAACAATGGGATTGCCCAAATTCCAAGTTTCAAAAAAGGTAAATAAAACAGTTACTCTCCAATAATACTTATAAATATACCTGTCCCGATATGTATTTTATGTACTTTTTCATACAGTCACAAACCATTGTAATGTTTAATATTGGTTATAACTACCTGCTGCTAATAAAGACATATTTAAAAAAAAAAATACATACAAATATAGGTTTGTACATTCAACCTCCTTTGGAAAAAAACAAAACAAAAGATTCATATACCTGTTTTAGGTCTGGTAAAAAAGGGTTTTTTTTCGGTTGTCTTGTGAATATTGCAGAGATGTAGATGGAATGAAGCTTGGAAAAAAAACAAGCTCTACTAACAAGTTTAGATAGCTAAAGACAGGTTTACATGAAAAATCCTACACAATGGCAAGACTGAGCACTGCAACAAAACAAAAGGTGGTCATACTGTATCATTAAGGTAACACCGGTAGAAATTTGTTCCACAGATGTAGGTAGAAGCTTCAAGACTAAAAAGGTACTGTTTGGCAAATTAAACTTAAAGGGAAACTGTAATGTAAAAACATGACACATTTACAGATGAAAAGCCATCAATGCCCCGCATTCCTTGTCCAATCGGTCCCAAGCCGCCCTGTCTTTCTTCTTCCCAGCGCGAGCTTAACCCCGGGTGCTGATATCTTCTTCTGTATTCTTCCTTGTGGCATCACCTGACCTTTGCTCTGTGCAGGATTGGATAACGCAACTTCATGTAAATGTAAAAAAGACTGCGCATACATGAGAATGGCACTTTTTTTACATTTTAGGAAAGCCATAACTACCCACCCATTTTCCAGTGTTTTTTTTTAGGGTTGAGCATTGTAGTGGACTTTGCCAATGTAATATGGTGTCATCAGTATGCTGCAAGAAAGAGGAAACATTTTTCCGTAGCGTGTTTCATAATGTATCCTGTGCTTCATTGTTACCTATTTAGATTTGACATTATTATTCAAAAATAAAAAAAATCCTGTTTAATAAAACTGATGAATGAAATCCATTGGGATGTCCTGCAGGGAACACAGATCCTTCATCCATGTAAAGGATTCTTTTTTGGACTGTAGATTATTAGCTCATCGTGCGTTCCACCATTAAACGCATGCAATAACTAGAAAACATTTCACTTTACATTCTATTCTGTGACAATAAATAAAAAGAAGCCAGACTTTGTATTTTCATTAAACGTGCTATATAGCAGTATGTTGAAGCAGTAATATATAAACAAAAAGATTGGCACTTCCTAAGAAAAACAAAATCATTTATACAAATGCTTGTGTTATCAGTGACCAGTCCAGCATATGTTTAGAACTGAGAACATTCTGTCACGGATCGCGGGTTTATGGCCAAGTGACTAAATGTTAATAGCACTGTGGGTAAAGCGGGACAGTATATGACAGGATCAGTTGTATTCCTCTATCTATAACTGAATTACTAGTAATTGTCTACATAAAACTGTCAGCTTTTTATTTCTTGCTTTGTTTATTCCAATAAAAATGTTTATTTCTTTAGTTCCTGAGTTTTTTCAAAAGTTCAGTTGTTGCTGGAAAAACAAATCAGTGCAGCATTTACTATTTCTCCCTTTCTTCTCCATGTGTATTATGAGGAATATCCATTACTGGTCCACAATCATTTTCTGAAACTTTGTAAATCATATCCTTCTAAACTTTTTTCTATCTAAGTACTAAAATCTGTGCAGTTCCTCATACCTTCTTATGTGCAAAGGTTGCTTCAGTTGTATTCTTGACTGCTAAAAATTATATGCATACAGCATCCCATAATTACAATAGCCTAACCCCAAAACGTTAACGGAATTAAATTTCCGTTAAAAAATAAAAAAGAAAAGACCAGGTCCTAACATTTTTTTTTTTAACCATTGCCATAAGCCAAATGACATCATAAAACCGGTGCCAGTCACAGGTATACTGAAGTGCCCATCCCTAATGGTGGGTGGGGAACATATCAGATTGCAGAGGACAATGCCTGAATTTGCAGACTACATGACCATATCAGGCCTTAATGTTTATCTGAACAATAAATTGCAAAATTTGCACAGCTCCCAAAGCAAATCTAAACTCTAATTTATACTTGGATTGAGGTACATATACTCACTTACTTGGCACTGTAAATATACTTTTGTTATGGGTGATGACCACCAAAGTAAACATCATCGGCACTAGAAATGCTCAATTTGTATTTTTTGAATGGAGTTGACAAGAATGACCAGGGATGGAAAGTAAGGAAAAATCCAACGTTTTTAGTTTCAACTGGGAATTCCATCTTATCTCTCTCTCTCTCTTTCTTTTCTTCTCTCTCTCTTTTTCCTCTCTTCTTTCTCTTCCTTTTCGCTCTGCTCTCTTTTCTTCCTAGGTTTGTTTTCCTGACACTTAGGTTAGTACCTGTAGTAAAGAAAAAAAAATGGTCATTTATACAATGATGACTTGGGAGCACGTGGCCGAAACTCCTTCCTGCTATAAAGGGACATTGCTGAGGTCTAATGTTCAAACCATAAAATACTCAACATTGTCACATACCTGCTACAAAAGGGTCCCAACCATAAGCAAGCTTAAAGTTATGGCTTGTGGTTGACAATGCTTTCATGGCTTCCAGCAGAAGTTGCTCCAAGATAAGCTGACTATATGTGGAGGAAATCCACCACTGCACATACACTTCTGGGCCTAAAAATAACAACTCATAAAACTACTATAAATCTGAATAACATTTTTTTTAAATAGTGTACCCCATATGTTGCAACACCTATTTTTTTATTAAAAAAAGCCCTGATAAAGGGTTCTCCTACAGCCTTTGAAGATTGTTTTATGAAAAGATACAGATTTAATAAAACTCTCCAAGACTGGAGAGGTTTGTCGGATCACCCAGGTTCTCCCATGCTAGTCTACCTTCCAGTCTTGCGGAGCTTTAATAAATCAGACCCACAGACTCATCCGATGCAGCTGAATGAAGAAGATTGTTGCTATATCTATGTTGTACAAGAAAACAGATCCCGTCTGGCAGGTAAAGCCAACTTCTCCTCTCCAGGTTCTGTTGTACAGGAATAACAGGAGTCTGAAAAAACACACCAAATTGTTTTTGAATATAAAATGAATGTCCCCTTATTAAAAAAAAAAATACCTACAGACTTTGGTTGATTGGCAAATGATTGTTAATGTACAATTGTGCAAGGTATCATTGCAGATATCTGAATAGGTAAGTATTCATTGCTTCTTTTGCAGGGAGAATTGCTTTTCAGGTTTTGCATATAGCATTACAGTCACTTTATTAGGGACGCAGACAGCATTAAATCCCTATTCACCTTTGTATTCAAAAATTGCAATAGTAACCTTCAGATACCTTTCAGCATAAGATCCCTTAGGGCTCTGAAGGAATTTAAGAAGTAAGACATTAAATATAAACCTGGTTCTGATTTATTAAAGTGTTAAGTGAGGTGCACTGTCTATAAACATCCATGTGAAGAAGAAGCTTTTTTTTAATAAATGAATACATGAAGTTGAAAACATTCCATGTTCCAGCTAAAAATTTGTTTCTGCCTGCCCCTCTAATACTGCCCCACTCATTATAAAGTGAAAGGGAATCTCCATATTCAAACAGCAGTAGGAAACTAAAATTGACAGATGTTTTATTTGTTTATTATGTTGTTGTACTGTAATGATGATCAACACTAAGGGTAGGGTAAGACCTGCCTTTGAATCGCGCTATCCCATGTGGCTCCCCACGGCTGGCACCTTGCCACCTACTCGACCACCTGCACCACAGCGCTGCTTCTTAAAAACATTTGACAACTGTCTGGTATTGCTTACTGGCACCCTTATTAATTCTCTATGGATCTGTAGCATGTACCATGTAGCATCTCCCAAGAGGCAGCAGTTCCTGATATGAGGAAGCAGAAAAAGAATCGCAGCCTCTCCACAAGTGAGAACCTAGCCTAAAGCCTATGTGGGCATAGCAGATGACTTTCACCCAAAGCGAACAGACGTGCTTGTCTCGTGCAAAAATCTGACGTGTACAATGGTCCCCTGACGTCGGTCAGTAATCCGCTACAGTGGATTTAGGAATGAACAATTGGACACAACCACTGTGAACGCCTATAGAGGAGAGCACTGCAGGATGCCACTGGCTCATCTTTCCACTCCTCTTTTCATAGAACAAAATGGAGCTCTGTGTACTCAATCATTCATCTATCACAGGAAACAATTACAAAAGATAGTTTGCAGTGACAATCCTCGCCCATTGGACATCTGTATGAGGCTTAAGCCCAATAAACATTCAGCTGAACATTGTAGGTGCTTCAATACCTGGAGCTCTGCATTCAGCAAATCTTGTTCTCCCCACTGATTGGAGACCTCTAACACAACAGAAGACATGTTGGACCTGAACAAAAAGACAAACAAGGGTTTTATCCAGGAGTTAAACATGGGTCCTTCCCTACAACATGCTGGAAAAGCTTTTTGATGCAGGCTGCCACTTATTTTAAATTTAATGAGCTAGAAGACTTGGTACAACTTTTGTTTTGCTACACCTAAAAGGTTTTGGGGCTTTAAATTGATTTCAAATATCATGTTTTCATCACCTTTAAAAAAAAAATCAGCAAGGACAAAAGTTAGAATTTTATTTCTGTGGACAAATGAGCAACTCGCAGATGTTATTATCCTCTGCCAGTCAGCCGTGAGGCACAGTAGAAGAAGAAAATAATCATTTGTCATTTATAAAGGTATTTGAGTTATGGCGAGAGGAAGACCGCACTCCATTTTAAAAGGGCAGAATGAAATGTATAAATTCTTTACAACAGTGAGATGTGATTATTTTACTTTACAGCTGTCACAGAATCTATATTAAGAGTCCTATACAGGAATTATATGCAGCTCCAGAACAAAACAAACATGATGGCAGGACGAGAGGTACAGGCAGACAGACACACGGCCTTTGAAATATATGCAGCTGTCAGCTGTTTCACTGCAATCTCAGCTCCAAATTCCTTTACAAAACATGAAAACCAAGTGGGAGACCCCAAGGATCATCACTGTTTTTAACACCACTATGCTCTTCATATAAACAATTCATTAATCAATACTGACATAATGGAAGTATTTATTATGCTTATTGTTATCATTCGACAGAAAAAGAAAGTGGAAACATTTGTCATTTAAAGAGATCCATAATGTTAGATCCCTGACATTTACTGTTCTTAGTATGGTAACATTGATAATGTATTGCAAATTGTTGGAGTAGCAGACAACAATAAAGTTTGTCACAAAGAAATACTGCATCTAAATTTAGCCATCAATATGTACTATAAATAAATGGATTATATCAATGGATTTGTGTGGTTTTACTTTATCATTTTCTTTTCTCTAAAAGCCATTGAATCAGCAGTCCTACAAGAGTTACACCTAAATGTAAAATGACCACCTCTGGGTTTTGTGTTCCCAACATCCTTCTTTGTTTAACTGGTAGGCAAGCGGTTACATTGAGATTAAAGACATAAAGCAAACCTGCAGTTTTTAAACACAGCCTACCCAGGGGCAGCATGCTCACTTAGTGTATAGATAGCTAGGGATAAAAATAGCCATAACTTTTTAGATGTTTCCTCTCACCTGTTATATCACCTAGATGGGAAGTGAAGAGATATGTTCAGCAGGATGGTAAGAAATAAACTGGCAGGAGTTTTACCTTGAGAGCCCTCCTTCTGGCTTTTTTTACTGGCCTTTCTTTTGCTCCACTGTTTAGTTACCTGATAAAAGACTGATAAAAGAAAAAGATAAAAGACTTTGAAGCATACATGGGATTTAAAGCCAAATTAAACCAAAAAAAAAAAAACCGCCCTCACCTTTATTTCTGCAAATTCCCCGATTTCTCCGGTGCTGTCCTCGTTTGGGTCCCGTGCAGTCTTAGAATCCGCCTTTATCCTAGCATTGAAGAAGCGCCAGGCACGGACATTTTCCTATTCTTTCTTTTTTTGGCTACAATACCCAATCTCACACTGTGCAGATGTGAGATCAGGTGATGTACCCTATTCTAAATGGGCAAAAAAGAGTGCCAATCTCACTGCACATGTGTGAGATCTGCATTTTTTACCCATTACAGAAAAAAGCATCTTATGCGCATGCCGATCTCTGAACAGCCAGAAGCCCCCTGGGCTGCATGACATAGGAATCCTAGGAGGCTCTCTGCTCTCATTCTGTCCCATTACCATCATGGCTGTAAAGACAGAAGTTAAGGGCCTTGACTTTTTTTTTTTTTTTTAAAAAGAGTTGACAAATAAACTCATTTTTACCTTATTTAAAAGGGTTGTCCAACCTTTTATGTAAAGTAAAAATGTTGGTGATAGGTCCGCTTTACATAGGACTTCCATGGTATCATAAATCACCATAATCATGAAGGACTTCCATAAATCACATGTACTGTCACATAAGTCACATAAGAGGAAAGGACTCAAATGCTTTTATTCTTTTCTGCTGAGGGGAGAATTAAAAAGTCCTGCATAGGCAAAACACAGTTTTGATTTAGGAAGAAGCATTATATTGGCATTTCAACTGCCATGAACACACAAGTGTGGCTTAGTTTTTTTTTACATCTCTGACTTAGTCATGTTCCTTCCACTGGTGCCAGTAGAACAGCTTTGACTTGTTTTTGCCTTGTCATGGTTTCCAGCAGTCATTGATCGTTTGTTCCCAAGGAATTCTTGAGCCAGTTGGAGGTATAATTCTTCTATCATATGTTCTGTTCTGTGAACTCCTGCCTGTTGGATACGCTTAGATTGGATCCATATCACCTGAACTGACCTTTACATTTTTGAGGTGGTCCTAAAACACTGAATTTAAATTAATGTTTGCTCTAAATATAGACCAAACAGACATCCATGGTAACCTTATTACAGGTGCGTGAACACGTCACATTGTCTCAAAGCAGCAAATTGTTCCCTCTCTTGACTCATGAAGGCTCAGCAATGGCTCACAGGTGTTTCACATTCAATGCATTTAATATAGTAAATCAGCTCCTTCAGCTACATGATTAGCACACATTTCCAAGGAAATGAGAATATAAATTGAAATATTTAACTTTGTAAGGTATGTTGATTTGGTTGCATTTCTTCTGGGATGAAAGTAATGTGTTCAAATCAACATTGCCAGGTATGTAATAATTTAGAACTTGGTTGTTAATTGTTGAATGTTAACGTAAGAGCCTCTTCAGACAAAGCTACATGTCAATGCCCTCTGCCTTGCAAAGTCATCAGATAGGAAGGAAATGGGGCTTATTTAACAACTGTCTGCAAACAAAAAAAGGAATTTTACTGCTGCAGAAACAAATGCGGGTTTATTTACAGTCACTGGTGGAAAAGTTGCCTAAAATGTTTTATTTATCAGTGGTTTTCACTCATATCTGGTTTGACTCCTCCCCAAATCAATGACATTTATTTGTTTGTTTTTTATGATTTAAGTGCTCCACAAATTTTTAGACCTGTAGTGCTATGAGAATTCTTTTAAGATAATATGCTACACAGTGGGCCTGATTTTTCAAAGCTCTTCATAACTGTTGAAGATAGGCTGTCATGAGTTCCATTATTGGTACATGTGGAATTTCATTCATTCTTGTAAAGTTATGCAACCAAGTTATAAAAAAACAATATTGCTGGCAATCATGCTGGATAAATGGCCGACTGCTATTAATTAAGAAAGTTACTACAATTTCCTCAATATACTTAAAACCTAATGTAAAGTATTCATACTGTGGTATCTCCCTGGGGGTGGCTCATGGTAATGGGATGCTTAAAGGGCAGATATGAGGCAGCAGACACCAAATGACCAAAATAACAGCAGTTTTTTTTCTTTAGGCAAGTGTTACAGCACACTCTCCAGCACTTCACAAGAAAAATAACAAACAGTAGCCCGGCTGGGCCTCTGGCTACCTCACTTAGGTGCCCTGTCTTACTAACACACACTAAATCAACACTGTTTCACTCACAGTTCCAATCTGGTTTATCCCGCTGGCTTTCATGGAGCTCTGTCCCCTCTCATGCAGCCTGGAATCCACTCTGGCTCCCTTTACAGCCTGGAACCCTCTGGCTGCCTTCTCAGCCTGGAACCCTCTGGCTCTCTTTACAGCCTGGAACCCTCTAGCTGCCTTCTCAGCCTGGAACCCTCTAGCTGCCTTCTCAGCCTGGAACCCTCTGGCTCTCTTTACAGCCTGGAACCCTCTAGCTGCCTTCTCAGCCTGGAACCCTCTGGCTCTCTCTCAGCCTCTTGCTGATCATTTCCCTCAGCCTCTTGCTGATCAATTTCCCCTCTCCCTTGCACCTGAGTGCAGGTGCACATTTACCCAGTTGGTTTCTTTCCAAAAAACCTATCCAAACATCCTCACTTTCATTTCCCTGGAGCCTTTAATGCACTTTCCTGACACCTTTAGTACCACTCTGTCACAATACATAAGGCAATAAATACTTTTAGTATGTTTTTATGCAGTTGTAATGGTTTGAAGTTAAAAAAGAAAACTCCAAAGCCATGGCAACTTCTCTAACACCCCCAATGCTGGAAAACTTGGATTTGTCTTTTTATTTTACAATGTATGGGTTATTTAGGTGTAACTCCTATAGATAAGATTTTACAAACATGATTATGTATATTTGAATACAATAAACTGGATATCCAGCCTAAATAAATGTAATAGGCTGGTTTGTTTAAACTCTAATAATAATTTATCAGCTGAAACCTGCAAGTTTTATAAAAGTAAAAGAAAAGGTATTTTGATTTAATGTAATAAATGTCAATGCATGGGATGATATTATTTACAGAAACTGCCTCTTAAGGTTTCTTTTAAGTGGAATAATATTCATTCACTCATTGTTATGAGTATTCAGCAAACATACACAATGTATAGAGTGTGGAAAGGTTGGAAGCCAAGTGCAGACTTCATTACTGTCCCATTTGAGGATTTCCCCTCGCTTCCAATCCCAGTGACATGGGAGGAATGATAGAAAATACTAGATTGAAAGTCACTTCTACAGATAGTGGAGAGGGCAGGAATTCAGAGTAAAGCAAGCATAGCTACAACCCCAATATGATTGAACAAAAAAATATAATTCTCCAATTGGCCATTCTTTGGTAAATGGAAATATGTAGTGGGAGGAATACACAAGCCACAATTGCTGACCTCCTTCTAAAAATGCTGACAGCCTTGTTGTCCCTGGCTTGTATAAATTTTAAGTTACTGACCCAGCAAAATTATGCAGATAAGGAAATTCATACTGAAGTTAGGTCAGTACTACAAAAAGCAAGAGAGACATCGTATTTACTAGAATATCAGATAAATAAACATTTTAAAAGAATTGATCAGAATGGAACTCTCACATCCTACAGTCTTGTAGCTGCTGCTTCTTATCATTTGGTAGAGGGGATGCAGGGATGGCACAACAGAGATTAGGAAACCAATTTCTGTGCGTGTGAGACGTATTTGCCTATATATAAGTAGGAAATCATATATAAGGTAATACCACCTTAAAGCCCAGCAGGTAATACCATAATCGAAAAATGAAACAAGGTAAAAACATGTTAAACTCTTTTTTCATTAAAAATACACAGGCACAATATAGCATATAATTTGTATAAAATGACAGACATAAATTAGTAAAAGTAATCAAATTGAAATTTAGATTTTGAAATGTTTTATATTCCTAATTATTTTATTTTCATACTATGCAAACATAAATTACATGTTATTCCCTGCAAACAACTATTTAATGTACAGTGCTGTGTAATATGTTGGCGCTATACAAACCCTGTTTATTATTAATAATAAAAGTAGCCATCCTATGTGTAAAAAAAAGTTTTGCTTTGGTGTCATGGAATGCATGATAATTTTAACCTAACTTGTAAATTAAAATTACAGGTTATGGTAATTTAAATTTTTCCCACATGGGCAATTTCCTGGCATTCTGAGAAACTCTAAATATACTTCTCAATAGCAAATGGTAATACCATTTATAAACCTTTTAACACCATTTATAGTATGATAAATATCCTATTAAAAACAAACCATTTACAGATAAAAGATTGTTAGTCTACAGAATGACATCTTTGATAATAAACCCAACTCCAACTATTATTATCCCCATGGCAGTAATGTAGAGAAAACAACCTCAGTTCTTGCTTTAGGTAAGAACACATTATTTCCTCGGTTTAATAGAGTCCTGTAAATCTGGACTTTTGTCTGCATGGAATAATGCAGGCTTTATTAGGACCATTTATGTTCTGTGCCATCTGCAAGACAGCCACATCATTAAGGAGACGTAGGGTAACTATAATTGAAACAAGATGCTGAAAGTATTAATATTTTATGTCCCTTCCAAAATAACCTGAAAGGTTAATGTCCCCTTAAAAACATACAGCTCTTTCTAAGGAGGGTTCATTAACAATGAGGAGATTTGTTTACATAGGTAGAGCTCAAGGCTGCAAGCTCAGCTCATAATGGTTCCATATGTGGTGCATTACAGGCAATTTTACATGTTTGTTCTCCTCACATTCCTTCAGGTAATATTGCATCAAACACAGGAGGAATACTTATCCAAATAAATGCACTTTGGGGCAACAAAAAATACAGTTTTAAAGACAATCTGAGCTTGGGAGAGTCATAAACCAAAATAAATAGAAGCCATTTAAAAGGGGGTTTCCTGGAGTCATGGTTGCTTTTATTATATATATATATATATATATATATATATATATATAATATATAATATAATAAATATATAACAAACCGAAGAATCTTACACAGAGTTACACTATTCTAAGCCTAAATGTGGATTATGGTTTACAATTCAATATCCCTGCTGTAAATATATATGTGAATAAAGCACGGGTTTAGGCTAACACTGCTAACATGTTGTATGTTACACAGTTCACTAGACATTGTTCACATCTATGTAATGAAATGTTGCTTGCTTGTTCTCAGGATGAGGACATTCTCCTGGGACTTTTTTCTCTTTTAAAGATTATTACCATAGATTTCATAATAAACATAACTTTGGCCACAGAACATTTAAACTCTAATTCCCTTGAGCTTCACCTTGACCATACTGTCAACAACAAGGCAAAGCTCAGCCAAAAAGTGTTAACAGGAATTCTACAATACATAAGTCTCCAGGAGTTCACACTTCTAGTGAGAATAAGGATGATGCAATAGTGCTGAGCAATTTCTATTTCTAATTACTTGATCACCTCTGACTGCACTGCCGCTGCATGCAGAGTTGCCAGAAGAATTAAACAAAGAGTGTATGTCTATGAGAAGGGTGCCATTTTTTCAGGGCAGAATTTGACAATCAATTTGAGCCTGCAATTGGAAAGTGGGTGGGTTGTGTTCAGAGACAGAACCCACCCACTGTCCTGAGCCTGCGATCCATATGGAAGACATGATTCGGGACTCTGGCCGGTGCACCCCCCCCCCCCCAAACAGGATCCTTCTCCTGACCCCGCTGGGGGGTGCACCTGCCAGAGCTGTGGACCACCGGTTGGCTACTGCTGCTTTAGAGTGATGAATGGTTACCCTGATCAGTACAGACAAAATGATTAGAATTTTAGGTTTCAGGAATTGAATATGTCCTAAAAAAGGGTTATAGTGCAGAAATTGTTAAACAAGCACAAGGCTTGTCAATTGCTGAAACCTGGTATTATAAACGTTTCTTCATCCTTATAGATATAAGTTGAAAAAATTAGTAAGAAGTCTTCTCTCACCCATCAACTATTTATGTTCTGTTTAAGAGGTCCCTGAAACTTGTTGGCAAAATATTGTGAAAAAGCAAATATTATGTTTTTTTCTCACCCTAATGCCATGGCATTAGGGAAGTATAGAGGAGCAGGGCTTACATTGTATAATTCTAGCTTTACCCATTCTTGCAGATGCATATATTTCTATGCCTAATTTTTGTAGTCACATGCCATTTTAGTGAGGGTACCACTACTTATACATTTTTATCATGTTTTGTCTGCATTGCCCAGCTTCATGACAGGCTTTCTTGGACATATATGTAATAGGAAGGTTGAATGAACTGAAACTGAAGGTATTAAAAAAAGTATAAAAGAGTTCTAGGAAAGCTAAATTACCCGATATAATAGCAGTATTTTTTCTGCCTTTTAGCACCAGTGGTTCCTTAAATTTCTTAAAAAAATATACTATAACCAGTCATTTGCTTTCCCTTGAGGATTTGCTTTGCTGAGATTCTCCTAAGTGCCACAAATTGCTACAAGTGATTTTAGTAACCGCAAGTAAACAGTCTTTTAGCTGTAACCAGTTCTAACTGGACAGTTTGTTCATAAAGTAATGTAACTGTGCCCTATGTGCCTGCTGGACAACTATTATTAGATGATGATGTCTGGGATTTCCAGTGCTTAGTGCTGTTCCTATAAATAATTTGAAAAATGTTCCCACTTCATGCTTTCTCAAAGAATATTCCTCATTTCCTTTAGTGGACAGCCCCTGGGAACATCACACTTGAAACCCCAACAGAGTGACAGCAAGCAATTTGGTTAAAAAGAAAAAAAAATGTTAATCAGCATGTCATATGTATGCTGTCTTTATATAAAAGATGACCTCAAGGAATTGGGCTTGCTATAAACCACTAAAAGGTTGGGCAAAATGCTACATAAACTGTAAAGTACGGTGCTGTAATAGCAGCCAACTAGATTTTATCTTACTGGGGATTCAATAAGTAATATAGAAGTCACTGTGGAAACATTGGTTACAAATCTTAGAAGTTTAAGTGGATGTGTAATATGATTGGGTTCTCGTGGCTGTGTGCAATATAAGGGAGAGCAATGAGGATTGTGTATAGCTATCAAATAGATATGACAGTATGAGGGGCAACAATGGGGTCTGTGTATAGGAGAGCTCACTCTTCGGAGTCTATTTCTGAGGTACCAAAACTCTTGTCCCTGTATTTTATGTTCGAATAATACCAACTAAGACTGCCATAAAGCAAACAAGCACAGCCCATATGAGGGTGACATCGCTGCTTTGCATTCAGGAGCAGTGCAGTATCATTTCCACCCCATTACAGGATGTTTCATTAGGTGGCCATTACAGGATTAAAATATATATATAAAAGTTAAGAGCAGACTAGCTAAAAAGAAGATACCTCGAATATCTTGGAAGGTCTTGTCCACAGGTTTATACATCACTACAGGACATATAAACCAGCAGGAGAAATAACAGCAAATGACAGGGACACAGGTGTTTGACCCACCAGACCCCCTGGATAAAGTGGTGGGTATTTCAGAAATAGGAGATCAGAAACATAAGTGTATGATGTTTCTTTTATAAGGTGTGTTAAAAAAGACAGGTAAGCTACTGTTATCTGTCCTTTAACATTGTTATATCAAGAGTTACACTGACCCCTGAGCTGATCTGGCTGAACCACAACTTGACTTTTCATCTTTTAAATTTGACATGATTACTTTTCTAATCTTGGCAGCCAGGTTTATGATGACAAGATATTGCAATCACAGCAAAACACATTTTGTTGATTCAATGAAGAATGGTTAACCAAAATAAATAATTTCTGTATACCTGAACAAAAAGTATCTTCAAGAAGTGTGCTACTGTATATGCTGCTTGGTTTACTTTTAAAGCAGCCAACCTTAACTAAAATGTCTGAATTTAATGCATTGTGTTCTAACATTTTTTGTATCTAATGTATACATTCTAATATATAGGCCTACTTTTTAACAATGGTGTTTTTATTGCACTTTATTTTCTTAGTCTATTTTTTTCTATTCTTTTATTGAGACATTTGGGAAGTGTTGTCACCTATGATCTCACTAAGATCATGTCCATGTGTTTTCTCTTGATAATACTAAATCTGTTACACTATCAGTGGTTGTATCCTGCTCCCTGTTTCCTCTTGTCTTTATTGTGGTTGTTTCTTTTTTAACAATTTGTGAGACTTTTATTTAGTCTCCAATAAAAAAAAAGAAAATGTGGTTCATTTGGATAACTTTATGTTGATTTCTAGGCTCTATAAGATTTTTCCCACTCATCGATGTCTAGGAGAAAAGGATCCAGAAATTCTTGCTGCTGTATGAAGTCCTTTAACAGCTCAGGAAGTTTCAATTATCAAGTATCACAGCAAGCTAAATATAACTTAGTGAAACCACATGGCAATAAAGAACAGTACACATCCAAAATCACAGTGCTTTTTAAGTATAATTATGGTTTTAATCAATGATGGAATCTCAGTAAAACTGTGTTTGTTTAACCCTTGGTATAACTTCTATGCAGTGATGAGTTTTCCTATAGCAGAACTAGAACTTCCTGGCTTTTTGGCTTTGCTTCAGTGTCATCTACTATTGAAGCACTGAGTATGGGGTTACCATAATTACTCCACCTTTACAGGCTTTACAAATATGGTTATTATTGGTCATTACCATGGTCATTAGGTACATATTTCTTCAAATTTAATTCCAACGTCATTGCCATAATTATGTCATTACTTACCTACAGTCTTTTCACCTTGTTGAGTTCTGCTGATGCCACCTGAGTTGGAATAGGTGAGCCAACCCTTCCGAGGGCCTGCTAATTAGACACTGTTACCAATTTAGCAAATGCAGGTAAAAGCACAGTAACCTAAATGCTTATTTGTAGTGTTTTTCTTCTCTATACACAGTTTTTTTATTTACTTGTAATTTGCTGTTGATGTAAACTATTCAGTTCCCCAGTGCAATGCCCTGCCTCGTACATCGCAGCTCTCACTTTTGTGTGGAGTGTCTAATGGCCCTCTGTACAGCTCTTCCCCAAATGTCACTTGAGTGATGGCCCTGACTGTGTTGTCTGACATCACATCCAGGATCTCAGCAGCAGTCCCAGGCCTTTTACACAAGGGAGCCATAAAAACAGTAAATAACATGCACTATGTTACATGTACATTTATGTTTTGGAAAAATATTTAAAACAAACGGTTTGAACACACGGTTACCTAAAAAAAGAAAGGAACATGTTTGGGATTAGACCAGTTTTACATTTGTAGCCTTGTATAGCTTGTAACAAGTGCTGATTCCAGCTGAAGATATTTCTGAGTTTCAACAGTGACCAATTAGTATTTATTTTACGATTAAATTTAATCCTGACTGACAGGGTAACTAATCATGTATTAAGATTGTGTTTGGGGAGACCTGTAGATCAAAGGATCAGACTGTATACATAGCTGATAGATTTTATACTTATTACTATGTCAAAATTAAGCTCTACCTCCTACTTCAGTTAGGCTATGTTCCTTGTCATTTAACTATAAAATAAGTGGACACATAAAGATACATTTTTAAGGAAGTGGCAATCAGATAGTTTTTTAAAATCTAATTGCAACTTTTAGACAATCAGTTTTATAACAAGTCAATAGGATTGTATATGGTATCAGTTCTGTGTTTACCTTACTCTATACCAGCATTTCTCAACCTTTTCAACATGGGGGAACCATTGCTATAATTACTATACCACAGCTCACAGTACATTAGTGTGGTGGTCAGTGGGAAGAATGCCTCTTACATTGCTGGCCATTGGGAAGAATATCACCCTTACAGATACATAAAAAGGTCATTCATGTCAGTGGTAACTGATCTGAGAGGAGCCAATTGCTAGGGAACCCCTAGCAATGTACAGCGCTGCTTAATATGTTGGTGCTATATAAATCCTGTTTATTATTAATAATAATTATAATAATAATAATATCAACCTCTGGAGGAACCCTGGTTGAGAAACACTGCCCTATACTCTGATCTTCATTGAGGCCCTTATTGTTCACTACTATCAGAGTAGCAAACTCTATCTGGTTATCGGGGGCAATTATGCTAGTAATCACTTTTAGAACAGCGAAAGTAGTAAAACCACCAGTAAATAGTAATGATTGCTCCTGGCTAAATGTCACCTTTTATGAAGAGGACAAACAAAATGACAACACTATTTATGCAACTATTCTGTGCATTTACCCAGCACTGTTTACAGAAATTAACCAATACCCCTACACATGGATATGAGTTTCATCAGTCTAGTTATACTCTGTTCAATGTCACATTTAACATGGCTACAATTTGGCCAGGACCCAATAATTTTCTAAGTAAATATTTCTGTAATTTCCTCCAAAAATGAATATAGGAAATATGTTATTAACCTACTAATTTGTATGCCTAATTAGTTTTTTACGTCTGTTTAAAATCTCTTCTTCTTGTCCACAGTGAGGCCTGTATTCACCTACATTACAAAACTCATCCATCAAAAAGGTCTGTGTTGTTTTTGTTTTCCTTACCATTCCTAGTTCTTATTGTACTGGGACATTTGACCAAGCACAAGCACCCTACACCCCTCCAAGACCTTCCAGGTTATGTTGCGTTCCTTTAATTGCAGTCTCCCTGCTTCTGAAAGGCAGTGGATTACCAAGCCTACATTATACAACATTTTCAGAGAGTATTTATTGCATATTTAGAGCCATTTTTTCATTTTGGAGTAGGGAATGGTTTAAACACTTTCTGTCTCTTTTTTAATTTCAGTCCCATGTCAGGGATTTTTAAATTGTATTAATTTTTTTTTTCACTTCCTGTCCCGTAGGTAAATCAAGTGCTGCCATTGCAAGACAGTTTCTATACCTAATCCAGTAATTACTCAACAGTTTTGGATTTTTTCTCCGAGCCTCAGTGACATTGATCATTGGGCAAATAGGGAGGGTAAATCTGCAGGAACACAGACAGCAAACAAATTGGCAGAGTTTCTATCCTACCCTCAAAGTCATCACTCTATAAAAAAAACTAAAACAGAATGACATTAGATACTCTTTAAGGGGAAACCTCAAGACTATGGACTTTGTAAAGCACTGTGTAATATGGCAGCGCTATACAAATTATGGATAATAATTTTAGTTGTGCTTGATGGATGGGAAAGTATTGTGTGAAGTTGCCAGTTTGATCTTTTACTTTCTGAGGCAGAACTTTCACTGTGTGTATACATTCTAATCAAATGCTTAGTTTGGTGCCGGGATTCTGTCTTATATGCTTCACTGAATGACACTTCTACCTCTTCAAACAATCATCATACAAGTTTCCTTGCAGCCTTCCATATTATTGATTAAAACTTTTTTTTGTTGTTATGTGAACAAAGCAGATGTTATTTCCACAACTCGAGGCTCTCTGTGTGATTGTGACTGTGCTGATCTCACTCCCTAGCCCTGACATCTTCTGTGCCTCTTCGAAAAGCCAGTTAGGGACTAATGGGTCCAGGTGGCCACACCTAGGACACCTTTAGGGACATCTAGGGCTTAGCTTAGATATATGTATATAGGGCATTTATACAGACACTTTAAGAGACAGAGCCCCTGATTCATCAATAAAATCCGCACTCGCTGGAAGCGCAAAAGTACGCGCGGCCAGCGATCACGCGGTCCGGACTCGAGTATGCGCGTACACTCGCTTCACTACCAGCCGGATTCCTGCCTTCACAATAGGGAGCGCGAATCTGCCAATTAAGGCGATTAGATTTCAGCTGCGCGATTAAGGAGGAGAGGGTGTATTTTGGTGAAAGGGTGGAAATAAGTAAGGCTATGGGGCGAAGCCTGGGTTGGGCAACATGTTGCCAGCAAGCAGAAGCAAAGAAAAAGGTACAGCTGTTTTGACAGACAGCTGGTGAGTGATTTTGGTGAATCTCAGAAGAAACATTAGGCAAAATAGAGAATAGAGAAGTCCATGTGAGCAGCAAAGCACTTAATAATTGGCACTTGAGATTTGGGCATGTGACCAGGGTCCAACATGACCATGCCTGATGTTTGAAAAATTGTGATTTTGGCCCTGGTATGACTGAACTGAAGAATGATGGGATTAGAGAGATCAGTTAAACCTGGGTAGTGGTGGGGTTAGTAGGGCAAAAAATATAGTTTCTGAATCAGCTGGAACAAAGACATAGTGAACAGAATATAGAATGCCCAAATTCAGAATTAAACAATGAGTCTATGTAACATGCAGGTCGTACCATACAAATTCAGAAGAAATCAGTTACACAAATGAGCACAACAGTTCAGATAGCAGTCAGATGAGATGACATACCATACACAGTCAGATACACGTAGGCTTGTATGGGATTGTTCATGAATAGTCACTATTACTAATAATACAAGGTATTTTGCAATAAATAGTGTAAAAATGCAAAACAAAATCAAAACAGAAAAAAAAAGAATGTAAATATGCAAATCTTATTCAATAAAATATGTGTTTTTAGTGAATAGTTTAGTACGTTTAATGGGCACACAAGAATACAGAATTTGTTCTATTTTATTGCTTCCTCTTCCAAAGAGATTTATTATTATGGAATACCAGCAGATTTATTGCCACATAGTAGTTCCCCATCACTTTCTTCAAAGCTTTGTTCTCTTCCACTATATTGCAAGCCTTGTCCTCCCACTTCAGTGGACTTTATGGCTTTGTTTGCTGCTTGCTCATCCTTGAAGATCCTTTCCATCATTTTATGACATTCTTGACCTCCCTTCTAAAATCAAGGAAGAGAAAACACCTACGTTTTCACCCTATTTATTATATCCCATGACTTCCTATTTGTTTCCCATATAATCAAACAAATGAGTATATTATTCATTATCACATAATATAACTTGGGTTTATATTATGAATAAAAAATGTCAGGGTCAGTTCCCATTAGAGCACTGGGTTAATGTATTTGTTTCTATTATTAAACATAAGAAAGATGCAGACATGGGGGACATTTCTTACAACTGGCCCACGCTATAGAATGTCTGAATATATTTGTCCTTACAACTTTAATACTTATGAGGGGAAAACCTTTCAACTGCAAATTATATTTCTGTTGGATGCAAGAGATAATGGACCCAATGTGGACTAAATTACTATCAAATAGTTTTTTTTTACCATTCTCACCTTTGTAACTCTTTTCTTCTCCCTCCCATGCCAGATCTAATTTCTCTGCCCCTTATCTGAATAACTTTCTCATTTTTAATATCCTGTGTGTTTGTTCTCTGTTTAAAGTAGAACTATAGGTAAAAAGAGACAAGGGATGTCTCTTATGTAATAAAATAAACATACCTGTCTAATCCCAATTTTTCACTTTTACTTACCTGTCACCATTACCTCTTGGGCACTGTAATCTTCCTCTTCTCTTTTGGGATGCAAATCTTTGGCCATCTTCAGCATGTGTACAGGTGTTTACTCAGTCATGAGCTTGTCTTTTTTTTAAAGAAGACAGCAAACCTTTAGATAACTATGTTTTATTGCAGGGGGACATGACCTGCAATTAGGACCTGCCTGATTGCTGATTGTCAATGCAAAATTAGAGTTCTGCTTTAACATTCTGTTAAACAATTGTATTAGTACTGCTTGGACTGGGAACTGCTCACACCCAAAAAAGCTTGTCCTGAAAATGTAACTGTGCAAACCAAACATTTATCACAGATTGTAATTAACTCTGCCAGTTTTACTAATAATTTTGTACTAGTTGGAAAGTAAAAAAACGGTGCAGTTACTGAAAACAAATGGGAATATCAATGGTTTAAATATGAACCCTCAGCCATATGATCAGTAATGATGATTTTGTCATTCCTGCTTAATGTGACAGAGTTAAAATCATGGAAGGAGGTAATTTGCGTCAGCATAGCCAGAAGCATCAGCTATTCAGTGGTGGCTTGACTGAAAAAAGGAGTGGCAAGGGGAGTGCTGCATATGTGCGGCTGGAGTGCTTTAAAATCCTATTTTAGTAATTTCTCTCTGAATAGGCAGAGTCAGGAAGTTGATTTAAAGAAGGTGTGTTTTTAGGAGAAATATGTGTTCTACAATCTTTGACCTCTCCTATAAATTCTAAGGTGTCTTGTTTTCAAGCTGAACCAATAACTTTACCATGTTCTGATTTACTGACCCTTAACAGGTATGCTAATCAGGAGTAGTGACTCCTCTGGCCGCATGATTGTTCCAGGTCAGCGAATTTATAGCTGGAGAGCAGAATAATCAGAATGATGTCAGCTATCACACTCAGTGTATTCGTTTTATTATGAGTTTGCTTCTATCTAAATCTAAAAGCCCAACTAATCACAAAATTGAACAAGACAAATTCTAATAGCAATCAGTTTGGTAATAGAACACAAACAGTGTAGAATACAAGCAAAGTGAAGGAAAGAAAATCTGCTTCATGGGCCATATTTGCTCACCTACCTAAAAAATGTGAACCTGTTGTTTATGATTATTACTCAGATTCCATATTGTGTCAGAGAGTGACACACATACACTGCCTCAGCAGCTTGCCAAAGAAAGCCACACTGACAGCAAATTCTTCCCTTTGCGTTAGGTATTCACCCGTCTTGATATGGAGTCCTCCATTAGGCTTCATGGGAAATTCTTTGTCTGCTTGAGTCAGTTCTCCTAATATAATTTTCCAAATTAACATTGTGACATTTATGTGCGGGCTGTCACATAGACAACTTTCTGTGCAAAACATAAATTTAAGACCCTCATTCATTGATGATCTTGGTTTCTAGCCTAAAATAAAAAAAACAAAGGGTTGGATTTTCCATACTGCTATATTATACCAGGAAACAAATATATAATTCCACTCTCCCTAACCAGGTGTTTTCATCTGTTCCTGAAACTTACAAAATGCATGAACAGCAACAAATTCTCATTTTTAAACTGCAGATCAGCAGAAAATAATTGTAATGTTTGTTATGTATTAAAGGGATGTATATGCTTTTGTTCATATTTTCTTTATGTGTTATGATCCAGAATAAAATAGAAAACGTTTTGTTTGTAACCATTAGGAGAAGCGTTAGTTCCCTTTTTAGAAGCCTGGTAATCACAGAGCTCCACTGGTCAAGCTGCAATTTCCACATTTATGTGAGTTGTGTCCAGGCTTTGAATGACCTGCAAGTAGACTGGAGGATCTTCTTGTGGGCCCCCAATTCCGTTTTCAGCAGTTCCAGTTCATGTCTATGAAGGCAGCAGGGGCAGTGAACCGCCCCTGGATTATTAATTGAACATCAAAAAAATATATAATGATAAAAAAAATGCTCCCTACAGTCACCTGTAAAGAAATGCAATAATAAAAAGAACCATGTTACCAGATTTTGTCAAGCAGTTTTCAGCAGCAGTCTGAACAAACTTTTTGTTTGGTTTATTGTATTGCTTCAGCTGTGGTTAGCTGGTGTGAGAAAATATTGTACAAAAATAAAATAACAAAAAATCATATTTACATTTCCCAATGGATGAAAGATAAAACTTAAAGTATAACAAAAGACAAAAAAAATGTTCAGGTTTGGATAGAGGGCATAGAAGCTGGAACCATTGTCAGGTTTTATTACTAAACAGAAAGCTTCCAATAGAAACACCTGTTTTAATGAGACAAGACGTAAGGAGAAATCGTAGGACTGAACATCAGGAAAATATATCACAAAATTAATATAGCTTTATTAATATTTTTATCTTCTAGATTGGGAGCTCTTCTTGGCAGGGTCCTCTACTCCTGTGTCAATGTCTGTATCTGTACGTCATTTGCTACCGCTATTTATTGTACAGGGCTGCGTAATATGTTGGCGCTATATAAATACATTTTATTAACAACTTTATGAATAATAATATTATTAATAATAATAATAATAATAATAATTTTACATCATCACATGTATTTTTAATTACAAGTATTGTAAGTACCTGAAATTGCCCTGGTTACAGCCTCTTGAAGTCTGATTGGAAAGAGTAGTGCTAATCCTTTCCCTCTTCTGTAGATTTGGCCACATACCCTGATAAATGTTACTAAACAAGGAAAGAACAGAAGATAGCCAGCGTTTTTTTGGTGAGGCAATATATTGTATAACAATAATCAATGTTAATCACACACTTCACTTTAAAACATAATTCTTCCTTTGGTCGCTCCCATTGGACAATGTAGGGAGATAGACCAATGTACTAGACAATATTTTCCCTGATCTAATATTAACGGAAAAATGTCTTGTATGCCGACGCCTTTCGCCTATTTGAGCTTCCTCAGGGGACTTGGCAGAGAACATTTGTTCAAAGGTTGGGATGAGTAATGATCATGATAAGAAAGAAGTCACAAAGGTGAGTGTATAAGTAATAACACAACGTAGGATATGGGAATAAGGAGGAAAAAAACCTGTAAGCTGCAGAGTTTGGTAGAGGTGCTGTACGGGTGTGCTGATAGGCTGAATAGGCGAAAAGCATTGGGATACAAGACTTTTTTCTGTTAATATTAGGGAAAATATTATCTAGTACATTGGTCTATCTCCCTACATTGTCCAATGGGAGTGACCAAAGGAAAATTTATGTTTTAAAGTGGTGTGTATTTAACATTGTATTTTCTACAAAAAAAACCCTGGCTATCTTCTGTTCTTTCCTTGTTTATTAGCCTCTTGAAGTCCCTATACAGCAGTGAGTGTAAAGCTACGTACACACAAATCCAATGGTTCTCACCAGATAATCGGCTCAGGGCCGATATCAGACGAGAATCTGGCGTGTGTAAAGAGCCCGTCATCCATCGTCTGAACTACCGTCCTGGCAAATCTACGGACGATGCACGACGAACGATCGTAATGCATAGGAAAGTGAAAAGCGCACAGTGGGGTGTCGCTCCGTCATTCTCCCCCTCCCCTCTCCATAGAGCAGCACGGTGATGTATGTACAACACTCGTTAATGCATCGTGCAGTGCTCAGTTGTTGGAAAGGATCGTGAAAGATCCCTTCCAATGACTATTATTGCACATGTGTATGCAGCTTAAGAGAAAGAGGCAGATTCCAGTCATTTCACATACTCATTAGAAGCATGTTGACAGGAAGGGAAAGCAGAGAAATAAGTTCATCTCTGTGTTGCCTCTTCTTTCACTGTCTAGTCACAGGGTGGGCTGGTCCAGAAAACATAAGTGAGATGATGCTGGCTCTCAGACTGAAGCTGAACGTTTTATAACAGTATATTCTATTTTGCCTTTCTTTTTTTATTATTGTTGACGTTTTGCTTTAATGAGACACTGAGGAGAAAAGAGTAACTAACCCTATCTAAAATTCGAACAAATGGCCTTATATACACTGTAATGTACAGTGACAGGTTAACAACAATAACTGCCTAGCTTACATTACTACCTGACTGAAAAGTTATTTGCCAGTTACAAAGATGGCCGCACAGGTTGTGCTCTTCCGCGTGACGTCACCGTGTCTAGCAGCCTCTACCCCTTGTGTACATTGCACAGGGAGATGTGAGGCCAGTGTGTTCATGTGCCCAGCTGCTTGTCCTATGTGTGTAAATGTTTGCCATAACTTCACCAGCCCTAGCCATGCAGCTGTCTATCCTATCTCATGTGTCAGACAGCAGCGTGGGCGCTCCGCCCCGGCCCCTCCCCCCTCACGTGTTGCCGGGTGTCAGTAGGTGTAGAATCGGACTCTCTTCTCTCCCTGGGGTGTGAATGAGAGCCGCTCAGCCATGCTGCTGTCCGCCGTGTTACACACCTATTCCCTGCGCTACATGCTGCCCGCCGCCCTCATGCTGGGCACGGCGCCCACCTACCTGCTGGCCTGGGGCTGCTGGAGGGCCCTGAGCACCGTACTGCCCGAGAGACTGTACAGGAGAGGGGACGACCGGCTGTACACCATCTACCAGAGCATGGTGCTCTTCTTCTTCCAGCACTACACCGGGGTCCAGGTTAGGGATACAAGTAACATGTCTGGGCCTAGTCCTGGGGGGCCCATGTGCAGGGGGGGTGCAGGAGGTGTATGTGTGGGTGTAGGGGTGCAGGAGGTGTGTGTGTGTAGGTCAGGGCTACAAGTCACATGTCTGAACCGATTCCTGGGGGCCCCCCATGTTTAGCAGGGTGTATGTGTCCACGGAGGTGTGTGGGTGCAGGAGCAGCAGGACTTCCTGTGACCAGTGTGATATGCAGCATGTCTTTCATGTGTCACCATCCTTACTGCTTTATAGAACTGTCACTAACCTCCAACCAACTTTTTATGCTGTCCCATCTATAGAGGAATCAGGAAGGAGCCCTGGGGGTGGGGTGTGTGCTATACATGCTGCTTTGACCTTGACAACTGGATGTTGGTGAATGACATGCTGGAGTCACATGTGTAGCCGTATAATCGCTAGCCATTCATTGTGAATCATAGAGCAGGCCCATGAGAGTGATCAGAACATCTCAACGCCAATCAGTCATTTCAGCTGAACATGTTTCTCCATAGACATCACCTTTATTTCTAATATACTTACATACTGTGAGGAATTAGAAGCTAAGAAGGTCACACATCGTCAGCGTGCAGCAGGTATTGGACAGGATCATTGAGATGAATTGGGTAATAGGTCAGGTCGTGGTGACATAGAATTTGTCACTATGGCTTCGTTTGTACAGTGTTTATAAAAGGCAGATTTTTATTTACTGTAACTTTGGAGTTTTTTTTATTGATTGCACTGTCTACCATAAGTATGAGTCTATCATTAGGAATGAATGAGGTGGGGATGTATGGGGGATCCGCAGGTAGGACTATCTGCAAGCACAGGCTCTGTGGTGGGGCTGGCAGGCCTGAGCAGGATCTCCCAAGGTATTCTACTAAAGTATTTACACAAATAACAGAATCAAGCACATGTCAAACTTTCTATAGTTTTTCTTTAAAAACACTTTCAGTTTTGAATAGTCGTCTAAAAACACAACTTCTGTGTTTGATATTTCACTTTTTAAACACATCTCCTCTTTTCAGAACTGTCCTCAAATGTCCAAGTTCTGACTGCTTGACCATCCAGGACCTCCGCGGTGTTTATCCTTTGATATTTTTGCCTTGGTCCTGGCTGACTTTAGTCTGGGAAGTTTCTGTGGCCATGCCTGGTGCAGGTGAAACAATTTCAGAGGACAGATAGATATAAACTTGTAAAAATTATGCAAGGAGGTAGGCGTTGTTCTGTGGCAGCAGTCATAAAAGTAATCAAAAAGGAAAAATCTAGTGCTGACTATTTTTACGACATTTAAATGTGTAACTCTACTAAATCAAAGCTCTAAAGGTTCAGTATACTGAAAAATGTGAACTTTTTTTAGGATAAAAACATTTGCTCAATTGATTAAGCATCTGCAAGCCACACTAATTAAAGTCTTTAGAGGTGGCAGGAGCAACAAATGGCACCATGTAGGGTCCAAAAAAAAAAAAAAACTTTGGTGTCACCTCTCAGGTAGTTGTGAGCAGTAAAACCATTTGCTAAAAATATTAATCTGAATTTAGTCAAAATGTAATTTGGGAAGAATAATCTTAGTGGTCATTGACCTTCAACTCCTGACTGTGATACATAATGGACACCCCCTCCAACAAATTAGGACAGCAGGAGTAATGATCGCTTCTTCTAAAACTTATCTTGGTGGTGTTGCCCTAGATCAATTCATGTCGCACATGATGCCTGTCAGAGTTTTGCCTTTGAGTGCCCATCCCCACCCCTCTGATCCATAACCTATTCATGCACATTCGGCTGAGTGATCATAAGTAATCTGATTGGTATTTCCAATGCTGACCAATGTGTTGGAAGTCCAAAAACATTGCACACACATACTTTATGTGCAGGCAACTTGTGTACTTAGAATCAATATTTACCAACACATGCAATCTATCCACAATGGTACGGAACCCAAAATAATGCTTTTGTTAGGAAAACCTACAACTATTAGTGTTTAACAAATCTCAGAGTCACGTATCCAATCCATCTTATAAAAAAAATATTAATTTTGGATTAAACTGCCTCACTCTATACAGGTGAGCTCTGTGCAGAAGTAAAGGTGATTATGTGCTCCTCGAAGGAACTGTAAAGCCACGCCATAAGCATGGGACAGGATCGGAGGCTTGTATGTGAATGTATGGGCTTATATTAGAGAAAGTGTTGAATTTCAATTTCCACCTAAAAGTGTCATCTGATTGATACCTTCAGATCTAATAAGCTCATTGTCAACCTCTCTGAAGATTTAGGTCCTGGTAGTTTATCACAATTCCATTTACATGTTTTTTCCCACACAGATGGTTCACACAGTTATTGGGACAGAGGTGATTGCTGATACTAATCCAATTTATTAAGGATTAAAAAAGGTGATTCCCTGTGCAGTCTTAACTTTTGCTAAGGCCAACCATAATGGCTATGGTGAAATGTTTAGTTTAATCCACTTATAACAATGCAGTTAAAAATCACCAAATTAGTGATTAAATGTATGAAGTATTCTCTGGTTAGCAATGAGTTCAGTCATTGTTGGCAATAATACCTGTGACTTTCAAACTTGTGGTTCAGTCTTGTAGTGAGTGATATACTTTTGCTTTAATTCTGTTGTGCCAGTAATGCTTGCTCAAGTTTTCTGCATTCTTTTATCTATGGATTGGTTCCAGCCGTTATCTATGTTAACTTGGCTTTCCTGTTTTGTTACTCATTATCTACTTTGCAGATAAAATAGTCTGAAATATGTATGTCCCTACTGTGTTACTGGGCCTTATATGCTTTATTGATTGATTGTCATGGAAATTGATAACCCTAAGATGCAAACAGGGAGTATGGCCTATGTGCTAACTTCTTTTTTCCCAAATAGTTATATAATTAGATCAGTACAGCATCCACTTTACTTCTGGGCTACTTGCACTGCACTTGTCATGCACCTAGCATTGTTTTGTTCCCATCTCCCTTTCCTCCTGGCCATTTATATAGGAGATCTAGGGCTGTGGATTTTATAAATGGCCAGGAGGGTTAGTCCTGAAAATAGTTAAACATGATTAGCTTTGTCAGCTCATGGAGACTGCCAGACTACATACATATGTCCAATATTAGTCCCCTGAGGCAAATAGTCATGCTCGTCTTGGGTGAAATGCTCATCTGGTATGTGTACAGCAGTCACCTGATGTAGTTTATCAATCCCCCACGACCATCGTTCATTCTGATGGAGTAGAGCACAGTGGGGTGCCGCTCATTCGTCCCTCCTTCCCCTTTTATTGAATAGTGTTTTTCATTAAACATAATAGAATGCTAGTTATGTGAAGGCCCAGCTGCTCCTGGTGTTTTTGTCTCTGTAAATTTTGACTCTTTGTCCTAGAGAAACTCATTTAACTACTGATATCTCCCCTCTCCATCTCCTACATAGCAAGGGGGGTGTATATAACATTGTTGTTTATGGGTGTACTTTAAGGATCTATTAAATCCTTGAATACAGAGCTTCATTCATTTGTCCCTTTTACCTGAATGTCAGCTTTGTTTCTATTACAATAAATTATCCGGATACAAGCATCTCAATATTTATTTTTGTTCCGTAGTCTCCTGATGGTGTTGGTAAATGCTTCTCCTGTCCTTGGTAGCAGACAGGTGTAGTTGGAACCTTTTCCAACCTTTTGCTTTCCTCAACAGCTATAGCAATAAAACATAAAACACCCAATTACCCAATTATTACAGATTGTATTATCAGTTCATCTGATGAAATCCTAAATGTACATTGAGAATGTACCTGTCATATTTTGAATGTACAAAGTGACAAATTATCCTAAAAGTTTAAAGATCCCCTAAAAAGAGAAAAGATACCATTATGTTTTCAGCATATCCTCCTTTTTTTTTTCTGATGTTTCTAAATTCTTCTAATGAACACCATTCTTTCCACCTAACCTTCCCCCTAATATTTTTATTCTAGAAATTAAAAGTTGCTGATAGCTCTGTAATACAGCGGGTTTACCACTGATATCACTTTACATAAGCAAATAAAGTGCTGCTAGTAGGTCCTGTGCTTTCTAGGCAGCAGATTAAACATTACCATGCTGGTTACATGTTTGGATTTAGTTTAATGGAAGTCTTTTGCAAAGAAAACCATTTACTTGATACTGCCAATGAACTTGCTGGATAGATTTAACATCACCATTTCAAGACCAGCATTTAAGCAATTTAATTATTGTTAAAATAACTTACTAAATTAGTATATAATACAGTTCTAGGTAACAAAATTTGGAGGAAATTCTCTCCTTATTTGTAAGGATCAAGCTGGGCTATACAGAGGTCTGTTCCGGAGACTCTTGTTGATAGATGAGCCAACCCTGCACATTATAGGACTAGTACCCTTGGAAGATAAAGAGTAGGATATTCTTGAAAGTTAAGTACTAGGTATGACTTTAGTTAGTCTGATAATTTTGACATACGGTTTTCACTGATGGTAGTCTCTTTGATTTACCATATCCATGCCGGATAAAAATTTGGGCACACCTTCTTATTTATTGTTTTTTTCTTTATTTGAATGACTTTCTGCATTGTAGGCTGGTATTGAAAACACCCAAATTACAAAACAACACTTGGTATTATGTTGTAAACAAAAAATATTTAAAAAAAAACATAAACCATAATGTTTTCTATTTTAGATTCGTCAAACTGGCCACCTTTTGCTTTGATGTCAGCTTAGTACACTTCTCTCAATCAGATTCATGAGGTAGACTGGAATGGTTTTCTATAAACAGGTGTGACCTCTCTAGTTATGTTCTAGAATATCTTGCCTTCTTAATGTGTTTTGAAACCGTCCTTTGTGTTTTGCCTTTGTGTTGGTAGACAACCTTTTTATATAAAGTAAAAAATGTTGTTTTTTGAAGGCTGCTCCTTCTACACATACCTGAGGTCAGAAGGGACATTTTCATATATTGAGGGGGGGACATGCCCATCCCTCACTTCTGCAGTGAGATTGGCACTTTTTGTCACCCTTTACAGCAGGCTACGTCACCTGATCTCTCGCCTGTTCAGTGCTTGATCGTGTGACAAAGCCAGAAACTTTCTGCGTTTCCTCCTTACCAGTACCAAGATGGTTATCGGGACAGTGTGGGATCGAGGGATCTGAAAATTAAAGGTAAGTCTGATTTCTTTTTATTTTCAGTTTAGTTCAGCTTTAAGGTCAGCCAGTCTGGAAATTTTCACCAAATGTGAATGTATCCTCAAGTGCAGTTGTGAAATCCTTTAAACACTGATGAAACTGGCTCTCAGCCAAGGAAAGGAAGACAAAGAGGTACTTCTGTTGCAGAGGATACGTTTATTAGTTACCAGCTTTAGAAACAACAATTTACCAGCACCTCAGATTAGAGCCCACAGAATGCGTTACAGAGTTCAAGTAGCACACAAATCTCAACATCAACTGGGAGGAAACTGTCAGGTCTTCATGGTCGAATTTCTGAAAAGAATCCACTACTGAGGAAGAACAATTTAAAGAATAGAATTGCTTGGGAGAGTAAACACAAGGACTGGAATTAGAGCTGTAGGATCTGTACTTTGGCCTGATGAATCCGTTTTAAGATTTTTGGTTGCATCCAGCATGTCTTTGTGAGACTAGGAGAGCAGAAATATATGTGTGGTTCCCAACATGAAGCATGGAGGGGGTGTGAACATTTTTAGTTGATTTATTAAGAATTCAAGGCACATTCAACCAGCATGTGTTAACAGCATTTGGAGCAACTTGTTATCCATCATTTGTTTTTCAATCGAACAATGAGCCCAAACACACCTCCTATTAAAGAGCATTTGACCAAGGAGGGTGATGGAATGCTGCGTCAGATAGCCTGGCTTTCACAATTATATGATATAAATCCAACTGAGGTGGTTTAGGATAATCTGGAGTGCAAAAGGAAGGCAAAGCAGCCAATAACTGCTGAGAACCTCAAGGAACTCCTTTAAGACGGTTCTAAAACCCTTCCCTGTGATTACCTCATGGTGGTGATTAGGAGAAGGTCAGAATTGTGCAAAAGCTGGCTACTTTGAAGAATCTAAAATATAAAACATACTCTGGTCTAACACTTTTTTGTAATTCAGTATTGAATATGTGTTCCTTCATAGTTTGCATGTCTTCAATAATAATCTATGTAGAAGATCAAATAAGGAAGTATTGAATGATAAGATGCGTCCAAACTGACTGATTCTGTACATGGCTTGGTGAAATCTTATATCATTGTACTGTTGTTTTTAGCGTTTTTCTGTAATCACTATCTTCTTTTACTTACCTTTTTGCAGTGAGAGTAATATCCTATTTCCACTACTTGTTTGTTTGATATCAAGACATTGCATACCTCATTTTATGTGATAGAACCTCAGTAATATTTCCTTTACTGATATTGATTACCTATATAATAAAGAGATATTTAAGGGAAACTACATTAAAAGAATGTATCAATCATTACTAAATAAATAGTCTTTAGGTACCAATCCATTCCATGCACACTAATGAATAGACATTAAGAGATATGTAGAGTTGTATTTTTTTTTATTTTTTTTTCCAGAAAATACTTCTAAATAAGAAAGGGATTATTTAAAAAGGTCAGAGTTTCTGTTCAGATGTTTTTGACACAAAGTGCTATTATCAGTAAGGCGATTTGAAGGGTAATGACTGTGTACCAAATGATTCAGATTTCTGTTCTGTTCTCATAGCACTTTGGAATTTGCTGTTTGCCTTGATAAAGCCTAGCAGTATTATACATTCTTCCTGGGATTGTGTATGTGTAATAACAAGGTGTGTCATAATAAACCGGGGGTATACTGCAGTCATGTTTTATGGTCTGTTTTTTATTTTTAAGTTGAAGAATGCCAATTTGTTTGTCTTTGATATTAAAATCTATTTTAAGCTATAACCAACCAATATTACTTACATTGGGATTTAATGTCCTTTGATATCAAGGGCTTGTTCACACAAGGTTTCATGGTAATGCACAGGAAAAAAAATGCCCTTTTTTTAATCAGCGTGTATGTGTATAAATACGTGCACCTTTTTAAATAATATTTTGCATTGCCTTGCTTCTACAAACAAGTGCTGCCTCGATGACTCAGATAGCTTCCTCAGCTCATTGGAGAGAAGACAGGAGAGGATTACTGTACTAAAAGGAAGCCTGATCATGATTTCTGTGCAAAGCCCTGCCAATAACCCTACACATACAAGCACAGCTCTGCCTCTTACTCTCTGCTCTTCTGCTCAGTGTACCTAAAGGGTCCTAGTTGCTAAATGCCAAGGACATCGTTAGCAGTGCCAAAATATTGAAGGGTAAAACTGTAATTGTTGGGATAGAGCAATTGGCGTGGCCACACAGTGCATGGGCTCACTGTCATTGGGCACTACATGGAGGGTAAAAGTGGGGCGATGTTAGAAGTGGAGCGACAGTAGTCAGGCAGAGGAGTGGGATCCTTCTCCATCAGCCAGAAATGTAAGGTTACCAGAGCTCACTGAATAGAACTACAAAGGGGTGTTGGGGTGCTGGCCACCAAGCTGGGGTTTCTGGTCCCTGTATCTGAAACAAGATTTACGCCAGGCACTATTTACTAAGGAATATTTGAACACTTCTACTAGTTATTAAATATTGTACACAAACAGAATAACAAGGGAAGGCATTGGTCTTCTCAGTTGATGTCCAAAAAGTATTTGATAGTACTCACTGTAAATAGGTTCTAAAACTATGGTTTTGAAAAAAATGTTTTTGAACCAAATGTTTGGCAAACTTGTAGACCTCCCAACTCAAGGTTGGGAGGTTTTATGGCGTGTCCTAACTGCAGTAACCCTGGCAGAAATTTTGCACCATATTCTGTTATTTAAACTTTTTTTATGAATAAATGAATAGTCCAGTCCGATAAAATCACTAAATCCACCTCTATTCACCCCATCATGCTACAATATTCATAATTATTTTAGTTTTTCCCTGCAGTACTACTAGATATCCTCTATTTGGTGGTTAGCATCATTCAGCCCACCTAAATCTAACTTGTCCTGGACAGCCTGTGACTAGAGAGTGAATGGAGAAGTGTGACAATGATGAGCTCATCACTCTCTACCAATCAGCATGCTTCTTGTGAGCATGTGAACTGATCGGCTCCTTGCTGATACCAGGTCAAATACTTATACTGCTTGTATGTAAAATTACATTCATGTATTAAAGAATGCGAATGTGCTTTTCTTTGGTATATTTTGTATCTGTCTGGGGGTTAGCTGTACTCTTACAGTCTATGGTCGTGCTCAAAATTGTTCATTAAAAAAGATTTCATAAAAACATAAACCTAGGTTTTTATATTTATGAAGTGCAGTGCTTTGAAATCACTTGTTACTGCTCGTACTAATGAGTTGTTGTTGGTTTTTTGCTGCAAACTGCAGTGGCTTGGCGTAGTACAGAATATAAAAATCAGTTACAAGTAAAAGCCCATATGATAATAACTTGTTGTCTCTTCCTGAAAACACTGGAACATGCCCCTAGGCTGGCAGCAATATTTCAATAATAGGAACCTCCTAGCTACTCATTATTTTTCTCTGCCCAAGGACATGTAGGCTCTGCCAGTTTGCACTATTTGGAGAACATTTTCTTTCTGTATATAGTAAATGTTCTTTACTTAGGGACATTATTTATCATTGTGTCTGCTACAAAGAGAAGTTGTAGAACTGTGATTATGAGTTTTGTCTTTTACCTAGATCCTATTGTAAATCCTATTGTTACACACACTGCTATCAACAAAACTATATTCCTAAATTCCTATATTCCTAAAATTTAGTTCTTCTTTTGGGGGCAGTTCAATTTAATTCATAGAATGGTAAAGTAATTTATCGTTATACATTGAAATGCATACAGCACATTCTTTTTGTCCACATAATCATCCACCATTGCTTTGGTATATCAGTCCAGCAACCACCCTGGTACTTTTTGTTAGTAATTCTAGAACACCTGCTTGACATCTATTCCCAAACACAATTACTTTGGGCCTTGTCATGCTCATTGTACCACAATCATATTGAAATCTTATTTGGAAGTTTGAATGTGTGAATTCTGCATACTGTAATGTCATACGATCATTGTAGTTATCTCTCCCAAGTGTTTATCTTCTTTCTGGGTATGAGAAGAGCAGGCAGCTCACAGAGAGCAACATTTTTTGTCACATTTCATTTGAAAAACTCGCAACATAATGCAGTCTCTGAACCAGCAGCAGAATGTAGTTCAATTTGTCTGATGGATTACTTCTTGAGAAAGGCATTGAACATTGTGAACATAATAATTAATGGGTTCATGTTGTTTGTATTTTTATAAATGTATAATATACATTTTAAACTTACTTTACTGTTTTGTATGGTTTATAAACAGCATGGTGTAAACTATAATTTACATTAAGTAGAAATGCTAATGGTGGAAATCAGCAGCAGGCACCTAAATTGCTGTCTGTGGGATGATCTTGTTTGTCAGGCGTTCTTTCTATCACCTATGTAATATTACACATTGTTAGTGTTCAATAAAAACACAGCTTTGTGTTGGTCCTGCTTTGCCTGCAGTACAAATACACAGTGATAGGACGTACTGCATCTATAGAAATGCATTGCAAAGCATGTCAAATCCAGCCTTTTAACAGATATGTTCAATTCTCCATGTTAATCAATTATGTTTTTTGCTGACCAGCATTAGAAATGAGTTCCTGATGCAGGACCCAAAAAAAAACGGCCATAGACAGAAGCTGTTGAGCTGGCTTGTTGGGTGTTGCTGTTTTGATTGCAAACTTTGGTGGAGCAAATGTTAAAATACTGTGCTGTGTATGATGTTGTGTATGATGTTGTGTATGATGGCTGCAGGCATCAGTCATCTGGTTCGGTTTAATAAAGCCCCACTTTACAAAATAAAACTCAGGCAGGTGGTTTTTTCAAAAAGGGACCGGCAATGTCCCTTATGCTGTAACCCTACTTACCTGCCTGATAGCGCTGTGATAAAAGAAAAGATTGATATGCGCATTGTCAGCTTTGGTTGCCAGGGAAGCCTGGCAATGCCAGCTTCTATTGCATGTGCTAGACATTTGGTCATATTTTACAATGTCATAAAAAAGATTTGCTGATTAACCCTCCTTACCCTCATTCGGTATATTTGTACATAAATGCTAATGTGCATTTTATTAGGCAGCCCATTCATTTTATAAGGTCTGCCAACACAAAAAACAGTTGTACTTTAATATGTTGCACTGCAATGAACAAGTGATTCCTTTCCATTGTTGAGTGCTGCAATGCGTACTGTCAGAAACCATACAAAATGAATAGAGCCATCCATCGCATATAACTGAAACACCCAGATGAAGTCAGTTATTATTAAGTAGTTCTAACATATTCCCCTATCAAGTGTCTAGTTTTGCTATATGGATCTGTAATTTGCTGAATTTCCTTTTTTCCTTTTTTTAAACCCTAGATAGTATTATATGGAGATTTGCCAGAGAAAGAGAATGTTTTATACCTATCAAATCACCAGTGTACAGGTTGGTGCTTTTTTTAATAATTTATAGTGTTTATGTTTAAATTTCTATACCCAAATGTTATCTATTTTCATTTTAGTTCATACATTTTTGTCTTGATACTGGGGGTTTCCAGTTAGGTAATGTTGGGAATAATGAACACTAACCTCTATCAACAAGTGATATTCTAAAAAGAATTTTTACATTTCTTTCTGGTCCACAGTTGATTGGATTATTGCAGACATGATGGCCGTGCAGCAGAATGCCTTGGGTCATGTTCGTTATGTGCTGAAGGATGGTCTAAAATTCCTCCCTCTGTATGGCTGGTATTTTTCACAGGTATCTTTGAAACTATTTGCCTAATTTTTTTTGTTTGTATGTATATATATATATGTATGTGTGTATGTATACATACACAGGTAGGATAATTGCTAATGATTTTTCCTTTCCAGTGACAGATGAATGAGTGCACCCGTTCTGTTCAATGGAGAGGGGAGGGAGGAATGGGACTTTGCTGTGCTCCTCTAAACTAAAATTCACAGCAGTGGTTCTTGATCAATCATTCATTGATCTGCTAGGACGGATCAGTGAACTACATTGGGGGACCACAATACGTATCAGAATTTCACTAGGGACAAGCACAACCATTTGGCGACAATGTACTAATTTAACATGTATTTGCAGACTAGAAGTTTTGAGTGGAGAAGGGAAACATTGGAATCACTGTCAGGTTTGTGTCTATATCCTCACATAGGAGATTAACCCTCCCCATTAGTCCTAGTAACTATTGTGACCAGAGCAGAGTGGTTAGAGATCAAAAGCTTTTTATAGTTGTCACTTGAACAGTAGAAGAAGAAAAAAACTTTCAATGGGTATACCTGTACTGGTAAAGGCTATCTAAGGGAATTTTCCTTAACTTGGGATAGATGAACTTTTGTTTCTTCTTGTATACCCAGAACACGATAAGTGAAGGAAAGCTTTTGCTTTGAGAGGTGGGCATTGGCTTTATTTATTCTGTACTTTATTGCCTGCATACCAAAATTCTACAGAAAACAAATTGGCATGCATTTAAATTTAAAAGGTTATAATGATCATATGGATAAAGAGTTTATATAATATGGACATAGAACTCTTTTGTAAATGTATGAACTTGGTGGTATGTAGCCTTGATCTGACACTTTTTGTTTATGCTATAGGTGTTAAGTAACTCCTAGAATTGTCGGCTTTTTACGATATCACCATAATTTGAACTTTCTAGTGCCATAGTATGTACATTTTTTTTTTTTTTTGCTATGTCCACTGGCCATATATTTTGACCCTTTCTAGTGTCCTGTGTTTAGTAAATAGTGTAACCGCTTATATTGCTTTAATAATGTATGGTTAGTTGAATTAAAATGAAAACTTTGGCATTTACAGGCTTATGCAGTTTATGAAGTTGCTGCAAAGAACCTAAAATTAAAACTGCTTTAAAAAAAAAAAATTACTTCTAAACTAAAAATGACAAATGTAATCAATGTCATAAATTACTAATTTCTTCACAGCATGGTGGAATTTATGTTAAGCGGAGTGCCAAGTTTAATGAAAAGAATATGAGTAACAAGTTGCAATCCCAGATGAAGGCGGAGACTCGGGTAAGGAATACAAATACATGCATGCCAGGAGTTATATTTGTTTTTTTATTAAAAGGTTGCACAGTTGTAGACAGGAAAGGTTTAGAATGTAGCCGTAATTTTCATGATGAAATGCCTACCACCTTAAAAGATGTCTGTTTTGGTTAACAATGACTTCACCCCAAATGCTAAGCCACAAACCTACTAGTCATTATTGTGTCAGTATGATAGCCTCAGAGAAGGAGGATGTTGTTTTTTTTTTTTACTGCTTTCTTAATTTTAAATGAAATGTCATGAATAGTAGCTTTTATATTTGAGTAATGTAATGTTCTGTTGTGCTTTAGGGTTAAAGCGTAACTAAACTCAGAAATTTCACTTTACATAAAAGGGTAGACAACCCTTTTATGTAGAGTAAAAATTCTGTTGTGTTTTTTTTTTTTTTTGAAAGTGTAACACCCTAATTCTCGATGGCCTAGGCGTTTGAGAATGAATGGGAGTGCATGCCAGAGACACGACCTACCCTGAGCCTGCAATGTCTCTGGGAGACGTAGTTCATGACTCTGGCCGGTGCACCCCCCCAAGCAGAGTCCTTCTCCTTCCCCCCCTGTCAGACGGGGACCCTTGATAATCATTTATATGAAAAAACTTTAGCTTGTGCTCAGTGTATTTTCTCCTGCAAGGTGTCAATGCTTGCCAGTAATTGTGCCTTCAATTTGGACACATTGGACATTTTTAATTTTCTTCAATTGGTGCAACCAAACAATCAGTCACCAACTTTTTGTTTTTTCTTGCCGGTTTGTTTAAAAAAATGTAAAAATGCAAAGTACAAGCATATGTGTGTTTTTAAATGTCATTTTAAAAATAAATCTGTTATGGGAAAAATGCAGCTGCTGCTATCGCTGATCTGTCTTTGAAAATGCTAATGGCCTGCCCTTCTGGATACAGCTCTGGATATTTGTTTTGAATCTGTGATTTTGGTATCATTAAAGCCAGAGGTTTAAGATGACAGCCAAGCAGCTAGCATTCTCATGAGAAGTTTAGAAATGACAACATTTGGGTGACAGGCTTTCTTTTTCCATTTGCAATATTCTGTCCACCATTATACCAGATGTACAACATATTCAACGGCAATTCCAATGGATCCTCAGAGTGTAAACAGAAATGACCGTATTGAAATCCTGGTTGTATGATCACTTCAGACTGTTTTCGTTGTTGCTTTAGTTACCGTTTTAGCTCCCATCTGATTGATTGTACATCTATATCTAGAGACTGAAGTGAATTCACAGTGTGTTTCTTGAAAAATATGAAATAACAAAGGTTAACACTCGTATCTGGCTATCCTTTCTCTTATAAATCTACAGTAATTTTGATAGCTGAAGAATTGCTGAGCCAGATGACTTTTTCCCATGACTTTCGCCACAGATTGCAAGTAAATTGCAAGTAAAGTCTTCACATTATTTGATTTTTTTGATGTCATAGTGATCTGTGAGTTTTGCTGGGTGTATGTGCATCACTTGACAGCATTTGATAAATCCCAGTTGTTTTAATTTCCCTAATAATAGTATGAGAGCAACTTGGAGTAGCTGGGGCTTTACTTGAAATCGTGGAAATGTTACTTATTCAATGGCCTAAGGATTTGTCTGGGAGCAAAGGGTTTCACATTTGGCACACATAACTTATGAAATGATGGTGCTAACATTTGTAGCATCAGTAAAAATATTTTACACCCTAATTAATTTTAAAAATATGAGAAATAAGTTGTTCCTATATATCTGTCATAAATAATATAAATTACTAAAACAAAATTGTGCATAGGAAAATAAAAGGGTTACTTATTTCCTTACAGAACAAATGAATCTTTCTTTTCCTTCCCTGTCGCTCCATTCAGACAACAGGAGCATAGGGACACTTGTGGGTATAAATGATGCTCTGTCTCATCCCCACCTTTCTCATGCTATGACATTATTGCTTAGTAATTTACCCAACACTGATACATGGATTCAGAAATAAATTTTGTAGCCGTATGTAGGCACAAAGTTAGTGTATTTTGCTGGGATTATTTTGTTTGGTAAATATTTTTAAAGGTTTTCATAGAAAATTTTTTAAGGTTGCATCATTAACGAAGGCACTCACTTTTATTTTCTTTTATATACATTTAAAAAAAAGCATTCTCATTGTCCAAAGTAGCTGATTTGGGAATGTTGTATGTTTTCAAATCAGCTACTGTGGACAGTGAGAATTCTTTAAAATATTTTTATTACTATTTTTAAAGGCTGGCCTATTTCACCATTGCATAACTCTAGATTTTGGGGCCCTCCACACCAGTATATTTAATTTAGCTACAGCATGTCAACAAAATGTGTGACCTAACCTCATTGTAAAAATAGGGGACTAATAATGGGAAGGATGTGGTTACAACAGAAATGTGTGGTTACACCATGGACATGGCTAAAGAGTAAGGTTATTGACAATTACAAATTCCTTACTTTTTTATGCCCATGTAAGCGAGCCATACAATCTTCTTTGTATGATTTCATTGTTTTCCCCAGCCTATTTTAGCTGGGCACACTGCCTGGCACTTTTTAGTAACCACCCGGCTGTTTTTGGGCGGATACTAAAAAGTTGAGTCATAAAACATTGGAAGCTACCCGCCTACAATTTCTTCCTACCCAGCCTAAAATACAAAATCTGGGTTGAACAATGAACTCATACATTCTCCATTCTAACCACAATACATAGTTCCCTCTTTTTGAGTGGCATGCATGGTAATGGTTGTGCTAGCTCTGTTATGTCAGACACTCTGGGGTGCCATTTATGACATATATATGATTGAGTTTAAGACTTTTAAGTTACTCTAATGACTTGTGAATGGCAACCAGATATACTATGCAGTAGTAGCCAGTGCACAACATACTGCAGCAAATATTGGGTGTGCCTTGTTCCGAAAAAAAAAGGTAAAATGGTTCATGGTATAAAAAAAAAAAAGACCAGTCTTAGTGGCAATGTAGCGAGCAGCAAGTGGAGATGTTCCTCAGGGAAATTTGAGTTTGCTATCCCAATAATAGGGATGAATCATTTTACATGAAGTTGTGCCATCACCCATGATATAAAAAAATTCATTTGGGGCTGTAGTCTTGTTTTAGTATCGCGGTACATGGGTATTGAGTTAAATTAGGCAGAGAAAAACGTATCCTGTATGCCATACAACTGATAAAAATCCTGCTGAAGTATATCTCTCATTATGCCAAGTAAAGCCTAAGCAGACTTAAGTGTTTATAAGCTGGTATAAAACTCATAAACTTGTACATAAGTCTATTTATTTAGCTATACAAAAGCTTTGCCAACAAGCTAATCCTCAGATAAAAAGAGCTGGTATTCCCACAGATTACTTAGGGATAAACCTATTTCCATTAGGATTTCTACTTAGTCTTTTTTTTTTTTTTTGCATGGCGCATTAATCAGATAATTTATTCTACTGTTACAAACTGTATGCACTTCTGTGTTCTATAACATTGTGCTCTTTAAATGGGTCAATTCTTTAGCATTTTGGAAAACACTTCTTGCTGCGTTTTTAAATTTTTTAACTGCTTATAAATGCTTCCATTGAAATGTAGTGAAATGGAAGTGTTTGCATGCGTTTATCATTGATTTCCATTCCTAGAAACTCTTAAAAACTCCCATAAAAACAATATGGGCTTTCTGAAGCATTTTTAGGCTTGCTTTCAAACACTTTTATTTTGTTTATATAAACTCCCATTTAAAAGTCGTATGGGAGTTTAAAAGAGTTACCAAAAAAGTCCATGTAGACGAAGCCTAGTTCCTATCAGTAGTATCAAAACACATAGGGGTTCGTTTATAAATGTTTTCACGCAATATTACCTTTCTCACATTGGTTTCAATTAGATAGTGTGTGAATCAACTTTTACTGATTATTAATATACTTTAATTTCATTTTGAGCTTTTTTGCAAATTACAACTACTTTTTTTTTTAAACTTTAGTCTACACTGACTTTATATTGCTTATAAATGTTTATACAGCTTATGTTTACGTTTTAAAGCGTTTATAAAGACATTTTTACCATATGTGTCAGAGAAGAGTTTAGACTAAGTTAACATTCCTCCCTAATGCCAAAAAATGCCCCATTTATGTCAGTGGACATGGAGGCATATGCATTTTAAGCATTTATGGGCATTTCAACACTTCCCAAATGTGGCAGGATGCATTTTCTCCAGAGCCCATCAAGAAAATGCTCTGGTGTGGACTGGCCACATACTGAATTGGACATATATATATTATTTATTGACCAATGGAAGGAAGAAGGTACAAAATGTTAATGAAAGGAGTACAGCTCAGGAGATCATAATGAACCAGCTTATTAAGTACTTAAAGCAACACCACGCCAAACTGATGAGCGGAAATTCCTTTTCTATAAAACATCCTATTTGTGTAATGTAATGGGCTTGTTAAGCCACTGTTATCTCAATGGTTATGATGTTATATGCTGTAAAAATTGTCTATTATGCCATGATTGTGACTTGTCTGCCCCTTGGGTTCAAATACAGTCCAAAGAGAGCTTTGGCAAAGCAAATATATCCACTGTGCAACATTATAGAGCAAATTCATATATCTGTGTTCATACATTTTAAAATCATACAAGGTAAAGCAATCACATACTCAAGGAAAATCCATTCTATAATATATCTTCCAGGTTTTAAGTTTTTCTACATATTTTTCTATTTGCAGATGTACCTTGTGATATTCCCAGAAGGAACACGCTACAATCCTGATATACCTCAGGTCATTGCCGATAGCCAAAACTTTGCCATGAAAGAAGGTAAAATGAAAAAAAAAAACTGTCATAATAAATAATCCATTGAAACTCACAGATATTTAAAGACCTCGTTCTAGCAGAGTACAGTCTGTTTTTCACTGTAAATGTAATCTCATGCGAAAAAGTACACCCTCTTCTTTAAAAAGGTTTTACATATCAGGTCATCATGAAAAATCATCTTCTGGTTCAGGGTCTTAAAATTGGGTAAACAACATGACATGGTGACATTATTTGGCAAAAACTGCAGAAGCTTTATGTAACAATAAGTACACTCTTACCCTTTTCATAGCAATTGAGAGGGTGAGTGGTAGCCAGTTGCTGCTATTTAAAAGCACCTTATAAATTATCAGCAAGTGTGACCATCTCAATATTGGATCACATATAAAGCGTTCAGGCATGTTGTATCACAATGCTAAGAGGAAAAGACAACAGCAATGACAATTGTTGCTGTCCATCAATCTGGGAAGGGTTATTTTGCCATTTATAAACAGTCTAGATTTCATTGTTCCCCAGAGCTACATCTCAGATTTCAAGACCTTGTATTATGGTATTATTTTAAATAGTACAATGAAAAAAAAAGGTATAACTTGTGTGGAAGGTTTGCAAGGAGTTCTATCACATCCTCCTGTGATACTGGCAATTGGATCAAGGTATCTTAGACCTGTACTTAAGGAACTCCGAAACCATCCGCTGGAATCAACAGAAGATATTTTTGAACCATTTAAATATCCTATACTAATAAATATTGAGAAAACAGGTTGATTTTACCAGAAAAATATGTGCCAATTGTGATGCTTGCTTTGTACGATTACCATAAATGTCTGAACTGTTTATGGCAATGTAGCCAAATGCTATCTTATTTCAAACAAGTTTTTGTCCCAGGCACTCAGTCCATCTGGCTGAGGAACACACACATTTTTCAGCCATTGTTGTTGGTCTCCGATATATTTCTCCTGCTATGAAGCCCTTTCATATTCCGGAATGTCCATTCAAACAGGATATCTAAGAGTCAAAGCAGAGCTGTGCTCCGAAATGTGCCCATAGCTGAGAGATTAAAAATCGTCGCCTCTGAAGCAGTGATCCAGTACTAGACTGATCTTACAGTATTTTGTAGAGAATTAGCCTTTAAGCTTGCAAGTTTATCTTGTGGCTTAACATGCATTAGGGAGCATGCAAACTTATCCCCAAACAACCTTCAAGTGACAGTAATAAATTGGTAACTCAGTCATCATCTAAAACAAAAACATGTCTGCGTCTGTTTAATTTTACAGATTTCATATCTAGGTGGAATAAGCTCTTGGGGCTCTTAAACACTATTCCCACGGCTGTACACTGTCAGTTGCTTGTGCTGTGGTAACGGAGGTGAAAACTTAGCAGTTTAATATGTTTTTATTTTACTGCTTTTATCTATATTCATTTTTACTTTTTTTCCTGTATTGTTTTTTGATCTTAGTGATGTTGTCCTTATGACAGCACAGTTTAGTGGAACCAGTAGACTTACTTTTTTTCCAGTTCCAGCCAAGACTGTGCTAAAGCTTGCAGTAACCATCCCCCAGTAAAAGATCTAGTTCTGGTAAAAGTACATTTTATATGAAGGTATGTTGTATGTACACTGCCCTGTAACCTGTCTTGGAAGCAGTGATGCCTGCTGGATGGGAGGGTCGCTAACACATTTAAATAGTTATCCTAATGAGAGGATAAGTGTTTGTAGTGAAGAACCCAGCTATTTTCAAACTGGCCATGAGGTTGCAGTGCGGCTACTGATTCCTCATATCGGGGAACTGTTGTCTCTGTGAAGATGCCTACATGTAGCTTCCCCCCACAGCAGCCCCATAGAGAATGAAAGGGTTTGGCAGTCATCTGTCACCAGTTGTCAAATTCCAGGTTCTTTTAGAACAGTCACTGAGATGCGTGTGACCGAGCTGCATGGGGTAGCTCAATCCCAAAAAAGGTATGAATCTGCCCCTAGTGGTAGGGGTACTTGCTCAACTGCCTGCTATCTGGAGGCATTGGTGTTGGAAATAGCTGCTGCACTGCTTTTCGCACTTTTAAATGTGTTTATGATTTAGTTCCTCTATTATATCTAATTATCATTTTTTATTTTTCATTGATGTTTAATAAATTGTGCTTTACCATTCCTTTGTGTTCCCTGGTTAACTGTACAAATTTGACTCCCACTTTTGGCGCAGGAAATTGATTTTCCTCCTCTTGTTTCTATATAAGGTTTATTACTGTGACCCGCTTCTAGCACTCTTTCTATTCAATGCAAGCATTTTGCTTGGCTTACAAAAATATCAATGAGTTGAGGGTCTATATAAAGAGGTTGTGAATAGCCTGTCCTGATCACCCATGCCCAAAACAATATGTGATGATTATGCACAATCCATTTTAAAGGTAATATTTAACAATTTCAAAACTACAATTTTTACCCCAGGGTTGCCAGTCCTGAAGCATGTGTTGACTCCACGTGTGAAGGCGACTCATTTAGCGATAGACACAATGCAGGACTACCTGGATGCTGTTTATGATGTTACTGTTGCATATGAAGCAACTACCACGAAGAGTGGACAACGGAAAGAAGCACCATCAATGGCAGGTGAGACATCATATGATCATTCTTAAAGGAGAAACAAACCGAGACTATATTTCTAGTGTGAATTTTGTTTTTCAAAGTTTGTGATCATGTGTTTTTTACAGTCGTTACCAAAGATCTCAGGCGCAAGAAAAATATTTCAATTAGAGATGGACCATAGGAACATTATTTCAAGCCCCCTGTCCACTAGCTCACAGAGCAGCTAGAATGGTTCCAACACTCTTTTTGGCCTTGCTAGTACTGCTGTTTAGTGGGCCTTCAACATTTTTAATTATTATTTGGGACCTGCACCTTTTATTGGTGGGAATTATTTATACTTTTAAATCAGCTTTATTTCTTATTACCTGCAAGCAGTTTTATGACAGTTTGCATTAGACCCCCGGGACTCCTGCAGCACTAATTTATGGCAGCACACGAAAATCCCCATTTATGTTCTTTAACATAAGCTTTTTTACAGAAAACTTCTGCTTTGTATAATCAGTTGTAAATCCCTTGCTGAAATTTTATAAATAGGGCTTCTTCTAAATAAGACGCTTCACTGTGTGTTTCATTGCCAAAAATCTTCCAGGACAAGCAGTTCACAGCATGATGTTAATTTCCCTGTGAATTATTAGCACTATTAAACTGCCACATAAAAATATTGTCTCTTAACAGTATTCAGATTATTTCTTTCCAAGGAAAAAAATGCCTGGATGAATGTTTTATTGCCAATTTGTGCAGTTGTTTGAATTTATACTTAAGTTTGTTGATGTGTTGAAAAGTATTTGGATTTTTTGACAAATTTTATATGCAAGAAAGGGCTGTATAGTATACATGTTTTTAGTGCATACATGTATTAAGTGTATACCATTATTCTTAAAAGATAAAAAAATATATATTTTTATCAATATCAAGGACCTGTCCCTTCTATGGTCCTTTTGCCCTTTTCTTTTTTCTTTTTGATTTTCTTTTTCTGCATTACTATACACAGGTGTACTTCAGATACTATACTGTATATTTGCCTGGCCTACTACATGTTCAAGATCAGCTGTCACCAAAGTTTTGGTGGTTCGCAGCTGGGCGCATCAGCCGGGTCAGGAGAAGCACCCCACTGAGGGGCGCACTGGCCAGAACCACAGACCATATTCCCCGTATGGACACAACTCAACCAGTCCCCCATGGCAGGCTCAGGGCGGGTTGTGTCTCTGGGCAGGTTATCGCATCATGATGTCACTATGGGGGAAGTGCACATGCAAGGTCTGGATTCGGTGCATTTAGTGGTCCATAGGTTCAAAAAGGTTGGCGACCACTGCTCAAGGTTGCTGTTAAATAAAAGTCTCTGCGACAATCGTGTCTTGTGTGCAGAGCGTTTAACATATGAAATCCATTCTCTAGTCCCCTGGCTCCAAGCTGAATCTCACTGTCTGTATCAGGAAAGAAATAGAAATCCCCACCACCAATTGTTCCCCTGAAATTGCAAGAACTAAATACAACCCAGATATAACTCTATTTTATAAGTTTAAATGTATTGTTTGTTATTTATGTTATGTATTGCTTTAAATCAGGACTTTTATTAAATTGAATAATTTCATACTATCATTATTATTATCCTGTATTTATATATCACCAGCTATAAATGAACTGAGCTGCCTTGCTGATCAATATTTAATAGAATGCAAACTAATATACTTCAGACAAACCGATCAATACAGAAATGAAGTAGCTATATGTATCTGCCAGTGGATTTATATTTCTGTCTATTCATAAGTTATTTAGTCTTTTAGACAATATAACAAGCCTGAAGACCCAACAATTTTTACTGCAGATATATAGTACACTAAGGTTTTCCTCATTATTATTATCATTACACCGTATTGATATAGCGCCATCATATTACACAGCGCTGTACAAAGTCCATATTCGTGACACTAACTGTCCCTGAAAGGAGCTCACAATCTAATGTGCCTACTATAGTCATATGTCATTAATGTAGTCTAAGGTCAATTTTGGGGGGGAAGTCACTTAGCCTAACTGCATGTTTTTGGAATGTGGGAGGAAACCCACGCAGACACGGGGAGAACCTGCAAACATGCAGATACTGCCCTGGATGGGATTCAAACCTACGATCTAGCGCTGCAAAGGCCAGAGTGCTAACCTCTGAGCCACCGTGCTGCCCTGTAGGTCATTCCTCATCCACATATCTTTTGCCTGGACCAAAAGGAAAGCATTAGACTAATGCAGGTTATCTCCCATCAATCCTATTAGAAATCTGCTTTCATCTTCTGCTAGGTGTACTAATGACTGACTAAACAATAAAAAAATATGAGAATATAAAAATACTGCCTGAGAACATGACCAACCTAAAATACTGCTGGTCATGATGCTAATCATTGAAGGTGGAAACACCTTATTATGGTGACACCTAAAGTGTATGTCTAAAATGGAAACTTTTTTGCCCAAAACTGTGTTTTTAAGGCAAAGTTCAAATGGGTGATAAGGATAGGTTCTCCCAAGTGGCTCCCAGCTTCTGCATCGGATCTTAATGAATCAGCCTTCAATCTAAAGTATACCCTAGGTCAATGTAAAACTACACTACAGAACCATTGAAAATACGAGTTATTCTTGCTTTAACACTACTATTTTATTGTAGTTACACTATATTGCTATTCCATGCACAAAGCTGCACTATTTCTTCCCCCAATATGTTATAATAGTTTCAGTCCTTATGCTCGGCTTCTTATGCTGTGGCATTTCTTTGTTCCTGTTTTGTAAACAAAAACCATGTTTAGCTGCAAACTTCCTGTGTTCAGTATTTATTGTGTAGCGGTTTCCAAAACATGCGGCTGCTCCTGCCTTTGCCTTTATAAACTGTGGGAAAAGACACATTGATAATCCTCAGCTTCCTTATTTTTGTGGTGCTTCCCATAAAACCACATTTTGCTGCTTGGCTTGATTTAGGCCGATATATTATTACTGTTACTGTGGTATTGTAAAGCTGCCTGAATCACCTTTGTTTTTATTGAATGACTTATAAGTCTGATAATAAGCAGCACATATAGGGTCCACTTTTTACCTGTGACTATGTTTTTAGCTTAATTCATAGAATCTTTCACAAACAGCTCGATTTTGCACCCCTTATCTGTGGCATCTATCAGGTTTTGGTGACTGCTTTATTTTCATCCCCCCCTCCTTCATTCTCACTTGGTGATCATACCAGGAATACATTTCTTGTTCTATCTTGAAAATGCTTACTATATCTACTATGTCCCCCTATTTACACTACATAACACCCCTTATCCTCCTCTCCATAGCATAGGCACTGTACAGGACTGAGGAAACTGCCTGGGATTTAGGTGCAGTTAAAGTAGAATGCATTATAAACCCCCAACCAGTCACCATGGAAGGCTTTTCATTCTCTTTCTGTCCCAAGGACAACTCCAATTCAATTTCTTTTTAAACGTTTCCACACGTTCTGTTTGGATCAGAATGGCCACCAGTACAGTAATATGAAAAGCTATTCTTTCGAGTGAAGACTGACAACAGTACAAACTTAACAGGAGGTTTAACACGTAAACAATACTATAGGGTTGTAAGGTACACCATCTCTAATCTGTTTTATCTTTGATATAGAGCAGTTCTGCCTTAAAGTACAGATTCAAGCCTTTTTCTGTACATTCTAGGTTAATTAATAAATGTAGGACCTTGGATTTTGTTTTATGTATATGAGAGAGGAGGTTCATGCAAAGAAAAGAAAAAAAGCCGGAGCCTGAAAGCCTAGTTGATCTTTTAAAATCACCAGAACACAATGTTATGCGTTAAAGAAAAAAAACTCCAACTTTTTAAGTTGTTTTCTTTTTGTTTTTACTTAAGTGCTCTTTGGGAGGTGATAATGATGGTGGAGACTGGTGTAAATACCGGAGTTACTGGTATGACTGCTGGTAATTTATGTGCTGTGTCCTGCTAAAGTGAAGTTAGGCTTTCTTTGCATTGATTGCTGTATACCTCAGGGAGAAGTACTTATGTAAAATTACATCCCTGGATCTGCCACACATCTCCAGAGCCTTGTAAGAGAACCCAGCTGGTTAACACTCCTGCAGTGTGTTAGCTTTTTTTTTTTTTTAACTTTCATTGTGTTTGTAAATGGAATGTATGTTGTAAACTACATTTTTGTGCTATTAAAAGGAGAACATCCAATGCTTCTCTATTATTATATTGGGAAAATACACTAGTTAGCATTGCAGGGTACAATTGGTAGTCCGTTCCCATAGATGGCCAGATTCCTTACAAAAATATGTTCTTCCATATCTCAAGTGTGAATTCTACTAAACATTTGCAATGATTGACTTGCCAACTCACACTGTAGAAATTTCTTTCATTAGCGAGGCCATTGTCTAGAGCAGTGGTCGCCAATTGGTGGTCTGCGTCTCTGGCCGGTGCCCCACCCCGCTGGCGGGGCACAGCGTCCCCCATACAAATCCCAGGTTCAGGGAAGTGGGCAGGCTGTGTCTGGACACAGGCTCAGATCTGCGGTGGGAGAGTGGGCAGGGTTATGACATCATGACGTCACTATGGGGGACTATGTTTCTCCCCCTTTGAGTGACACCCGGCTCCCCGCCCAAGAGCCGTCTGGAGCCGGTAACTTTAGTGGTCCGCGGGACCAAAAAGGTTGGTGACCACTGGTCTAGAGTAAGTTGGAAGGTTGGTTTGACTCCTTGGAAAACCTATGCACGCACCACTTGTGTTAAAGACAAACCACTAGGTATGCAGATGAGATGCATATAAGACAGCTGGTTTACTTGCCAAAATATTTGTATTTTGAGTATTGTATGTTTTCCTTACCCCAAAAAATGACACAAACAAGTAGATGACACTGCTTTTGTAGAAGGGATACATTGAAATCATCTGTTGGTCCCCAGCCTGCCAACTGGACATACAATATGATGAAATGATTTCCCTGTTCCTCCTACTCTCTCTTTCTAGCACAATGTTCCGTATCGGCACTCCTGCATTCATGCCACACTTGACTGGCTCCTAGTCCTGTTCTGAGACTTGTCGTATGGGAGGTTCCATGTAAAATACTAGATGCCATGTAAAACCTATATTTAAATAAAATATAATAATGAATATACAGATGCATTATTGTATTTCCTTTTAGATTTACCTGAAAGTAATTTTTAAATAATACAGGACTTACCTACCACATTCTCAAATTGTTTTTTGTTGGCGGGTTAAACCATAACATAGCCTGCCCACTTTTTGAGGGGACATTATTAAGTGCACATAGAACACTAGGCAGTTAATTATATTTGGAAATAACTAGGTAGTTTTTCTAATTCAAGGTGAAACCTTGTTACAGATAATGGAATATTGTGCACTTTTTCTGCTTACCCTAGTTTTGTAAATGGCAGCAGAACCAGCAGAAGGATTGTCTGGGGTTAACAGGTTTACCTGGAGGGCTTTGCTGTGTGTGTTATTTTATAAATAGGGCTTTGGAGTGTTACACATGCATACATTTGTATGGGTTCAATGAAAAACATATTCCCATTGCCTGCAGCATACAATCTATAGGTAGACAACAAGAAATGAGTGGTTACACTTCAATTACTACATTGTAGCATTTTGAATTGCTACATATTTGGAAAGTAGAAGGGAAATCCATTTTTTCAATGCAGAAGGTTTTACACAAAACATCACTTTAATATATAAAGCACAGATTTTTATTTTACTTAATGTAATGCAGATGGGTATAGTCCTACACAGTCGATACTATGGTTGTTTCATAGTGTTTGCATTCAGAGTTGCAGTCTTTCCAATGATTTTTTTGTCATTTTTTCCAGGCTTGAGCAGGATAGTCAAATCTTTCGTGATGAATTTTTATGACAATTAGGTGTTTACTGGGGTTTACCTTCATTTATGCAGTAACTTTTTTGCATAAATGGAAGTGCAATGGATTTGTGTATTTTAGAGTGATGCTTAAAAATATAAATGGAAGATAGAAGTATTTTTTTTTTTTTTTTTTTAGCATTTAAAATGTTTATGGTTTCAAGCGGAGTAGGATTAAATATATCAGTGTAATGTAAAGAAATGATACAGAGCATGTATTTCTCAAGTAAAAATGATAAAATATGTATGAGAAACATGTAAATATGTGTTATCGCTTAAGTGATAACATTTTTTTTCTGTCCCATAATAGTTTACTTAAAGTATGGATAAACAACGTCCCATACCCTGTCTTGTATATTTGCCATTGGCTGTGCAGAGCTATGATTACAGCACATAAACAGCTGTTGACTTTTGAAGACGAAGCCAAGTGTTGTATTATGTCTTCCTACCAAGACATTACTTTATTTAATAGCATTATAATTAATATCTGAATAACTCCCCTAGCGGTATTCCCAAGTGTGACTCGGGGTGTATTTTACCTGCAGATAGTGGTAAACCCGAGTCACACTTGAGGTAGCGTTAAACTAAAAAAAAACCCACTTACCTTGCTCCGTTGTCTTCCCCCCTCGTCCTGCTGCTCCCCGCAGGTCCTGGGGACAGGTCCTTCCTCCTCGATCTCCAGCCGCCGAATGCAGCAACGATCTCCGGGGTTTGTCGGTGCGGGCGGATCGGCAGGAAAATCAAATAATGTTGTATTGGATTCAATACAAAATAGCTGTATTGAGTCCAATACAAAAAAATATTCATATATTATTTTAACAGATTTTTGTGTTTTGGTATTTAAAGTTTATTACTAAAAGTATTACATTTATTAAAAATCCAGTTAAGCCATATCTAGTTTTAGCCTACAATGAAAAATACATTTCCATGCAAAAAAATTGTACTGCTTTTTATTAGAAGGCTAGGGAGGTTGAAACAAAACAGATCGAAATGTTGTCATAGGTCTAAATTTAGATAAATACAACTTTAGGTGACTAACACATCACATAGTACATGGTGTCATTATTTACCAAAAACTAACCCAAAATTATTCTCCCCAGACATTTTTTTAAGCTGGATGAGAGAATTCTGTGGCAGCCCACATATTGTAACCCAGCTTTTTAGTAACCACCCAAAAATAGCCAGGTTGCTGCTGAAAAGTGCCTGGGTGGTGCTCCCAGCTAAAAGGGGCTGGGGAGAACACTGCAAAATGTAAAACCAGGGTGTGATAAATTAGGTACCCCCCTTACCACTTCCAATGGAATGGAGAGGGTAAGTAACAGCCAGGTGCTACTGATCATCAACAAGTGTGACCATTAAAAAACCAGAAGTTTTGGTAGTTTGCTAGTCTTGAGCATTCTGTTGTGTGTTATGACAATGCCAAGGAGGAAAGACATCAGTAGTGATCTTAGAGAAGTAATTGTTGCTGCCCAGGAATCTGGAAAGGATTATAAGGCCATTTACAAACAATCTGTAGTTTATCATTCTACAGTGGGAAAGACTATTTATAATTGTGAAACATTCCAGAACGTTGCCAATCTTCCCACTTGTAGATGTCCCAGCCAATTCACTCCATGGTTATTTCATGCAATGTTCAGATAAATTACAGAACAATAAACCAAAACCTGTATCTCAGACTTTACAGACCTCTGTTAGCATGTCAAAGTTCATGACAGTACAGTTAAAAAAAAAGACTGAACAAGCTTGTTTGGAAGCGTTACCAGGAGAAAGCCTCTTCCCTCTACAAGGAACATGGCTGAATTGATTAGGTTTGGGAAGTTGCATCCGAACAAACCAAAAGATTTCTTGAACAATGTTTTTTGGAGAGACCAAAGTGGAGATATTTGGCCCTAATGCACAGCACCACATACCACCTGTCTAGTACAGTGGAGGGGCGATGATATTACCTTGTCTTGTGGCCACAGGACCTGGGTATCTTGTCGTTGAGTCAACCACAAACTTCTCTGTATACCAAAGTATTGTGGAGACAACTGTGAGGCCAACTTTTTAGCTGAAGTTTGGCTGATATTGGGTCATTCAAAAGGACAATGATCCCAAGCACACCAGCAAAACTACATTGAAATGGCTGAAAAAGAAGAATCAAGGAATTTCAATGGTGCAGTCACAGTCCAAACCTCAACCCAATTCAAATGCTGTGTTGGGATCTTGAGAAAGTGGTGCATATATAAACGCTTACAAACTTCAGTGAAGTGAAGCAATGTTGTAAAGAGTACTGGGGCAAAGCTTTTCTATAACCGTGTCAGAGACTGATAAAATCAAGTTATTGCTGCTAAATGTGGTTCTACAAATTATCATGGGGTATACTTAGTTTTTCACACAATTTTTTTTTAATTATTGAATGGCACAATCTTTTATGTTGCATCGTTCCATGAACACTCACTCTGTACAATAAAATAACAAAAATTTTTATATGGACTGAAACCTATTTTTTTTTTCTTAAACACTTTGACAGACTAGATAAGTATTTTAATTTTTTGTTTTATTTCTTTGTATAGAGTTTCTGTGCAAGGAATGCCCGAGAATTCATATAGCTGTAGAGCGAATCAGTGTGAAGGACATACCTAAGGAGCAGAGATTTATGAGAAGGTGGCTACATGAGCGATTTGAAATTAAAGACAGGTACGTAATTGTGTGGAGGATCAATGACAACTTCCTGGAAATCTAATGCATGTTACTAGAAATTGCTTGTCAGCCTGTACTGGCATTGATCAACAACATATCTGATTTAGCCCTTGTAAGTAATAGCAATGCACAAAAAAGTGATATTTCTATTAGATAAAATACATTTTTTTGCTTTTTTTGCTTTTGCGAACAGTTCTAAAAAAAAAAAATGGGGGGTTAACATAACAATGCTTTTACCTGGAACATTTCAGAAAATAATATCTCAAGGTGTAGTCACATGAACTTTTATTTGCTGGAACATTGGTCATATGATCTTTTTCCTGAAGGGAAGGATTCCCTGTACAACCTGGTGATCCACATGGTATGCCCATGCTTGTGACAGGGCTGTTACTCCATTACGGTAACCTGCAGCAGTGCTTTTTGCATAAAAGTTTTTCCAGGGTCATATTTGCTTTTAATTGTGTTTTTCCCTTGTAGGATGGACAAAATATAGGGGTGTTAGCTTTAAATACAGAATAAAGAAAACCGCAATTAATTTTGGTTTTGGGTTGAGAATGAACATAAAACTTGGAATGCAATACTTAAACACTTTGTAATGTTCCATCTTTGTAAGCTCACAATGCAGAGCACATTACATCTCCATTGTTTGGCAAAACAAGATTAAAAATTAAAACATATCAATAAATATTACAAAGTGTCTGAATACAAAGCAGCAGGCTGTGTATTATCTGATAATACTGGATTTAATCATTGTGAGACAGTTCATTTGTCTAAGCAGGATCATTTGGAAGACCAATAGCATGTAACATATGGTCTGTCGCCCTTGTTTCCCCCCCCCCATCTGTTAGTTCTGGCAGAGATCAAAATTTAATAGATTATTGCACATAATATAGGGAATCAGGATGGTGAAGTGTAACATCAGATGATTGTTGCTGGAAGAATTTTTTTTTTTTTTCAGTAATTCAGTAATTTTCCAGTGACAGATAAACGAACAAGCACTGTACACACAGTGCTGCTTAGTTATGTGGAGAGGGGAGGTCGAGCAACTGGGACCTCAATGGGGATCGTTCTTAGGGGATGGTTATCTGTCATAGCTTTACACTCATTCTCTCCACAATGGCCTAATTTCATCAGTCTGCGGTGCCGATTTCTCATAGGACCTGTAGGCCACTGTAAAGTCATTACTTGACTGCTGAAAATTTCCTGGTGATGTCTGTGGGTCTAACAAGACAGCAGTAGGCACAATCTGTGCTTAGTGGAGATAGCACTTGCTGTAAATGCTGGTCAAACATAATTTACCCTGAATGTTTGTTTTTACCTGAATCACAGACATAGTTCTTTACAGCAGTGGTCCTCAGGCCTTAGGCCGGTGTCGGTCCCTGGCTGGTGAGTTGAGGGCGGCAAATGTTAGGAGGCAGAAGCTCTCGCTGTCGGCCGCTCTCCTCTAAAGCTAATGAGAGTGTGACAGCAGGATCCTAACCAGCAGGAACGTGGACGGCTCTCCTCACACTCCTTACACAGGAGCTGCTGAGAATGGCAGAACAATGTATGGAAGGCTTACACTTCTCTGCCATTCCCAGCAGCTCTGCAACCTGACAACACATCGGCTCTCTTACACTACTCTGCTATTCTCAGCTAGTGTGCTTGACAGGAGGCCAAGCTGCTGAGAATAGCAGAGTAGTATAAAGCTGTACATCTACTGAGCTGTGGCCACATTTTATTCTGTTACCGGGCCCTGCTGCCAGAAAGATTGGGGACCACTGTGTTACAGTTCCATTAACTGTAGAACAGTGGTCGTCAACCTTTTATGTTTTGCGGACCACTAAAATCACCGGCTCCTAAACGCGCATGCGCGGGAAGCCAGGTGTCGATTAAAGGGGGAGAAACCTCCCCCATAGTGATGTCATTGTGACATAGCCCCGCCAACTCTCCCACCTAAGCCTGCAATGGGAGAGTGGCCTGGTTATGCCCAGGGACACAGCCCTTCCACTTTCTCAAGCCTTAGGACTTGTACGGGAATGTGGTACGCGGCTCTGGCCGGTGCGTCCTTCTCCTGACCCCGCCCTGGGGCCACAGACCCCCAAAATTTTCTTGCGGACCACCGCTTGGCGACCGCTTGTCTAGAAGGCACCTCACGTTATCTTCCAATATACCACAGAACCTAATGTAATACTTGCAGTGACTGTTGTGAGGTTAATGTGGATTTTGTGCTGACCATAATTATTGGGTAAACATCATAGCTGTCCCTCAAAGCTTAAAATAAATGTAACAATACTTGTATTCTTTATTTTCTAGGTTATTGACAGAGTTCTATGAGGCCACAGATCCTGAAAAACGTAATAAGTTTCCTGGGGAAGGTCAAATCGCCAAACTCGGCTTAAGGAAGACTGTGCCATCTTTGCTACTTTTAACTGGTATAACTGCTGGCATGCTATGTACAGAAACTGGAAGAAAAGTTTATGTCAACACATGGATTTATGGAACTTTAATTGGCTGTCTTTGGGTCAGCGTAAAGGCCTAAACAAACAGACTTGATCTAAAATAAGATGTACTTCATACCAAAATATTTTTTTTTTGCCATAACAGAAGACATTGTAAATATTGCCTTATCCATGATTACCTAGACAAAATTCAAGACTGATACCAATGTAATACATGTCATGCAAGTAATCTTTGGTAATTGCTTACTATTCAATTTTTCCTAACTTTGAAGAAAAGGGTCACTTGGTTTACTGATTTTGTAGCCATGGAATACCTATTTTGTTATTTGCCAGTTGTGTGTGCACCGTGTAAATAAATTAATGGTCAAACATTACAATTCTTCTTCCGCCATAAAGTTTTAATAATGAATTTTGCCATTCACTTTAGCCTGAAACTGATATTTATGACTCAAGAAATATATTTTGAAATAAAATTTAAATACATAAAATACAAAACGTGTTTGCAGTTTTGGTGCACACACATTTGTCTCTGCAGCTAGACATTTAATGGTCACTGAACCCATCTTTGTGGTTTCTAACCATTCACCTCCAATGGTTTGTTTTACTGTAAATTCACACTGTACACACCTCCCATTCATATGTATGCACTTATCTATCTTAAAGCCTTTCATTTTTGGGTCTTCCCTGCCCAATAGGATAGTGTGTGTTCAGGAGACCTCTTAAATGTCACACATCAAGGCAGGAGTAAGGGAATATTCTAAAACTAAATTTACAAAAAGCATTTTTGCAATTATTTTGCAAATATTTTACAAGAAAATATGAAGGCTATACAATTAGTGGTCAATGTAAATCAATGCACTGCACTATACTGGAACATGGGAACTCAAAATTTTATGTGAACTCAAAACAACTGTTGTCCAGGAGTCTGAATTATCAAACAGCAGAGTTTGTATTTAGGAATCTTTCATGGAATTAAATTTTAGTGTATGCTTATTCCATATTTCCCCTGTCAATACACACTAAAATAAAATCAGGAAAATAACTCAAGTTGTGGTGCTAGATACTACAGGTTTATAAAAGCATGTTTTTGTGCTTTTCTGATTGTGTTGCATGTTTCATTTGTGCGTCTATATGTTACATGTATTTGTATCAAATTACACTAGGTACTCTTTCCCTCCTTTTTTTTTTTTCCTCTAAAGTCAGAGTTATAAATGTTTGTGTCATCTGTTAAACTGCTGGTATGGTGCTATGCTGTACTGCTGGCCAATGCACTGGAGAATTAATGTACTAAACCTCATCCACATATGTGCCTTTTTAACTTATTTTTTGTTTTGCCTTCATTTTGTGATCGTTCTAATTTTCATGTTGAAATTGTAATGTTTAGGTTCATATATAATTTCATTTTTGTAGACAGGGTTAGAACATTTCTATTTGTAACAATATATGAATTTGTAAGAGTATTATGCACAGTTTTACTTACACATGAGATGAATAGAGACAGGTTTAAAGGAGATCCATTTATATCCCTATTCTCTTTTCCATGCCCCTATACCCTGGCTCTGGTTTAATGCAAACTTGTGCTTTGCATGAGTACAAGACACATCTACTAGACCTTGGGATATCAATGAGGATGTTTTCATCTTTCACTATGAATGATGAGAAAACGTTTTAGACATATCAACATTAAATGGGGGACTATACAATTTTTGTTAGGGTTTACAAAAGTGGTACAACAGTAAGTTTTGTTTTATACATTTCCAATTAGTATGGCCTAGTAGTTAGCTTATGTTCATTTACAGGTAGGATATCCTATATTAATGTTCTGCTTGATAAATTGATATTAGATTTTCAGTTCATTGTGTGAGCCATCTTGTTCTTACATTTGACATTTTGTGATGTCTATGGAATCAGGATACTCAAGTTTACCTGTAAGTCCCACAATGTCCTGGAACTTTATCTGTATTTTATAATGTAGCTCATCTTTTGAGCATGCTGAGGATATTTTCTATAGCAGAGTTAAGGAATTACATTTTAAAAAAGTGCTTAAACATAATTGCTTTTGTGTTTAAATATTTGTGATGCCAAATGTCTGCCTAAAATTTTAATTTAAATGACAACTTATAGATCTTCATCAAAATAATGGTGTGTTCACTATGCAAGTGGCCATTTTTATCTATTGTTTGCCACCTATGCCTGGAAAGAAAACTATAAAGCTATACAGTTACCCCTAGAAGTTCGAGTAATTTATTTCAATCTTTAATGTGTTCGTTCGGACAACATCTATGTGGCTATATGATACTGAAGTGAGCAATTTTTGAAAGGTTGAATATTTTTCTCAAGTTAACTATTGCATCCCTCCTAAATTTAATTAGATGTGTTAGGATTTTTTTAGTGGGAAAACCCACAAGCTGGGAATGCTCTTTAGACAAGACAAATATTTCAGAAGTCAGATGGTTTGCCATTGCCCAGTGATAATGTTTTTTTTACGTATACCTGCAGAGAGGTTTTCAGTGAAAGCAAGAACTGGCAATATTGCTGAAACCACCATAAGTTATTTTTTTAGTGTAGGTTAGATAATGGAACTTAATGGAATTTCTTGTCTTTTTGTAAAAAAATTAACCCAAGTTTTGCCTCCCAAGGAGGTCTGAAGTTTGCCAGCATGAAAGTTATTGAAATATTCATGTAGCTTTAGATAATTTTAGAAAGCGTAGCAGATGGGAAAATTGGGTGCAGATGGGAAAATTGGGTGCAAATGGTTATGATAGTAGCTTGTTCACACTCATGTATACAACCTGTGCCAGTGATGAGGACTTTAACATCGCTTACAATTTAAAAGGGCTCACAATTTAAAAGGAACTGGACATGGTCCTCAGTGTGAAATCATATTACACCAAGCACTTAGTATATATGCTAGTTTTAGAAATGTGATGCTTCTACGGTTGTCATCTGCCACAAACATCAAAATGGTATTAGAGGCTTTTGCAGTTATTGCTTGATTGGCCTTGAAGCCTGACTGACTAGTACAAGTGTTGAATGCTGAGGACCCACACTATTCTGAATAACATTACCGATACAAACACATGCAGCAAAGTACAAATTTAGAATTTTCCATTTTCTCACTTTGTGTCACTTACAAAATTATCATAGGCAATTGCCCTCTAATATGCATTCAGCAAAATTTCCATTTTAAAATGGAAAGTTTACCTTGATGTGGTACCCTAGCATTTGGCATAGTTAGAAGGGTAAAAACTGGCATTCTGACAGGTTGACCTAAACGACAGGATTCCTTTATGATCGCAAACTGGTTTGGGGATTTAGTATGGGTTTTCCCACCCAAAACCTACATACATATCAAAATGTTTTTTTTCCGGTTATATGTGGGAAATCTATGCTTCTCGAATCAGAATACAGTTGTCAGTGGGAGTGAGGATTTAGTGGGAAAGAAAGATCTGTCTAGCTGTATCATTCTTATAATCTTACATCATAACCTTAAGTCATTGGCTTTGGTAAGTAAAAAAAAAAGGGATTTAAACTGTTGCATTAAAATGTGTTTTTAAACATCTGAACAGAAACTGTAAAAGCAATGAGGACTCAGTGGACCTTTTAGGAAATAATTCTTGTTTGCTTCATTTATTGGTATAGCAAGAACATAAAAAGCACTGAAGATTGTTCTTTGTTTATTTTTTTATTCTGTTAAGAATGCCACCAGTATAATTCTCCTTGTTTTTCGGGCTTAGCAACATTATAAATGGATTAAATGTGAATTTTATTTACAGTGGTATGTTACACATTAATTCATCTAATTGTTAAGTGCCATGGTTTTCAACCAAGCTTCAGTCACTTGTAGAGCTATATTTTCTTGTGATGTCTAATAAAATTTGTAAAGACAATAAACATTTGACATATTGTATTACAAAATTTCCTTGTATTTTGTTTCAAAATTTTTATAATAAATTTAAATCAAAGTTGCTCCTCAGGCAAATGCTACAAGTTAAATCGCAGTTGTTATTATTATTATTATTATTATTAATAAACAGGATTTATATAGCGCCAACATTTTACGCAGCGCTGTACAATAAATAGGGAATGCAAATGACAGACTAATACAGACAGTGATACAGGAGGAGAGGACCCTGCCCCGAAGAGCTTACAATCTAGTTCTCACTCTAATACAAATCAAATTCCTTGAGCAAACCCTTCATGAATCTGTAGGCTGAATTCTGAAAATGCTTGCTGTCTGGCTCTTATATGGAGTCCTTGACACAAGTATACAAGGTCAGAAAAAAAAGTTGTATTCTTATTCTAGTTCCTCAACTCCGAAGTACTAATGAAAGAAGCAGCATAACACAGCCGTTCAACTGTCCTATTTCAAGAAGCAATCTACAAAAGCAGGGCAATGTTTTTCTCAGGACATACAACCTTCAACTGATCAGCAATTGTTTGTGTGGCATGACTAAATGTTTGCATAAAACTATAGTGTTCTTATTTTTTATGTGATTTTTGGTATACAGACATTAAATACTTTTATATAAGGAGATCATTTATCTCTATTGTTCACACTGTCAGTACACAAAATTGCAACCATGTTTTCAAGCTTCTTATCTTAGCTGTAGCTTTAGTTACAGCCAATAAAAACTTTGTTTTGCCATGAGTTCAAGTAGTCTTTGGGGATTCCAAGATCCTGCTATGCCAATTAGAAAATATACATATATACAATTCATAATATTTTAATTCATCCCCATGGCCTCCTTCAACTGAGGCATACTAGAAGTTGGAAAAGCTCTATGGCAGCATCCTTATGACAACCTTTAAAATAATTATAATAATTTTGTAACCTAAAACAAGCCAAATTGTTGGCATTAGATAGTTTAAGAATAATTGTACTTATAAGATATTTTCTCAAGGCAACAAAGTGATCATAGAGTTTTTTTTTTTTTTACACAGAATTTAGTAATGTATCTTCATTACATCAGTCTAAACGTATACTGATACAAAGGTCTTAGTAGGGCCTATCTAAATAATACAATATTTCTTTATAGATAAAAAAAACAAAATCCTTAATACATCTAAAATGCATTAACAATTTTATCCAACTAGGATGATTTAAACTGTCATTTGTATGCAGCCCAAATCTTGGACTGGGCCAACCCTCCTTGGTGTAGCATATTTGTATTCCAAAGGAGCATAAATGGACAAAAAGCTTACAATAGTCCTTCTGAATATAGTTCTTGAATGTTTGTTTTTAGTGATGATGACCTTTTCTTATAAGTGACATGTGAAGACCTGGCATTTAAACAATTTCCACATATGTTATGAAGGCACTCATACCATATATAAAGACGTCTCAATACTGTATATGCCATTAGCAATTTTGCTACAAATATCAAAATTGTAGTTATGCCCTTCATTTGCTTTCACGTATATTGTACAGCTAGACAATCATAAAAGAATCACACTTTGTGTGATCAGGTCAGGATATATACGCACTACAGTTCCACTTTGTATGATTGTGCAACTCAATGGCTTTCACATATATTTTGAACACATGGTAATAATTTCACATTGTAATGTAAGCGATTGGAGTAAAACCTCAGCTGAGGGTATATAAATATCCCGCAATATACAAGCAACAAATGCAGATTTAAGCTGCGTACACACGGCAAATTTTTCTCGCCCGATAATCGTTATCGGCCAATTATCGGGCGAAAATCTGCCGTGTGTACAGTCGGTCGTCGTCCATCGTCCGACGACCGTCCTGGCGGATCCATGGACGATGGACGACGACCGATCCTAATGAAAGGGAAGGGGAGAGCGCGCAGCAGGGTGCCGCTCCGTCGCTCTCCCCCTCCCCTCTCCATAGAACATGAACGGTGCTGTATGTACAGCATCGTTCATGCATCGTGCAGTCTTTTCTCGTTGGAAAGGATCGTGAAAGATCCTTTCCAACGAGAAAAATTGCAGGTGTGTACGCAGCTTAAGTGCAACTGAGTGTATATAAACATCCAAGTCACATTTAGTGTAATAATAGGTATGTTTTTGTTAACGCAATCTATGTTTTTATTGTAGACGGCACCATAAAGTTGTATGTGAAATAAGTTCTCTTGCATTTAGTCAGTGAACAGTAGTATATCCAGCATCACTGTACTTTCTGTTTTATATTTTAAGGATGATCCCCACACTCATATAAAATATAATTGGATTGGTCTTGTCCAATCAGCCATTTAACACTTGCAGTGTCATGTACACTACCTGAAGCATGAATTCAAGCTACTAAAAGCCAGACATAGAGTGGTCCATGTAACCTCCAAGGTCAGTGGATAACAGAGAAAGACTGGAGTCCAACTGCAGAAAACATGCATCCTGCTGACGCATTTACCCTTAAAGGGGACCCACAATGGGAGATGATATAAACTGCTGTTGCTGAACCCATTCCAAAGATTGACAATTACCTGGATGTAAGTTGAATTTGGTTTCACTAGTTTGTCACACCTGAAAAAGGGATGCAGACAACTGTGTCCATTCTCTGAACATCTGAGGTCAGTGATTACCACACCAACCAGGAAAGCTGTATTTTTGGATAGGGTCAGAAATTGTAGCTTACATATTGTTTCTGTATAGGTACTCTAGGTTTCCTTCAACGCAGCCTGCTTCTTAACTAAACAAGCTCCTTCAATGTTCTCTGTAAAAGATCCAACATATAGACCCTGAGATCCACAAGGTTTTGTGAGGTTGAATTATTTAATAAAGCATTTATATACAAACTGATGACAACACCACTTGTTTTCAGTGTCTGCTTCTAGTGATAGTGATCGTAGTCCCTAACATGAACATATTCATAACCATTCATTTTTCACTTGTGTTGATGGTCTCTGTTACATGCCCTTTGTTATACTGTCCCAGTGATGACTTGGATTTTGGTTTTATTCTTTTTTTGTATTATATTTGCACATTTAGAATATGACAAGTGATCCCCAGAGTGCTATGGGTTTTCTAAAGGAAGAGCACTGCAGACATCTTTCAGGTATAATGTGAAAGGCATTAGATAACCTTTTACAAAGGATGAGGAAAATAAGTTTTACTGTGATTTATGAATTGGTTCGAGTGAATTTTAGCTTGAAAACTATAGAGCTCTGCCTTTTTTCTTTTTTTTTTACTTTGTTTTAAACCCAACGTCTCAGACAATAACAATGCAGTAATTACAAAGATAAAAAAATAAAGAACCAAAGACATATTAAGCAGTTGTTTGGCAAAAAACATCTGCGATGAAACAGAAAACTATTTAACAACTGAGGCGTGGGATGGACTTTTTCTATATGGGAAAGGGGTAAAATAAATGAAAAGAGAGGAAGATAAGGAAAGAAAAAGGGAGGTACAAGGGAAAGGAGGTACTGGCACTCCTAACTCTTAGTCTTTTAGATAAACATGTTCACGGCATTATCTGTCTAATTAGGGAGTGATATTCATTAGTATCAGTAAAATGCATCCAATGAAACCACATTAGGTAAATCTGTTGGCACTCGGCTCATCTGTAGACACCCAGTCCTCAATTTGCATAACGCCATTCACCCTATGCAGCCAATGAATTAGAGTGGGAGGAGAAGAGCGCTTTCAAAAGGTTGATTTGCAGGCCTGCGCCACATTCAATAATTGCTGCACCAAGGATTTCCGGGAGCCCTTTTGTGACACTGAAGGAATATGTATGAAGTTTCCAACTTCTGCCCAGTATGAAGACAGTGAATGACAGTGAAGTGAAGTCCAAATAATATGGAAAAAATGTTCCCAGGTCTGTCCCACAGCGCCCACATATAGAATATGCATGTGGCTAAATTTTTGATTATGATACCATCTGAGTATGATACCATTTGAGTATGATATCATCTGGTAATTTGTAGAAAACTTTAGAGCTCTGTTGACACAACTAGGGAAAAGTAAAAACTGCAAACCTATAAAAGAAATAAAATACCACAAACCTCTAAACATTTAAAACCCTGAGAATCAATTTAAAAGGTGACAGGTACATTGGTCATGGGTTTATGTTTTGAGATGCCATAACCTATTTATTGTACAGTGCTGCGTAATATGTTGGAGCTATATAAATTCTGTTTAATATTAATATTAATAATAATAGTCTGAAACTATAGGTATGTGATGTGAAGGAGGGGTAAGTCTTTAACATAATAATGTACCAACCATAGAATGACCTCTCTCATCATATTTGCCTTTGGAGATTCTCTGTGTGATGCGCCAGTGGTTATAATAAATAAGGAAGAACATATTCACATATCTTTACTGTGCAGTTACATAAGGCATATGGAGCAAAGCTCTTTATTGCCTGTCAGATACAACCATTAGCTCTGACAACATGCACATAATGTGAAACATATTTGCACATCCAATGTTTATTCTGGCAATGAAAGTTAAAGAACTGTACAGTATACAGTGAAAATAAATTATGCCTAGTATCCATTATTTAAAATTTAAGACTGTCATTTTTCAGCCAGAAGTATTGTTTGACTCAGCATATTGTTGCTTCCTAAACTAACCCAGTGAAGATTAGATATTTGGTAATTGCCACCGCTAATTTTATAGAAATAATGTCACCAGGGTTGTCATACTGATCCCACACTAACTAACTAGAGAGTCAAGCAGGTTGGGTATTTAGATTATTTTGCTTGTGCCGGCTGACAGACTTGCTACCATTAAAGCCAGGATTGTAATGCCCCGGTCATGGAGTCTACATTACTTAATAAAACATTTTTTTACCTGCTTTTGAAAAACAATATATAGTTTTATTTATTCATGAAACATTTTGTCTTTAAATTTTAAGAAATAAGATCATTTAATTACACCGGTCAACATGTCATTTTCATCAGATATAATTTTATGTGGGTGTGTAGTATTTTTGGTGCGAATTTCAAATCTGTGTTCAGCTTTTCTCTAGCACGTCTAGTTTTTGTGATGCAGCTAATTATATATGAAAATGAAAATATGAAATTTGTTATAAATAGCCTTAACATATTACAACATTTAACAACAGTTTTCTTTTTTTAAGGTTAGAGACTGCACTAACTGATTGATTTAATTTGTCATCATGCCTAAAAATTGCCTTAATGATCCAGTTTCTGTTAAGTGTGTGGTTCATTCACAATGACAGCACAATGTTGCCAAATTACCACAGAACCCGAAAACATATAAAATGTATTTAGGCTGTCCACTTGGTGACCAGGATAAATCTTGGGCTCCACATGTCATCTGTTTCAGCTGTTTCAACGGATTGCGTGACTGGTTAAATCGTCGTAAAGCAGCAATGCCATTTGCAATCCCGATGGTGTGCAGAGAACTGCTAGACCATCTAATTGACTGCTATTTTTGCTGCGTCAACAAAAGTGGATTCTCAGGTAAAACTAAGCACAAAATTGTATATCCCAGCCTCGATTCTGCAATTAGGCCTGTTCCCCATGATGATTCATTGCCAGTTTCATTACCATCACATGGTGTACTTGCTTCTGTAGAAGGTGATGAGGAATGTGCTGGAGTTGCAACCAGTTACAACCCCGAATCATCTGATCCTGAGTACTTGGCCCATGAAGATTCAGAACCAGAGACCTTTACACAAGCAGAGCTGAATGATCTCGTTCGTGATCCAAGTCTCTCCAAAGACAAAGCAGAACTTCTAGCTTCAAGGCTTAAACAGAAGCACTTGGTTGCAAATGGTGTAACTGTAACTCACTACAGAAAAATAAATCATAACTTGACAACATTCTTCACTAGTGATGGCTCACTGTGCAACTGTCATGATATAAATGCACTCCTTAACAGTTTGTCACAAGAGCATGTGGAACATCTGTGGGGATCTAATGTCATTGGCTTGCTGATGGGAATGCAAGGAGAATTCACAAAATATTGCTGTTTCCTATGCCGGTGGGACAGCTGATCTACGGGAGACCATTATATCAAGTATGATTGTCTACCAAGAGATACCTATTAACCCGGAACAAGCAGTGTCAAGTTTCTGCCTCTGGTTGATCCGCATAAAATATTTCTGAATTTCTGAAAAATCACCTCTGCTTGATACCAGAAACTGGGTTGTCACATACAATTAAAAATACATTTATTGCACTCACATCTAGAATTCTTCAGGAAAATCTTGGAGCACCGCTACCAAGGTTTCTGGAATGAAAATATGATAGCTGACTACTAATGGATGCTGTACCACGACAATCCAGACAAAGAGTACACAAGAATTTCATACTCTAAGCATTTCTGAACAAACAATGGTATTTGACTGACACTGTTCAGTAGATCTATAACACAGTGTGCCTTATTTTACTTAACACTGAAGATGTATTAACATTCACTTCAATGATGCTTACGTTTATTACAAAATACATGCACAGACAATGTTAACTGTAATAGTACTCATAACTCAGGAACTGTACATGATAGGGGAAAACAGATCTGAACTGATTTAGAAAAGTTTGCTGTGGTTTCTGATGATTATCAAAACTAATTTTGTGTTGACCTGTGTTATCAAACGATCTCCAATCTTTACACCTTGCTTTAATGATGTGTACTTTGCATTGAACTATAGGCATGTGTATTTAATCAAGGATGAGATTTTAGGAAAGAATTTACTGATGTTGTGCTTGCAAATTACAGCTAGCAATTGCTATTAAAAGCTGTCAAAACATTGGATAAATGGTTGCTATAAAAGCAACTAAAACTGTCAAATGAAATTATATCTGAAGGCTCCTGTTTGGCAATTTAAACTGGTCCCATATTCATGCACTATAATAATATTAAAGAAAAAATAGTTTTAGGTCTCTGGATTTAGACAAACTCCCTCCATTTGGGTGTCATGCCCCACTTTTTTCAGACACTTTAGCTTATTGTAGTAGGGTTTGTTCTCCCAAACCTGTTCTCCCAATCCAGAAATCAATAGACAGGAGTAGGTATGGTCAGGTGCTGACTGATCAGCTACACGCTTGTGTTTTAACAGTAAAGATGCTATTATTTATGAGCCCTACAACAGGCGGAAAGGGCTAAGCTTACAGAAAATGAGATTTGCTGCCTATATCCCTGGATATGCCTAATATTGAACGATGTGACTTTTCTTGTATGCATCTCTCTTGTTGCATTTTTATCATATGCTCAGTATAAATGACACAGGTTTTCTGTCCTTTAGACTTTCTGACACTTGAATAAGATGTGTATCACAAAGGGATAAGCAAGGGAAAGGAGCACACAACACAAATAGAATTTTATGCTCAGAAATACTCATGATTAGTTTTGCAATTGAGGCAGATGAGCTAAAACCCTTATACATTGGGCAGAGAATAAATAAAAGTTTGAGAAGTCAGGTCTCATTAATGCTGTTTAAAATTTTTGGTTCAAATGGGTTTTCTATGTTTTCATGTGCCTGAAATTGCAAAGCTCCAACTGAAGTTTTAATTACAAAACACATCATTTCTTATACAAACTGGAGCTGCATGTCATAGATCTAAACCTTCATTAACACAGACCTCTTTACCTCTTGTGTCCAAATGTCACAAATGTACTTTGTTTACTACACAGTAGCTGCGGATGTGTAACAGTAATTGCTCTATAATTAAATGCTAATAATATTATTAATAATATTGTTTTATGTGATTTTTCTGCAAAACCTTGTTATATTTTGCAGTTACTTTATATAATGTATTGCTGCCATCTTTTGGCCATTGTTAGCAAGGTTTCTTCAGAACAAAAATAGATTTGTAAAAAAAACAATTTATTAATAAATACAATTGTGAAAAACATGCAAAATTTCACCTTTTCTAATGTACATTTTATGTGTCGACAATTTATTAGGTTAGTTACAGTTAGTTTGCCAATTCAGAAAAAAATAAAAGGATCACTCAGTTCTGCAGTGCTCCATCTGACCGTAGAGACTGGTAAAGAAAAGTATAGGTTACATGTACAGGTTACAAACTGACGTCTGCCCACCCTTGCTGGAAGGTGCCAAGCGTTTCCCTCCTGAGCGTTTTACTCCTGACGATAAATGAAACAGTGAAAGGTAGGTATTTACTGCTGGGTTCATTAAATATATTCCTAGCCATAAGACAAATACATACACCTACCTAAGTTTTACAGTTGGGAAAAGTTATGATTTATTACTGAACTCATAGCAACCTAACAAATTCCACATTTGAAATATATATTTGAGAGCTTCCAATGAATTTGTATTTTGCTTATCCATCTGGTCGTGAGATTTACACAGCTCTGCCATACAGCAAAACCAGCCCGGTTGCCTGACTAATTTCCACTGCAATTACATAACACAGGTACCGTAGGTCACTTCCCTGCCTGCAGGCTATGAATCGACAGTTACACAGTGAAAGAGCAGCAAGAGACTGATGAGCCCATCTCTCTGCTCCATTTTCTTGTCATGTTTTATGTGCGCACATGTGGATGCAGCACACCTGATTAGCCCAGGTGCTGGCTCTCTCACCCCCAGCCTGAATGCTGTCACAGGGCTCTTCCAGTTGTCACCTGATTTTTCAAAGTTTTTAAAGTTTCCTAGGCAAACTGGGTTACAGCCTTTAAATCTCTTAGTTATCAGTATTCTGTTTTGTCTTGATGTTTGGTATGAAGGGTGTACTGACCTGAGGCAGGAAGTGCTTGAAATTAATTTTTTTATTACAATTTTATTACAGTTTTGACTAATATATTTATCACTGTGTATCATAAGCTCCTTTAATGTAGTTATTCACAGCTTCTCTAATTGTTATGCTGCTGATGGCTTAGGAATATTTTTTTTATGCCCCAATGCTATGTTTCATTAAAAGCACAAATACATAAAAAAATAAAAAAAGAAGTCAAACTCCAGCCCAAATTTATTTTAGTTTTAGAGTATGGAACAGTGATTTAATCTTTACTGGCTGCATAGCTCAGAAATCATAGGCTTTCCATACCTTCCTTATTACTGCATAAAGGGCAGAGTGCGTCACTGCACAAAAACAATCTCCCATTAAATTACCAGAAGCATTTGGAAAACAGGAGTAGGTAATAGGAAGGGTATAGAAACTCCCAGAAGTGTAACACTGCCTTCATCATCTCGTTCAAATGTGCCATCGCCTTCATCACCTCCCACTAGTGACCCCTTGACTTTATTACCTTCCACTACTTCATCACTGCCTTTATCACTTATCTTTAAAGCAGCACTACCTTCATCACTTCCCACTAATGCATCACTACCTTCATCACCTCCCATTACCGACACCCTGACATCAATATCTCCCACCAATTCATCACTCATCGATTTTTATCACCTTCCATTGATGCAGCACCTCATTCATTACTTCACTTGAATTCAACATTGGCTATTCATTTTAGCGCCATGACTTCCCACTAATACAGTTCTGCTTGTGTGTCCCCCCCTTTGCTCACAGTGCTCTCTTCAGCCATGCCACGTGAACAGCAGTGCCCTGGACTTCATGAATGCTTGCTTGTTACCAATGAACAGAATGGTTCCTAGTCATGATCTTGTCCTACTATTGGCTGTTAGTCCTATTTAGGCCTCTCTAGTTCTACGCACAAGTTGCTGGATCCATGGCGTGCTAACTGCTACTATACTTCTCAGACACTGATCCCAATTTAACCCTGACTCTGTTGCCTGTTTTCCACCTGCCCTGACCTTGGGTTGTCCTGACCCTTATTATCATCTGCTGCCTGCCTAACCTCAGATTGTTCTGACCCTGCCTGACCTTGGTCGATTTTGACCTTGATTCTTTCCCACCACCAGCCTGGACCTCAACCTGTCTGCCTTTACACCTTCTACTGAGACCCAGCTTGTCCTGTACTCACTACCTGCCTGTCTTTTATAACTATATCAGATCCTGCTTGTCCTTGGTGGGAAGAGCCTGGGGGCTGCAACCTGGTGACATCCCTGCATTATAGTAGCCAGTTAACTACTACGGTTCCCTACTTTCAGGTATCAGGCGTCACTTGGACTTTGCTCCCTGGGTAATTGACATTGCCACCTGTCCAGGGGGGCGTAGCCTAATAAACAGCTTCTATCATTTACCAAAAATGCAGCCCTTTTTTATCTGCTCCAATTAATGTAGCAGCCTTTTTATGACTTCCCACTAATGCAGCACTGCCTTCATCACCTTCCACTAGTGACATCCCGTCTTCATTACTTCCCACTAGTTTATTACTGCATTTATCACCTCCCACTTCATCACCTCACCACTAATGCAGCACTACTTTCATCACCTCGCACTAATGCAGCACTACTTTCATCACCTCGCACTAATGCAGCACTATCTTCATCGCCTCCCACTAGCACAGGACCACCTTCAGCGCCTACAAATAATGTTGGAGGAAGATGGATTGCATAATACAGTATACTAGTTAAAGTAAGAAATTTGCATGTATTACTTTAACTAGCAATTGCAGATCTTTCACAATACAAAAAGTTTCTTTAGTTCTGCTTTAAAGTTTAGTTTACTTCTTAAATCCAAAGTTTCCGAGCAAACACTAAAAATCTATATATAGTTAAGTACTAGAAATTTTAGGGCTTAAACCTGAATTACTGTAAAACGAGCTGCTGCCTTCAGACCATCTCTAACATTTAAAAAATGTGCTCAGATTTGACATTTAGTTCTCTTGGAAGACTTTCTAAAAGTTTCTGAAGTTTAATATAACAGGAACACTAAAACATTTAAATCACATTAATGACATTCATATTTTAGTCCTGAATCTGCTGAGTGTTCACACTGCAGATTTCCCAGACTGTTCTGCCAGCTGAGATAAAGATTTACATAAAAATGGATGTTTAACATATTTTCCTGGTTTCCAAGTATTAAGATAAAGTTATGACACATCACCCAAACAAGGTTTTCACTTTCTAAACTTCTAAAATGCCCACAATCTATGGAAAATAAACATTCACTATGTATTATACAGGGCGCTCATTAGAATCAGTGCGGGGCTCAGCATAGAAGGCAGGGCTGGTATATATAGCACTCTGACCCACATATGTACACGTGACCATTTTTAATGTATACTTGTAATGTATACCATAAGCCTAAGCAAGTCTGACTTGGTAAATAATGAAAAAAAATGCATTATCAGAGGTTTCCTTCAGCGCAAACCAAAAATGATCATTAATTCTGCAGTTATAGCCGGATGGAGTTGTACGCAAAGCCTGACGTTTCCCTTTTTGCTTCCTGCCAACAGTCTTTAAATTAATGTTCCCCAGCACATTGCCCTCACTGAGAGAATGTTAATCTACATTCTATGCTAGAACTGCTGCACGCTCCTAGTTCTGCAGCTATGCTGTCGCTAATAGAGCTTACACTAATAATCATGATAATCAGTTGATGTTCATGTGAGCACAATGGGAGCTAATCATTGTGATCGCATGGGTTTCTTAATAAAACACACTTGCTAGTTTATCTGTTGCTGAGTCTTTACAGAAAGAGGAATAATGACAACTGAAGCTTGCAGGCTGCATATATTAAATTTACATAATTCTTAAAAAAAGGATTTTTAAAAACTGTCCCTTTCAGGATCCATCTATTAGTCATTTAATGTAATGGCAGCCTCACCAATTTTCAAAAATCATATCTGGTCACTATATCATAAACTGCCAGGCTGTATTTGTTGAACAATAAATTGTTGATTCTTACACAAGGAAGTTTTGTGCTCCTTTTTTATTACTGTTCATTGGAACACTACAAAGTGACAGTGAAGAACAAGGCATTGTAAATCAGATCATATACCACATACAATAAAAGTGACTCATCATGCCGAGGGTAGCTGGGACTTTCTAGCCCATCCTTCCCCACCACCATCAGAACCTCTGCCAACCCCCAGCCCCCACCTGCTTACTAACCACTCCTCCACCATTAAATACCCAGACACCAATCTTGGATTTAAATTGGCTGGCAAGCAGCCTTTTAATTTAACACCATTAAATAAATTAACAAATTAACAAATATCTAATAATAAATAAATGACAAATAAATAAATACATTTACACACATGCAAGCATACATTAACATAACATAACACTTCATTATCATTAACCTATTTATTCAACAACCAAATTCCCCCCCCCCCCTTTTATCAATTCCTAACCATAATAACAATATCCCGAATGTTATCAAACTCCATACTCCCGGTTATACACCCAAACAACCAGGTTGCAGGTCTCAGAAGGCAAAATCGGCACCCAACAGGGCTTTAATTCTTCCAACATCTCCACCTTGGCCCCTAGCCGCCCAGCACCGCCTCCGGAGCCATAATCATCCATTCACCATAAAGGGCCAGACCCCACCAAAGAGAATCCCCCCCGCAAAATTCCACCACTTTACCAATGCACTGGATCCTTGCCTTTCAGGACCCCAACCGCTAAAATTAACCACACTTTCAAATTATAACTATAAAAGGGGTGGGTGGTTGGGAAACTTTTTCTTCCAAAAGAGGGCCTCTCACTTCCGTCCAGCCCCTTTTAACTCATCCTTTTCCTAATCCCCTCCTACTCCATGCTCCACACTAGCACAGCCCCCTCTAGCATTATTACATTTTTTTAACCCTTAACACCCCCCAGCCTCCCACCCCCGTCATGTGGCCTTATGCGTAAATTCTTACGGCTACGGGCCTCTCTTTTGCCTTTTGCCTACCTTTTCAGGCACAGCTTCAAAAGTTCAGTTCTGCACGCCTTGGCATACCTGTTTCACTTCTAAGTAACTTTCCTTTCTGTGGATGAAAATTCTATTAATATTCTGCTTCCCAATAAGCTGCCGTAAGGGTTCTTCCTGACTTTGAAAGGCATACATAATAAAGTCGGTGTAGATATTCAGAACTTATTTGCAAACAAGAATGTTGGCGTTAGATGGCTCTATCAAGGCAGGATAGTCTCTTCTTGCTGTTATTATTCTCTTATTTCTTTATAGACTATAAAGAAGAATATGTCATGATCCCTGCATACTATTACATGTCTCTTGTTTCCTTTATATATTATTACCCCAAACACCTACCAGACATCTTGTTATTCAGACACTTAATACTGTGGATAACATGGATTCAGTAGCACTTTTAAAAAATGTTAAAAGAGGTTAACTTTTTCAAAAGATTCTTTTCATCTCTTAGGGCCAAATAAACTAGTCCAAATAGTAATGCATGGTGATATCTATATATTCATAGTGATATCATTGGAAATGCTTTTTGGCTAAACACTCACACAAGTTATTTGAAAGTTTAGTTTAAGAACTGCTGTTGTTTTAAAAATGTAATATTTGCACACAGTTGAATTTGATAGTTCATGTCACTTTTGGTTTTGTGTTTCATTATTAAGAATGTCAGCAGCAGTTACTGTCAGGTTTGGGAGGTATCCCTAGAAAGTTGCTGTCACAATAATTTATCTTCTGCCTTTAATTTTGAGCTTTCTTGGCTTATTTATTGGGCACAAAATTATATTAAAATAGAATAACTGTATAAGGGCAAAAGGGTCCTGCTTTCACAACAAAGGTTCACAGCAAGAAATGCAAATTAATTAGATAAATAAGCTAGTGCCAATACATGTCATATTTAGTTAGAAAGAGGAATCTTAGCTAAATTTAGATTTTACTTGAATTTTATGTTCTAGAACTTTGAGATACTTCAAAAACAGAAGAGTTTACTTTTGTAAAAGGCGATGACCTTTAGTTCTCTGGAGAGGGAGAGCAAGAGAGCAATATCAATGCATAATTATATATATATATATATATATATATATATATATAATATTACACATTTCAGACACACAGTTAATGTGGAGAACAAAAGTTTATATTTTACAATTCTTGATTGATCCTGGTTATTGTATAAAATAGAGTCACTGGTAATATGTGATGGGGTGTGATGGGGATGTCTCTAGACTGCAGGAGAGAGCTGGAAAAGGCATGGGAAAGTGCTCTCAGGTTTGTTAGAAGTCAGATTTGTATTGTGTTTGGTGATGAGAGTCCCTTTTCCTGGGAGCACACATTTCACATGACCCATATAAAGCACTATCATTTATCCTTACTTTTCTGTCCTGTACTGTACTGATTGTGATTGCTGTGAATTACAGAGGAAGTACAAGGCATTATTTTGGCACAAAAGATAAACACAGAGAAAATACAGATCAAGTCAACGGCTTGTCTGATATCTACAAACAAAATGCAAACTTGACATTTTGATGCAGGCATAGAAAGACACAAACTCTTTGAAAAATAGCACTTTTTACAGCCTGTTAAATAAAAGCAACATGTTTGTATTTGGGAAAGTATATAATAATACAGACCATACGTTTGCCTTTTGCTACATAAAAACATTTACCGTTGACAATCGAAAATCCGACCATCAATAATCTGTTTCCTTCAGTTTTCAGGCATGAATTTCAGATCACATTTTCAATACAGGGATCGCAGTACACTGTTTTGGCCACTAATGTTTTCCTGGCGCTGTTCTGCAGAAACAGCTGTTAGGTCTTGCTTGCTACACTAAATACATGTTGAGAGGTCCCTGCTGCCTGCACTCCGGAACTGTGCCAGATTTCCGCGGGTGCTGCGAGAAGGATGGCCTGTGTGTGGAGGTAAGTATAACTTTTAAAAATCAAACATTTTTGAAAATCCGGCATTTCTCGGGTCCCGAGGTTGCCGGATTTTTGAATGTCAACTGTACATACTTCAATAAATATGAAATCACATTTTATTGCTGTTTTAAAGAATATGACCATTGACTGATAGCCAATTCGTAACCCTAAAGCTGAGATAACAGATAATACTTAAGGAAGAATTTATGCCCTCAAAAAGAATACATTAATAAAAAATATGTTAAAAAGGCATTTTTTGGTTAAATGCTTACCTTTATTTGCAGCTTTCCCCCACAGTATTTATTTTCTGCCACTTCACGCCATCATGGATCATCCCCTAGGTGTTATTACATAGCCTAGGCTTAAAGCCAGAACCACATTTATACTTTTTTCTGCCCTAGACTAGCTTTTGCCCCATCCAAACACCTCCCCGGGTTTACTGGAAGGCTGCCCCTAGCTCCATCATTGTACATTCTACAGGCCTATAAATTGTAATAAAGTCCTATAGTTATTTACTATGCATTTGAAAGACATTCGACTGTATATATGGTGTCTACCTTTTGCTCAAGCTGTAGAAACACAGCCACTATAAACACTCAGACACTATAAAGAGATGGAGGGGGACACACAAAATAAAAATAATGGTAAATAATGCCAAACTCATAGAACGTCTTAGCTCATACCATTATAGAGTTGTGAGTCAGTAACTCAAAATGTTCAAAAAAGACAGAATAAAGGAAATTGCAAGTCAACTGCTCAGGGATGGAATGAGCTATGAGCTGAACGGGTAAACACTAAAATTCTTCTTCTTTTCAGACCCCTTGCTCTGAGATAGTATCAAAAGTTGTAACCAAAGGTACAGTATTGAGGGAGCATATGTTTGAAGAAAAGGTAACATCCCAGGAACAGGCTAGGGCAATAGCACACCCCATAGGAGCCCTGTTCCTTGCACTGACCCAGCAGCCATGGGGATGTATAGTGGAGGAGGAAAAAGAAGGGAGGCATCACAAAAAGTAAGGGTGAGGTGCTCAGCCACAACACACTTTTCAGTAAAATATAGACCAGGTTGAAAGACTCAAATATGTATAGATGTCATCCCGGCAACTGGGGCAAGCCAAATTGCCAATGAAACTTAGCATGCAACATAAAAATATAAGATACATACCACTACAAGGGTTCCCAGCCAGCTACAGAGACAGAACAATTCGTATTGTACAGCCAAGTTGTTGGAGTGTATGAAATGTCTCCACTAATAGCCATGGTGCCCTAGACCGCCTAAGTGGCTGGGGGTGAGATTCAGCCTTGCTAACAGCAATAATGCAGTGAATGGAGCAACATTAAGAATATATCCCCACCGTTGGTATTTTTTTTCAAGCCTGTGAAAGTGGGTCAAAAATACCAGAATTCGGCCTACCTTGCTATCCCTCACTTTTTCAGCTTGTCTTTTGACAATATTGGTTAGCAAGTTATTGGCATCAATAATGCATCAAGAGACCTAGAGTAGTCTGTGATTTCCTACTTTTACATCTGAAGACAGGCTGATAAACAGGTCCACTAACATTTCTTGCCCTCTTTCATTATACAACTGCAACTCCTATCTAATTTGTTCAACAAATAAACAGTTCTTAGAGCCATCTGCACCCCATTCACAGATCAGTTATCAAATTAGACCTAGCCTTAGTTTGACATGACGTATAGGATTTCAGACTGTGAAGTGTAAAGTACATTATGAAAGAAAAACAACATTTTACCATGTAGAAATCCGATCAATATTTTGTTTCTCTATGTTTCAAAGCAGCATGTAATCTCTTCCTTTGATCCTTGCTGCTTCATTTTGGAGGCCAACATACAAAGTCATGAATTCATTTAAACTTTTTGGAACTCATCTGTTTGGTTAAATGCTCTGTGTTATTTATGACTAACATTCTATAACTCATCCTTTCATAAAACCACATATTTAAAAAAAAAGGATATCATTTCTGCATTGCAGAGGATCTTTTTGTTTTCAAGAAAGGTCAAAATAACATTGGGTGCACACATTAGAGGAGTCTTGCTCATTTTTTTTAGTTTATGAAGTATTAGGTAAAATGTAGCACAACACTATTTAATGACTATTATATAATGACCAATTATCTTTACAATAATTAGATATGGTGCTGGTTATATTCAAATGCTCTATATGTAGCTAATAGAACTGAGCTATTAATATTGTAATGCATCATTTCCCTCCCACATTGATCTCTCAAAACATACTTGTAGGTAACCAACATGTGCAGTAAAATAGACATACCTGCCTGACCACAATTTTTTAAGTATACTCACCTGTCCCTGTCCTATTGTGGGCACTGCCATTTTCTTCTTGTGTTCTGATCTTCGACTATCTTGATTGGCCGTGCAGGAATGATATAACTCCCATGCATGCAAGAGTTCATTCAGTCCTGACACTAATTGGGGAAAGCCAGGATACCCAGTAAATCCAGGCATCATACACTAGGCAAGTTTTATTGCAGAAAGGACATCCCCCGTCCCCTTCTGCAACAAAGATCTGACCGATCACTGGTTTTCAGATCAGTACTTTTAGGTGTTATATATGACTTTGTATCTGCAGTAGAGGGTGGGCATGAAAGTCAGAATTAAATTCCCATAAAGTTACAGAGTACCTGATCTAAATTTGCAAACACTGTCGATTACGGGCAACACGATTGACTCAGTTGTTAGCACTCTGACCTTTGCAGCGCTAGGTCACAGGTTTGAATTCTGGCCAGGATGCTATCTGCATGGAGTTTGTATGTTCTCCCTATGCTTGGTTTAAATTAAACTTTTCCTAAAATTTTCCTAAAGTGTCTTTCAAGGCAAAATAACAAAACTAAACTTAGCATATATTGGAATACATGTACTTTTCCCTGTGTTTTATTGTAAATGTAAAGAATGTGTTAATTCATACCCCACAGCTTCTGAAAAGGAATTTGGAAACAAAAATACAGTTATTGAAAATCAGTGATTTCATTACTATATAACAAGTCTCGAGTTAACTAGATAAGTAGACTGGTATACTGGATAAAAAAGAATATAATAAGAGACATAACAGTCTGGAGGCCTCTTCCTGTTCATTATTGCCAGACAATCTCTGTGCCTGGAGTTCTCAATCTAAGCAGGAAATGCTTAACCCAGGGGTCACAGTGACTATTGTAGGATGACAGGATTTAGGAATGACGTGTAAAAGGTGAATCATTAGCTCTCAGTCATGTTTGGAGCCCTGAATGGGTTCATCTGATAATGAAGTCAAGCCGTTTCTTGCCAACAATAAATTAATGAGGGCAAAGAAGAGCAGAAGAGTAGTAGGGAGGTGTTGATTTATTCATCATCATTTTTTGTTGTGCTGCATTTTCCTTTTATAATAGATAGTGCATTTCTCAACTTTTTTAACACTTTAACCACCTGGATAGATGAGATTGTCCAGGGCTACCTTATTGTAAATTTCTGTGTTCACATTAGTTACAGCTTTGGATACCTAACATTTTGAGCCCTTATTTAAAAAACCCATGTGCATTATTGATATAGTATTTATGAAGTTGTTTGTGCAAAGAAATGTTCTTAATATTTGCATTATATATTTCAAATGAAAAACATATTGGACAGTGTATTTGAAGTTTTAATACTTGCAAGTGACTTTTCTACAGCCGAGGCCTCCAAAGAATAATAGGCTGCACAAAAAAGCAAACATACAGTAGGTCTAAAGCTTCAGGTTCTGTAAAGTTGTGAGCACTTTTTCATACCTTATTGTGAATGTTTTAAGTTATTACATTAAATGTATTTGCATTTGTGTTTTGACTATAGTGGTCCTTTATGATGCAAAGGGCCTGCACATTTTCTGGGGCCTGACAAGCAGTGGGAGCTAATAAAAACAAGCCCTATTAATGTCCACATCTTTAGGCATCATAGAGAAATGAATCTTCACAAAAGAAGCATGGATCTTGTTTTTTCTATTACTTCTTATTGCACCCGAATCTTGGCAGCCACACCTGTCCTGTAAAGTAAAAAATATAGCAGATACTTGTAAACTGTAAAAAAACACTGAATCCAGCACTAGGGCTATTTTACATAGTCAATTGCACTTGCAGTTAGAATGGAACAACCCCCCCCCCCCCCAACTATCTCCTATATGCACTTGACATTAAATATACTGCAGATGGATTTCTTGCCCCTTTGACATCCTGCTACTGAGAGATGAAGTGAAGGGAAATCTCCCCAATGGTGACACAGACACTGGACCATTTCTATAGATGACCTACGTAAACATCTGGGGCTCTACCTAGTGGTGGGGTGCTATAACAGCCACCAGGGCTAGAAACCGTAAAAACAGAGTAAAAACACAAAATATGCACATTACATTGAGATACTACTTAACAGTGAGAACATGTAACAGTGAATTGCCCCTCCAAACAGCATGGGGGCTTCCGTAAGATGGCAATGGTGTCCTTGCAGCTGACGTAGCATGTATGTATGTTTTGTGCACTGGACTAAATGATGAACCCCTAGTGGGGCTGAGGGGGTTGACATTGGGGGTCTTGTCTAGATACTGCCATGCACAGACAATATTATAACACCTAACTGGTGTCCTCATTCTACTTTAATAGAGAGAAAAAAAACTTTGGTTAGAGTTGGGTTTTAAATGCTTGTGAATTAGCTTAGCAGCGGCTTAGTTTATTACAATGATGGACATATTCATGACCATCTAGCTGAAGTAATAATTTCATATCTGTTAGATGGTTTTGCTTATAATTGTGTCATTCTAATGTATATTTAGGAATTTGGTGCTATCTGGCTCAGAGTTTAATTCTCTATTTGCTGGATGTCTAGATGGAAGTTACTTGTCATTGAATTGTACAGAAATATATTATTGATGGATTACTGAGAATACCTTTAGGCAAAGCTTGTTCCTTACTTTTATCAGACTAAGTTTTTTGTTTGTGAATGAAAGGATACAATTAAGTACACAATATTTGAAAAAGAATACCCTGCAAACTTTCAGTGCCAAAATGATGGATTTCTTTCTCTTTACAGTTGAATTATACAGGTTAAGTTTATTATACAAAGTGTCTTCAATGCTTCAATGCATTGTACTACTTCACAAACAAGTATACAATATACTGCTCCATAGATGGTTCTAATGCGTGTTAGTAATAAATGCTACATGGATAGGTATTTACCTAAGACCTCCTAGTTTTGAATGCAGTGTTCGTAAATACAAGTAATGCTAAGGAAGGTTCTGGACATGCAGTGGTAAGGTATATCTACCTGAAAGGCAATGCTGCAACTGTGCATTGTAGACACAAACTAGAGTATGCAAACAATGTAATAAATATCAAAGCTTTTACACATGAAATATAGCTATTTACACCATGTGAGACCTGCGATCACAGCATCTGGCAGAGGAAAGTCCTCCGGTATTTATTCTAAATTTTTATGTGATGGGGAATAGCAATGCCAGTCAGTGCTGGAAGAATGTTTAATGTTCTGATAAAATACACAACCACAATTTACCATGGCCACTAATTACTGTGGCAAACATTTAAATTATTTTTCCGGCAGCATTGTCTTTTGATAAATATTAACATGATACTATTTTCTATGCAAAGCAAAGCAAAGCAACAGGTTCACTTAACTGCCTCACTCCCCAGCGGCATATACTCACCTTTCCCTCAGTCCCAACAGCTCTATTTACCACTGAGAATAAGGAGAAAAAACTGTTATTGCCTGGTCTGGCAAGTATATTACTGTCTTCCCTTACAGACAGCTAAAATGAGCTTTGGAGAGAAAATTGAAGGTGAGTATATGAATAATATTACTATTATTAAACAGGATTTATATAGCGCCAACAAATTACGCAGGACTGTACATTAAATAAGGGTTGCAAATGACAAACAAATACAGACAGTGACATTGGAGGAGAGGACTCTGCACTGAAGAGCTTACAATCTAGTAGGTGAGGGAAGGAATTAACACACAATAGGAGGGAGATATGTAGTGGTGGGAAGTAGTGACGGTTTTAAAAGACAGTAAAAGATGGGTACGCAAGTTTGAAAAAATGGGTTTTGTGTGCTCTTTTAAATGAGCAGAAAGGAGCAAGCTGAATAGGACGGGGGAAGACTGTTCCAGAGAATCAGGGCAGCTCTCGAAAAGTCTTGTAGCCGTTCGAATGATGAGGTTATGAGTGAGGAAGTCAGTACTAGGTCATCAGAAAGAGCAGCTAACAGCTGGGGGAGTATTTTTTTTACCAGGTCAGAAATGTAAGTGGGACAAGAACCTTGGAGGGATTTGAAGGCAAAGCACACGAGCTTGAATATGATTTTCAGGTGAAATGGAAGCCAATGGAGAGAGCTGCAAAAAGATGCAGCAGAAGAGGAGCGGAGGGAAGGATGGATGAGTCTGGCTGCAGCATTCATAATAGATTGTAGAGGAGAGTCGGGTTAGTGGAATACCAGAGAGGAGGATGTTACAGTAGTCCAGACGAGAGATGATAAGAGCGTGTACAAGGAGTTTGGTGGTCTCAGGGGACAGGTAGGGGCAGATTTTGGAGATGTTGCATAGATGAAAGTGACAGGACCTGAATATGGTGGGTAAATAAGAGGGCCGAGTCAAAGGTGACACCAAGACAACGTGCCTGAGGGGAGGGCAGAATGACAGTGTTGTTAACAGTTAGAAATTTGTCAGGGGGAGATTTAGAATTTGAGGGGGGGATGATGATGAGTTCTGTTTTATCCAGGTTGAGTTTCAGGAATCGGTCAGACATCCATGAGGAGATGGCTGACAGGCAGCATGAGACCTTATCCAGGACTGAGGGACACAAGTCAGGGGTGGACAGATAAATTTGAGTGTCATCAGCATACAGATGGTACTGTAAGCCAAAGGAGGATATGAGACTACCGAGAGAGGAGGTGTACAGAGAAAAGAGAACCGGTCCAAGGACTGGCATGGTTTAACCACATCTCTGACATGGTTAAAAAACACTCCCCCTGCCGCTCCCTCCACTCCTCCAATGATCTACTAATGACTTCCTCACTCATAACCTCATCACACGCACGGTTACAAGACTTCTCTAGAGCTGCTCCAACTCTCTGGAATGGTCTTCCTCGTCCTATTCGGCTTGCTCCTACTTTCTGCTCATTTAAAAGAGCGCTCAAAACTCATTTTTTCAAACTTGCCTACCCATCTTCTTCTGTCTGCTAAACCCTCATTACTTCCCACCACTACATATCGCCCATCCTATTGTGTGTGAAATTCCCCCACCTACTAGATTGTAAGCTCTTCGGGGCAGGGTCCTCTCCTCCTGTATCACTGTCTGTATTAGTCTGTCATTTGCAATCCCTATTTAATGTACAGCGCTGCGTAATATGTTGGCGCTATATAAATCCTGTTTAATAATAATAATAATAATATGGGAGAAGGGAGATAGGACGGTAGTTAGATGGTAGGCAGGGGTCCAGTAAAGGTTTCTTAAGGATAGGGAGAATTATGGCATGTTTGAAACTGGAGGGGTTGATACCAGTAGAAAAGGAGAGGTTGAATAGTTCGGTTAGGGCAGGAGCCAGGGTGGGGGAATGAGCACGGAGTAGATCAGAGGGAATTGCGGACAGGCAGTAGATGGAGATGATAAGAGAAGAGAAGAGACTTCATCGACAGTAACAGGGCTAAGGGAGGCCAGTGATGATTTACAGGTGGAAGGGGTGGGTATGGTTCTAGTGGCTCGGTGAGCAGAGACATCATGTCTGATTTTGTCAATTTTATCTCTAAAGTAGGTGGCTAAGTCTTGGGCAGAGAAGGTTTAGAATATACACAAAGAGGGTGGGTAGCAGTAAAACTGAACTTTTTTGGCCCATTTGTCAAAAGTCCTTTCCTACCCTCATGTTGGGTAGTCTTGTTATCTTGAATGCTTGTTATCTGCAGGCCAAGTGTTGCTCATAACACGTGTGATATATTGCTGGCAATATCTGGCCTTCTTCTCCTCATCAGCACTGACCACAGCTAAAACAAAGCATTTAATTGCCGCCTTCCAAATCAATCATGTCAGGCTGCAGACGACATGTAGAGCCCTATTGGTTCCACCAACAGACGCAGAGGAAATGTGGGGTGCACCAGTAACATCAAAACATTTTTCAACATATTATTGCAGTGGTTTGTGTTAAGAGGGTATTAACCTTAAGAAAGGTATTTTAGGGACTGGAGTTCATCTTTAGGGGAACTTGTTGCTTTGGCCTTCATTGTAAAAGATGTTTTTTACATGCTACATAAAAAGTGCTGATTTATTTTCTCTGTACCAAAAAAAAAAACAAAAAAACATAATCTTCATTTTTGTTGTAAAGAAATCAGTGTCCCAGCTACACAAAAACTTTAAAGAAACAGAGAGAGGGTGAAAGAACACCCATTTGCAAACAGTGCCATGTAAGAATATATCCTACCACCACAGGATCGTGACAGATCTTTTTAAGCATTGACAGTATTTCATTGTCAGAAAATTGGTAACCCATAGGAGGTACCACACATAAAATGGTAGGCCGGAGGCTAGACACAGCATTACATTTGACATGAGAGTATGAAAAGACTAAACTCCACCAGCTGTAGACACACAGCAGCAAACCCACCTGCCGTGAGCAGGAGATTCTCAGGGTAAACAGGAATGTTTATATAGAGAGGTGTGAAGCCCGCTGGGTCAGACCCACTGTGCAATAGTTTGCTTTTCATCTGATGCTTTGTGAAGTGTGAACTCAGGTGAGGTATGACATTATGAGAGATCTGCATCACATTACAATGGGAACAGCAAGGCATTGAAGGGAACATCACTGCATGGAGCTATCAAAACATCCAGCATTTCCTTTTCAATGATATCATATTTTTCCATATTCTTTTGACTGAATTGAAGGGGTATGTCTCCCAACAGTATATATATATATATATATATATATATATATATATATATGAAAACCAATGCACCAAGCTTTATATACAACGTACAACATCATTCACATTCTATTACCGGTAGTTGTGTTAAAAAGATTAGTATGGTTTAACAGTGGCATCTAGTGGATGATAAATACATTCATGCTTTGATAAATGTTAAACATGAGCAAAGTAGAATATCTAAAATCAATCTAGTACTAAAACAATACAATATTTACATTTACAACAAAAAAGTACATTAAAAAGTGAATTTATACACTATCTCCAGTGCAGAAAATTCTAGTGAAGCCATGGATATCAGTAAAACCCTGACGGGGTTTCTAACCTTTTCTACTTTTTTAGATGAGATGTACTATAAACTGTTACGCCGAGTAATATTTGATAAAGCTTCCTTTGTTTAGAGGCATTGGACTCTGTCACTGACAGGTCTCACTTTTTGTCATGAACCAAGTGTTTTTGGTTATCATGTTGTGGTTGTTATGGAGAGCTATATTTTCTTTTTATTTTTTAAGGAAGTAGCAAAACTGACATTTTTTTGTGTTGTGTTTTTTTGTGTAAAGACACAGGGGGCATATACTCAGTTAACACAATATACCACCAATTCTGTTCAACTTTTGGGATATCAATCTGTCCAGGTAGCAAAGTATAAGTGATTGTAAATCAATTTCACCAGATTTAGTGCATACAAAAGAAACAGGGAGACAGGAGGAGCAACAGTAAGCCCCCATAAATGAAGCATTTTTATCATAGACTATTTTTGCTTGTTCCATAAACAAGTTTAAGGCAACTTCTACACTTAGGGCAGTATAGTGTACAACTCACATTTGGATCACTTAATTCTACTAACAACAAAATATAGAGGGGTAGCTATTTTCAGTGTTCTGGAGTTTCTAAAAATCCCATTGTTCATTCCCCCTAAAGTATGTTCTGCCGGAATGAACTTCTTTTAAACCTATACAATGGTGTGTGCTCTTTGTACAACCAATGTAAAATTCATTTGTTAAAAAAAATTGTTCTCCACCCCTTGCAGATTTTGTATCTGCCTATCAACTCTGATACTATAGCACTTTCAAATCCAAGTCTTACCAACAGATGCATATTTATTAAAAGAATTATAAGGTTTGCTTACTTTATTATTATGGGGTTTTTTTCAACCAAAAGGTAATAATCAGAATAATGCTTCAACATGTAAGCAGGTAATCCTCAGGTACAAAGTCCTGGTAAAATACACACAACTAGATCTGTTGTCCTCATGAATAAGGAAAAATCTTCTATCAGCATATCCAGAAAAGAAAATAGTATCTAGAAAGTATCAGTGACATTTCCATGCAGACATTATAGGGATAGGTAATGTTGTAGGTACTATATCTATAGCTCTTCTAGATTTTGTACAAGTATCCTGCATGTTTCCAGTAGACGTTTATTTATATGATCTACCTTCATGACTACCTGTGTCCAACTAGAGTTTACAGTTTGTGCCGTAGCAAGACAGTCATGTGACAATTTCCCAAAAAGCTGTAGTAAAATCTCTTGGGCCATGTACTAAAAAAAATGTATTTTTCTCCAAAACCTTAAACTCAAAGGCTACTCCTGCTATGGATTACTAATTGTTTTTATAGTAATTCTATACTATAAAGGTCATCAAACTCCAGTCCTCAAGGGCCACATACTGGCCAGGATTTCCACATTAAGTCATTTTTATATTTGTAAAACCACACTTACCTTGTTTACTGCTGTCTGAGAAATTGTAAAATGTGTGCAAATTGTGGCTTATGAGGCTTATGACACTCCTGATACAGGGTTTTCTAAAATATATAATATATATCTTGTGGGATCGCCCCTATATTTTTTATCCAAATAAATTTGTCAAATGCCATTGCTTACACCATAAATTACTGTGTATTCAGACATCTGACCCTTACCTTCTGAACCTTGGGGTTGGGGGATTCTAATCAACATTTATGTATTCTTATGGTAAATCATTTAGCAATGTCAATCACCGATTGGGCAGTATTAGGGCAATTTACTGGTTCTGTGTAGTAAGTGTATCCAGCATTAGTGAATTTACACATGCTTTTCTTTGGCCGAATTACCTGCATTGGAAAGGTGCTGTTATGAGTGTAAATACTATACTGTATGGACAAGGCTATTACACAAACAAAATTGATGCCTACAGGCAGATGTGTATGATCAATAACATTTTTTTAAAAACCTGACACTTATCTAGCATACTAGCTGCTACTATAATACAGGTTAAGGCATTTTCCACATCATCAGTGTTTTCTTGATAGATTGACTTTAATTCTGATAAATGTTTATTTCAATGAGCTGTTACTCAGTCAGCAATGTCATGTTTAATTACTGAAATAAAAAAAAGTTCAGAAAGCACAGAAGGTATTTTCCATTAGAATAGCTGATAATAATGCTGAGCTTTGTATGGATCCGGTACACATACATTTGATACCACCTGCAGGCTGCATAAAAGTCATCCTATCGACATAAACATTTTATCAAAATTTCATCAGGAAGGCAGATCTCGGAGTAGCAATATCCATATATCAATATATCACGCCAACACACAATAAACACAGGACCCATTAAAAATGGTAATAGCAGCACAACATCTAAAATAAAAAGTATTCTGTATTTTCCAGTAAGGAGAAATTATAAAAAAAAAAACATTGGCATCATCCAGCAGGCTTTAATTGTAGTTGAAATGAGGGCTGTTGGATAGACTGCAGGGATCGATCTGAGAAGCACAACAGAGAACTTATTTGCTGTGAATAGCAGGATTGGGCAGTACTCTTGTTCAGTTCATTCTTCATGTTTGGGAAAACTCCTCCAGGGTACATTACTCTGTGCCTAGTTCAGAGGCTATTAATGAAAGTATAGCATACTAAGGGCTACTTCATGTGATTGATTGCTTTGAAGCTTCAAAACTACATTAACAAAACACCAAACCACATCAAGAAGTTATCTGTGAGGCAAAGTACAGTTTGCTATTTTTTTGTGCAAACTAATCCAGGAGGTGAAAGCCTCAACAGGTGATATAAAAAAAAGAATTACCAATAAAAGAAAGAAATAGAATTTTGGAACACAACTTTAGACTAGAGTATTTGCCAGTCCTGGGGCAAACACAGTAACATAATGTTCCTAATCTACAAAATATACTTGTATCTTCCTAATGATTAATGTATTTAATTGATATTTTTTTCTGCTATAAACATTCCTATCAATTTTATAATGTATCAGGAGACTGTACCTTGTGAAACTAGGCAATCTATATGAAGCGTGATTTATTTAAAACAGCCTGCCAGAACTTAATGCTGGCATCAAAACAAAGACCCAAATATGAATACACTAATGCAATCGCCTTCATTTAGCATCCTCCTTGTTAGCACCTAAATTGGAAGTAAACCCTGCTATACTCTACCAGTTCCAGTTCCAGTTCCCTTGCCCTCACCATCTTCCTCCTTGAGGTCTTTAGCCATCTTAATTGGCTGGCAGAGTAAGCCAGGATTGCCCAGTATTCTGGCAGCCAAAACTGAGCTGCGCATGCACAGCTTAGCTTTTTTCAATAGTTCACAGAGCGATCAGGCAGGTAAAAAGGAATTATATTACTTTCTGCAATAATTACCTGCCTGATCCAACATTTTTTAACAGTAGCACTTTAAGTATGGAAGTTCTCACTATCCAATGAGAATGCATTCCAAAATTTACTCTAGCAACTGTTGTTGAAGTCTGCCAGGGAAACACATCTTAGGCAGGCATTGCTCTGCCACAGCAAAACAAATCCCAGTATTTGTGGTGTGAATAGGTAAATGATCCTAAAGCATTCTTTTGCACCTTGCTGACGTTCTCTGTATTGACCTTTACTTTCTTACTTAATTGTAACTTATTTATTCTGAAACAAAAAGGCAGATAACTACTATATGCATGTTATATTAAATATTATTCATTTTAAAACATAACAAAAATAAAATGTCTCAGTTCGCTATTCATCCTATAATGAACCCATTTCCTGATTGGTAATTGTAAAACCTTATGAACCCATTATTTTTTATTTATTATTTTGTATAGCCCTTTATACCCCTTACTCAAACAAAACCTTAAAAAACTGGATAGAACTGATCTCCATAAAAACTAACATATTGTCAGTGGAACTGACAATCCTACTGATTGATCATATAGCTTTCTACAGATCACATGGATTACATAATTGCATGTACACGTAAAAAAAAAAATCACTGAACACCATGCAAGCATCTGCTAACCACCTGTACCCTGGGGGGCTGATTGTCATTTGCTTGTGTCCAAGAATGAATGCTGCGTTTTTTAACCACTAGTCTGATCAAAGCTTTAAAGAATGAAATTGATGTTGCTATGCATCCCACTTTTATGTACAACGATTTTTTTACCCTAACCTGTCTAATGCTACTAATAAAAAACAAAAGAATGCATCAATAGAAAAACATATAGACAGGCTAATGCGTTATCTTTAAAATGTTACCATTATGGATATTGTAATACATAAAAATAAATTCTGTTCAACTAAACTGCAGTACATTTGCTCATCTCATTATATCCTTGCACTTTAATCATGTAATATCAACGATCCAGCAGTTTTATACTAGAACAATGCTGAAGCTCAATATTATTTTCAGAAACTGCTTGGTTATGAAGTTTGTTGTGTAATTTTAGTTTGTTAGAACAACACATATCTTACAGTAAATCTATATTAGTCAGTGTTTGGAAAAAAGAACCTCACTGTAAATCCCGCATGGTTTTCTCAACCATTTGATCGTAGGGGAACCCTTGAAATAACTTTCAGGTCTTCAGGGAACCCCTGATAATTCAACCATTATGTAAACCAGAACAAAAAGAGAGGTCCCAAGCGCAGTATTTATTATAATGAATCAAAAACCATTTTATACTGGTCTGACATCAGCAAAGTGGATTCTAATTGAAATGTTTTCCTTGTAATCATTGTTTATCAAACTAGCTCATTAACATTGGCGGATGTATGTTTTTATACAATTTGCATAATGATTCTTCCAGCAAAAGTGATTGTTTATTTTTTTATTCTTTGTGAGAATCAAGTGACATTCACAATTTAGGTCAAGGGCCAATAATTAATCATGGGAAGTTGTGCAAATGAGGGTAACCATTCTTGTGCTGAATGTATGGGTAACTGTTGAGCATTGAATGTAGCAGAATCAAATATACTTACACAGGTAAATAAAGATGAATGAATGTCTTATTTTACTTTCTTATTTACTAGGCACTGGCCAATGTGCTTTGATGTAATTGAAAGGCACGTACCAGATATGGCCGAATATACCTTAAATATCCTATAGAACAGTGTTTCTCAACCAGGGTTCCTGCTGAAGTTTCTAGGGGTTCCTTGAGAAATTAGCAATTTGTGCTTTTTAGGTGAGTTTTATTGACATCAATGATCTTTTTGGTTATCTGTAAGGGTGACATTTCTTGCACTGGCTAGCCATGTAGGAGACATCCTTCTAACTGACCACCACATTACTGTGTGCTCACATGTACTGTGATCCGTGGATATAGTAATTATAGCAGGAGTTCCGAGAAGATCCGAAAGTTATTTTAAGGGTTCCCCTATGTTGGAAAGGTTTAGAAAGGCTGATATGTGTTGTTCACACTGTTCTACAGGGTGCTGCATTTCTCAAATTGAAAGGGAGGTTCGCAGCAAGGGACTAGGCGCAGGGTCGGCATGGCAGGGATGGGAGGGCAGCCCCCTGCAGGAGTGGTATGGCTTATTTGTAAGTTGAGGAGAGAGAGGTGAAATTCGTTAGGGGCTGGGTCAGAAGTGTAGGGGAGGAGAGTAGAGGGGTTAAGTAGTGGGTCCATCGGAAGCGAGGGACAGCATTTGTGCGCAAAGAAAATTTTAGGTAGGTGACCTCAGCATGGCATCTCTTGATGGAGGGTTGCAGGCAAGGCCTGGTTGCAGGGGAGGGTGGCCGAAGCTATGGGGGGGCTGCCAGAGGTCCCAAGGAAGACAGATTAGGTGGGCTGCCGCCTCGGAGGCATAGGCCTCTGGTGCGCCTGAGCCCTGATCTTTTTCTAAGAGCTCATCGCCGTTTTGGGAGCCCCCAGAGGGACCCTTCTAACTTGCAGGCTGGGCAAAGCATGGTCCAGGCCGGGCAAAGGTTAGGAAGGAATCCCCTTCGCCGGCGGAGTTCTGGAGAGGGGGCTGCCTGGGAGCGCAGTCTCCTCTCTCAAGCAGGTGAGGCCTTGAGAGGGGAGACCTCACCTGAAGCGGGGCACCCACATTGTGCAGGGACCATGCAGAAAAGGGGCCCGCGCAGATATTGCTTGATTCCTCGCACCTTTTTTTACTGGTTGCAGGCCTTTAGTATGTTGGCAAGTGTCCTTATAGAACGCCAGCCAGGGCTGTGTGCGGGATTATTTTGTTACTTAGATACTTTTAGGGAAGCGTACCGGCTGTACAGGGGCACTGTCTGGCTGATATGATGAACAATTTAGTCAGTGGAAGGCAGTGCCACCGTCATTACGATGGGATCACAAAGACATTGGTCTTTGGATGAGGATCATGATAGTAGGGATGTCCAGTGGCCAGCGGTTTTGTCAGGGGGGG
>NC_092861.1:63084351-63095878 GCF_032062135.1 Pyxicephalus adspersus
TATGTATAGTAAGTATCCTGACCGGGCTGCGGCTAGGGTATTGGAAGAGGGTTTTGCAGAAGAGTTTTGGATCTGGAGGTAGTGTCAGCAAAATTGGCAAGAGGTGGGGCTAGGTAGGATGAGCGGCCCCTTTGATGTGCCGCCAAAAGAAGACCTGGTGGTCTCACCGTTGGGCTTGGTCCCAAAAAAGGAGCCAGGTAAGTTTAGAAAGATCCATCATTTATCATTCCCGCCGGGGGTTTGGTAAATGATGGAAATAATCTGGATCTGTGCTCCGTGGCTTACACATCGCTGGATGCTGCTATTAGGTGGGTAAGGCGCTATGGTAAGGATGCTTTGATGGCTAAAGCGGACATTGAGGCAGCTTTTCGCTTGTTGCCAGTAAACCCTGAGTGTGTGCGTTCTTTGGGTTGCAAGTGGCAGGGGGAGTATTTTGTGGACAGGTGCCTGCCCATGGGTTGCTCCTCTCCTGCGCCTTGTTTGAACAATTTAGTATTTTTTTAGAGTGATTGATAAGACAGTAGGTTGATAAGACAGTGGTGGGGGTGGATTCGGTCATCCATTATTTGGATGATTTTTTGTTGATCGGGCCACCGGACAGCATGTGGCTGATTGTTTTGGTGTTCCGCTGGCTGCGGAAAAAACGGAGGGCCCAGCGTCGCTGATTACATTTTTAGGAATTGAGTTGGATTTTGTAGAAAGTAGGTTGCCACTGGATAAGTTGGTGGTGTTGCGGGCGGAAGTGGTTGGTGCTTGTGACAGGAGAAAGATGCGCTTGAGAGAGGTTCAGTCTTTGATGGGTAAATTGAACTTTGCATGCAGGATGGTGCGCATGGGTAGGATCTTCTGTAGGAGATTGGCTGCCGCTACGGCCAGAGTAAAACTGCCATCACATTTTGTGCGTTTGTCTAAGGATGTAAGGGCAGATTTACAGGTGTGGAAAGTGTTTTTAGATTCATTCAATGGTAAAGCTATGTGGTTGGAGGGGCCTATCACTGCTGAGGATTTGGAATTGTACATAGATGCTGCGGGATCTACCGGTTGCGGCGCCTATTTTCAGGGTAAGTGGTGTGTGCAAGCGTGGCCTCGAAAGTGGGTGGATGCGGAGCTGGTTAAGAACTTGGTGGTGCTGGAACTGTTCCCCATAGTGGTGGCAGTTGAGCTGTGGAGGAAAGCCTTGGCAGACAAAAAGGTGGGGTTTCATTGTGATAACCTAGTGGTAGAACAGCCATTAATAGCTTGTCTGTATCGTCAGGGCCAGCGGTGCGGCTGTTGAGGCACTTAGTGCTAAGATGTTTGCAGCATAACATTTATCTGTTTGCACGCCATATTCCACAGGTAAAAAATGTTGTGGCTGATGCATTGACTGGTTTCCAGTGGGACAGGTATCGCACACCGGCGCCTGTGGCGGAGCAGCGCAGGGAGCCTTGTCTGGAGGAGTTTTGGATCCTTGCACTGGACTAATTGGTGAGATGATTTGATGGTCAGTGAGTGATCGAACGTGGAATACTTATGCGGGAGTTTGGGGCGAGTGGGATCAGCTTTGCAGGCAGTTGGGCAGGGGGTGGGAGGTCGAGGGTGAAGTCGGTGCACTTACTTTTGTTTTGGTTAGCTCAGGATTTTACTAGAAGTGTGTCAGTGGTGGGTTAACAAGAAATTGGCGGGCATGGCATTTTTGTTTAAGCTAAAATGAAAGAGGGATCTTACAAAAGATTTTTTTGTGAAACAGGCCGTTAAAGGGTATAGGAAAGGAAAAAAGACCCTGGATACTAGGAGGCGTTGTAGTTTACTTTGTTGGGGCATTGTTGGATAGTGTAGTGGGGGGATGTGCGGGTGTCAATATGAAAAATTGCTCTTTAAAGCGACGTTTGTTTTGGCATTTTTAGAGGCAATGAGGATTGGGGAATTGGTTAGTCCGGCCTGGGACTGGGCTGGGGGAGTATTGTTTTAGGATGTTGCTTTGACGGCAGAGGAGGTAAGTGTGTGGATTCGTAAGTCCAAGACCGACCAGTTTGGAAAGGGTTTTTGCGTGCAGCTGTTTAGGATAGTGGGGTCCTCTGTCTGCCTGGTTATGGTAGTGGGGGATTTTATCAAACAGAAGCCTACGATAGGGGGGCCTTTTTTTGTTGCACAAAACGGGACCTTTTTGTCTTGTTTCAGTTTACAGCAGTGTTTAGGTGGTGTTTGGTGAGTATGGGGAATGATCCGAGGGGTTACTCATCCCCCTCCTTTCAGATTGGGGCAGCCACTGAGGTAGCAAGATGGGGTTTGGGGGAAAGAGTTATTCAGAGGTTTGGGCGGTCAGAATCTAGACAGTTCCCGTTGTATGTTCGGCCTCATCTGTTGTGTGGGGAGAAGGGGGGGTTTATAGAGAGGTAAATTCTTTATTGGTGGTATAGCGGGCGTTGTTACCAGAACTCCGAAGATTCACAGAATGGGATCATCAACCGGATTTGGTGGTAATACATGCGGGGGGGCAATGATTTGGGTCAGCGATTCATGCGGGAGCTGATCAGGGATGTTAGAATTGATGACTTAAGGATAAGGTTGGAGATCCCAGGAGTGATTACAGTTTGGTGAGATATAGTAGCCAGAACTAGTTGGAGGGGGTCACGGTCTGTTGAGAAGCTCAATAAGGCGAGGATTAAAGTAAACAATAAGGGGGGCAGGTTTGTGGCCTGGAATGGGGGGTTGGTTATTCGGCACAGAGAATTGGAGGAGGTGCATTGCCTTTTGCAGCCACTGATGCCCTTGCCTCCTCTGAAGAAGCCCAATTTTCAGTACAAACAGACATCTATTGAATTTATGCTTTCCTTTACTCCATATAAATCTGTTCTCCAACTGATTATCTCATAGACCATGGATCTATGTTAGCATAGAAGCTTTGCAACTTTAATACATTTTCTTTAATGTATTAACTTGCCACAAAGCCCTTTTCATTTTTATTTTCACTCCTTGTCTGTCTTTAAAGAATTTTGAATACATTACTTTAGACCCAGTGGCATCAGCAGGAAGGGAAGAGGAGGGTAATGCTAAATATCCATTAGCCTTAAAATTAGACGGATTTTTGTCTGACATGCTGTAGATTCTAAATACATTGTGAGAAGCTGATGCGTGCAGTGAAATCAGAGTAAGAAATTTTAGTATGGAAGGGGAGCCTTTTCAACTCTTAGATTGTAAGCTCTTGTGCTGGGTTCTTTCCTACTCCTGTGTCATTGTTTTTATTAGGTCTATCATTAGCAACCCCTATTTAATGTACAGCGCTGCATAATATGTCGGTGCTTTAACTTAAGTAAAGTTTATTCATAATAATTATAACAAGACTAACGTTAAGGCTGGAGTTTAGCTGTAGGGATGAATTATGATGATTTAGAGATGTACTAGGGTTACGGTAGTATGTGGTCTTTCAAGAATGTGTTGCACAGGACCTTTCGTAATATTGTCCAGATGAAAGATTTACTCTGTAATGCTTTATTTCAAGTCAAGAGACTAATGCTTTCCAAGCATTCACTACTTATACATTCAATACCCCGTATCTTCTGTGCATTCAGTGCCTAACAATATTTAAAGTTTATTGCTTACTTTGAAGCTGGCTACTAGTGTCTGCTCTCTATCAAACCGGAATGACATGCTACATAATAAGTGATATTCTCTAAAATGTGACTAAGACCATGATGGCAGGATATTATTTAAATGAAAGTTGTAGATACAATGATATAAGCATTTTCAAGAGTACGTTGAGATTTTACATACCTTAGGTTCCCAATTTAAAATGATAGTTTAAATTATAATTATACAGACATTGGTTTGGTGAGGTAGATGCATTGGTTAGCTATGTGTTACAAACACAAATCCTGAATAAATGTATTTTTTATCAGTCACCACATCTATCAACTTGCAATCTGCAACATATTACATGAGGCTATAAATTCTTATTACTATTGCACAGAAATACCATCTAGATGTACCACGCACACCACGAAAGAACATATTCCTGTACTTGGTAGAATGTCCTCTAATTTGTTTGCTGATGTTTATTATCATAAGAAAGTTGAAAGCAGCTGAAATTGCTAGAAAATGCTATGTATACAGGGAGCATACAGGTCTATTAAAACTTTACCATCTTTTATAGAATTTGACATTAGGTAACACTCGTCACCTGATCCCTTGATCCCATAGGCCTCGGGGGAGCTACCTGTACTGGCAGTATATATACCCCCCTTCTTGCAGGGAATCCTGTGGGGTCAAACTAATTCAATTATATTTTGTCCAAAACCCTATTCAAGATCATAATCAAGTATTATATATTCACACCAGTGTTGGAAGATGTTTTGCCATATGGAGAATTCCTTTTAATATTTTAAAATAAAATTTTTTCATGCAATTTATATTTCTAGTTTTTCTAGTTGTGCGATATTATAAGAAAAGGAAAAGCCAATTTAAAAGCTAAATACATTTGACACATTACATTTTACATTGCAAATGAGATGCACTGTAAGCCCATTTCAAAGCAAGCTTCTGGCGTCATTCCTTGCATGATTACACTGATTCATAATTTGATAAATCATGTAAAGACTGATACAAAATAGAAAACGTAACCCTTTGGTCGCTGTAGGCCTCCTTTTCAAACAATACAGACGTGTCTACAGGACCTCAGGCATATCATGGGATTCTTATCTGATTGTCTTTGTAACCAACCATTCTCATAAACTTTCCAGCACATTATTTCAGTTTGTTGTCCTATGGTCCCTTAATTTATTTTATATACATAAAGCACAATGTTCCATTATGACTATCGGTTTGCAGCTTGCATTGCTTAATCCTGCAATAAATAGAAAATGATGTGCTGATATTAGGACTGATGTATTGTTAAGCTCTTAAAAAAGCTAAAAAAAAATTACTGTCCTATGTAATACATAAATCATTCACATATATTTTTAATGGAAATAATGAAAATCAAAAGATACAATTGTCTATTGGGAAATGGAAAAATACATTAAATTGGTAAAAACCTACTATATTATTTGTACTAATTAACATGATTGATTTGAGAATTTGCCTTTTTCAGTTTTGGCATGAGTTAGGCTTTAGCAGTTTTGAATGACACCAATCCTAGGATATGTATCCAAATGTTTCTTCATTTAAAGAACCTACCTCATATTGTAATTGACTTTCATTAATTCCACCCAAGGAGGGCCATCTGTTCCTAATCTGCAATAACAGATCCTCAGAACCCAGTAATAGTCCTTGTATTGTAAGTAAACATAAACAGATCATTTGATCATTTGTTCATGTAAAAGAGTTGCATGGACAAATGTAATATTAAGTAATTATACATAAATAGAAGATTGGATATTTGATGTTTTATCTCATTTGTGCATTCAGTTCTTGGTTGCAAATCACTTTTGGGGTATAACAGATACTTGATAATATAGTATTTAATCTACAAGTATTTTCTACAGATACAGAGATTACAACGTAATATTGTTAATTACATTTCTATATTTCTCTCTAGTATGTTATGATGATCTGGTGATTTGGCAGTAGAGTGGATGACATAAATGATGTCTGCATGATGTTTGATGTTTGTATCTCTCCCTCATAGATCCTAATAGATTGGAAGCTCATCCACAGTATATTCTCTCCTATAGCATAATTTAATGTATGCTCCCCTACCTTCGTTCCTTATGTCCTATATTATCCTATATATATTGTAAGACATTTTGCCTTTTGTATTCTCCCTTTATTGTACCCTATCGGACTGTAAACTCTGCACCCTAAAGGATGGTCTGTCCTTTTTCCTTATATACTAATCAATGTAAGTTGCTTTATTTTCTTTTGTGTTCTTTTATATACTTATATGTACTGAAACCTCCCACACTTTCTGCATCTTCTTTTATACCCTAATGGATGATTCTTCCACCATTTTCTCCTCCCTTATATCCTTATAGACCAGCTTTTCTCGACCTAGGGGCACCCATGAAATAACTTAATAAATATATTTATCATATATATTTCCTTTAAATTTATGTTTATATAGGTTAAGAAGCCTTTGATAAAGTGCTGGTTGACAGGGGACCAAGTGCACTTATATCCATCACAGGTATATCTACTTGAGTATTTCTTAGGCCTTTAATAGCAGAGTGTGAGTTATGTCCACATCAACCAATCCATTTGCTATTTTGGAGTGTAGGTATAAACCCAAAAATTAAGGTTAAGACAGATCTTTCTTGTCACACTCCTGCTAAATCAGGGGTCAGCAAACTCCGGCCTTTAGGCCAGATACGGCGTAGCCAGTAGTTCGTTCCACCTAACGCCCCCTAGCCAGGGGGCGTTAGGAACTACTGGAGCCGGAGCTCCCCCTGAACTACCGGTGCCTCCCCCTTGTAGCTGCTCTTCAATTTACCGCGACCGGTGTTGATACTTCCACCTGAGTGGTAAATAGGGAAAGCTCCCTGAAGGAAAATCCCTCTCCTCCGCAATGCATAGGACGGAGGAGAGGGATTTCACTTAAAGGACGTTCCCTGGAGGTGGGCGAAGCCAATAGGGCAAGTCCGGCCTAGTGTGCTCCCGCCCACCCCATAAATGGCCTAGTGGCCATAAAACTTTGCCGACCCCTGTGCTAAATGAAGCCTATTTTTTTCTTTCTTACTCATGCAAATGTAAATTGGTCTATTTGACAGGTATGGTATTATTTTTTAAATGTACATTTGTTATATGCTATTGTCTAATCTATACAATGCCTAATCTTTAGTTTGCCCATTTTATTGAAATAAATAGGCACATGATGCATAGAGTGGAGAAACTGTTATAACCATTTTATTGAGAATCCATACCTAAATAAAATGTATTGAAAGGTGCTACCAGGGTGTTTGCTGACATCTAGTGGATTCAAGTTGCACTACATTTATCTGCACTTTAGTTTTTGCACTGATGTTTCAATAAGCTTTGCAGCCTATTTTCCCAAGAACTAATAGAGAACTCAGGCTTAATGGAATCTTGATGTGTTTTCCAGCTATATACTCTATCAAATCAGTCAACATCACCCTACTTTATTGTTCCTCGCTGACTAATGGACTCACGGAGTATAAAGGCAGTGAAAAATCATAATTGCATTTTTTTCTGGCAAAATGGGGTTTATCCTGAGTTTAAGAACTTTAGAGAGTAGATCATGATTAACTGAAGGAACTCACAAAGTATGAATGTAAGAGGCAGCAGCAGCAGCATTTCTGCTGATCTAGAGGAGTAATGTGCAGTTTTCAGAGTGAATAGCAGATGATTCACACATCAGCAAAACTAAATCAACAAATCCTGCATAATTTGTTTTAGCAACTATGAAATTATTACATACCGAGTCTTTAAAATAACAATAATCAATTCAGCAATTTTAAAAGCGAGAACACATTTATGAGCTTCATAGCTTTGTATGGGCCATTTAAAAAATGCCATCATCATACTTTATATGCGAGGCACAATGAAAAAGAATTTTAAGTGACACAAATAATACTTCTCTGGTTACTATAGGCTGTCATGCACATACAGCAAAGGGTAAGGTATTGTAGGGCATCTTAATGGTTTTAAGCTGCAAAATATGACCCTTTTCCAAAAGTGCACTGCTGCTCCTGTAAAACAGATGGCATTCCCTACACATGAATGGAATTAGTTAATATTCCCCAGTTTTACCATTAAGCTACCATTATGATGTTGGGACTGGATCATATAACCTAAAGAATCTCACTGTTGCCCTATTTGTAGTGGTTGTCACTAAAGCTTTAGTGAGATTAATTTAGTATCTGTACAGCTATCCCCTAATTTTTTGAGTGATCCACTATGCCAGGTCATTATATGTCACACCCCTTTTGTTTTTCAAAGGCCCAACGGGGTGACTCCTGCTAGGCCTCCCCTCTCCCCTCCCAAAGATCAGAACAGTATGGTCTGTACAGTGCTCCTCCATTGTACTGTTGCTGGAAACAATCATAAAGAATTGTGTCCACTTGCAATTACCGCGCCTCTGAGAAGCTTTGGAGCTTAATCAATGATCTGATCTTGGCAAGATCTGTAACTCTGGGCAAGTGTTCATCCCAAAAAAATTATTTGCAATTACCCCAAGGAAAATAATTTTGTGCAATTTTAGTCTCTCAACTATGTACAAGTGAAATACACACAATTAAAATAGAATGAAAAATAATATTTACTTTTTTGGCAACAGATGACAGCTTACAGAAATAGCAGCCCCCTTCATCCATCTTAGCAGGGGCTGAAATAAAGCAATCGTGCACTGTAAGCCACTAAGTTTGGATAATCATGATGGCATTTCCCCTGTCAAACAGCCCCACTGGAAAGACTGTGAATTTCCCACTCATGCTACACATTTCTTTTAAAAAAAATATTCGTAGTATTCTAAATTTGAAAGATGCTATAGATGTATTTTACTTAGCTGATAAAATCTTTTTCTTTTTTTATTGCAAATCATGATAAATAACTTGAAAATTCGAAATAACCCAATAATATATCAATATACTGGCTATCAAGCCATGCTTCTAAGAATTGCTTCATATGTGTGTAACAGATTCATACAACCAGCCACATGACATGGACCTGTCGCCATAGCCTGCATGAGCAAAGCAATAGTTCTTTCTACAGTTGTCAAGACATGTAGTGTCACCCTCATTGTCATATATCTTGAATTTCAATTTTTTGGTTTAACAGACCTTTGCACCCTAATACTATTGTCCTTCTTAACAACCCCACTTAGATCTCATATTTAGATTCTGCCTTTACATTTTTATTTTGGTATTGTCACATACTATTGTTATGGAAAACGTGGGTTTACCAGGCAGTTGTTTTTTGCACTTTATTTGCAGCACTGCATATATATATATATATATATATATGGGAAGAACTATGGGTTGTAGAACAGCATAGATATGAGAGAGAAGCACTGTGGATAGTAGGACTGTATAAACATGAGAGAGAAGCACAATGGATAGTAGAACAGAATAGATGTGAGAGAGAACTATAAATATTAGGTCTGCATGCATAGACATGGGAAACTGATGATATAAAGACTGTGTAGATATGGGAGAGACGCACTATGGGGGGCACATATGGCCCCCCACTAGACACACTATGGGGGGCACATATGTGGGAGAGAAGCACTATGGGTAGTATAAAGGCACAGATATGGAAGAGAAGCATTGTAAATAGAAGAAGATATTAGAAGAGAAGTACTATGAATATTAGGAGTACAAAAATAGTTGTCATTTAGTAGTGTAATAAGTATTTAGCTTCTAGGGAATCTCTTACAAGCGGTTACAAACTGCCATTGCTGGCCATTTACTTACTTTAAATTATCGCTTATTTAATGAGTTGAAAAAAACAAGTAGCCTTGACTTACCAGTAAACAAATTTGACAGCCATAAATCCAGCTGTACAATCTTTACATCATATAACTATAGGCATACTAAACACACACAACATAAAACAGCTGAGCAAAATACAGAACCAATAAAGTATAATGTTATTCACACTTTCCAATGCTGCCTTGAAGCAACAGACCTAATGAAACTGTACCAAAGCAGTAAATGAGTTAATACAAATTAATTTTAGATTAAATGAACAATGGCAAAATGATGACAAATCAGCATATTGTAATTATATCCTTATTTAAATATTTAACCAGTCCCTAATGATCTCATAAAACTGCGTATGGCAGAATTACTTTTTAATGAAAATATTCATGAGATCATTACTGTCTGGCTTCTAGGCACAGGCAACCAAACCTTCGAGATATATAGCACTGTATTTGCACAGCTATTGCAAAACCAAAGGTTAGTGTTTGAAATCTCAATATAAATTGTGCCCCGCAGATATTCTGCAACATATGCTAAGCAAATGTCAATTCTCCATGCAGATTTCTTGCAGTGCCTTTGCCTACCTATTTCAGTCGTATTTAATCCTTCCTTCTCATCCCAGGAGGAGCTGCAGGTGTTTACTGAACACATTGAAATAAACCATAGTAAATGGCAATGGATCAAAAGCCTGTATGTGTGTAATGCTATTGTTCCCCAGAATCCCAAAATGGTACATTTGTTCAATCCCAAATACTTACTTTGGCTCTACAACACCAAATAGGATTTTAAATATGATGAATGTCAAATCCATTTGCCTATGATACTAAAAAATCTATCCAATGCTACAGAGTTATATAACTTGTAATACTTATAGATCATAAACAGAACCATACTAACTTAAGTGCTGTTGCTATGAAGGTATTTGTCCAATTTGCTGTCACTTTCACATAAAAGGGGACCTTCCACTTAAATGAAAGGCCTACCTACACTGGCTGTCCTCCTTCCCCAAATCACCTACTATATGTAACAAATGTACTCATAAAGGGTAAAAAGGGTAAATTACAACTATACTTACCTCTTTTGTCTGCAGTGTCTAGATGAGGTTAACATTACTGTCCCTAAGGTAGAATCTGCAATGTCAGTGACACTTTTGGAATACATTACAGTGTCTTCTTACATAATTTATTTGCTTTATGTTCCAAATGCTAGAACAATGGTGGCGCAAAACCCAATGATGTACAGCTCGGAGATATGTTAAGTAAAATCCTAATCCATTTTATTGAAAGGTTCACTTTAATGTCAATTTACTCTTAACCTTCTTCCAAAAGCACTCCTTGATTCCTCCCAATACCCATATATCTGACCAATCCTCTTCCCTGCAGAGTTGACAGGTTATCCATATTTACGTTATCCATCTTTCATGATCGACATGATGACAAAAGAGTGACAGTTCTGAGCGCCATTCTGTTCTACAGAGAGGGGAGGGGGGAAATGAGCAAGGGCCATCCCGCTATGCTCTTCTTCCTTGAGTTGTGTTGCAGTCATTCAACATAATTTATTCATGGATCTATCAGGATGGACAACATTGGGCAACCTCTGTACATGTCAGATTGTTACGCGAGATGACTCTGACCATTCATATTGGGTGAGAATCATCTGAAGTGTGTACATGGCCTAAATCATAGGTGGTCCCTGGCCCTGGTGGTGAGGTGAAGTGTATCAGAAGAGTTGTTTTAATTGTATGCAATTGAAGAATTGGACATGTCCTTCAGCCACCACCAGCAATCAGACATATTACTGAATCAGTCAGCCTCACCCCTGAAAAAATGCACAGTGGTGCATTATGACTTAGTGGTGTTGCAATGCTAATGCATTGTAACGGGGAGCATTATAGTGTAATTTTAGTGCATGTTCTCCCTCCTGACACAGTCCGCAGACCCCTGCACTGGGTATGATCTGCCTGCATTGTATAGAGAACTGTAAAGAACCATTTCTTATGTCACTGAGTCTAAAATAAGTTGTGTACCAAAAATTAAATTTTTTTATTAAAAATCTCTTTAGCCTGGAGATGATTGTGTGTGTGATGGTGGCAGGGAAGACAAAATATAAGCAGATAAAACTTTGGCTTTAAGCAATCCCTGACAGTGTAAATTAGTGATACTAAAAAAAGGTGA
>NC_092861.1:63096158-63105197 GCF_032062135.1 Pyxicephalus adspersus
TAATAACAAAATAGTAATTAATCTGCAAAGTTGCAGTAACTAAATTAAACAGGTAGACAGTAAAAAATGAAAACTGTTGAACACAAATGTTTAAAAATAAACAGAATTTTATTCTTGTAGCAGCAAGGAGATTTCAAATCAATTTGTAGCCTACGGGGGAGAAATTGCAGTGCAGGGACCAGCTAAAACGGGAAGGAGTTTATAAGCTTTGAGACTTTCCGTAGATTGACATCTGAGAATCATTTCTATTTTTTTTAGCCAAAACATTAAAAATTAACAAGTGAGGAATATAGAAAGATAGATAGATAGATAGATAGATAGATAGATAGATAGATAGATAGATAGATAGATAGATAGATAGAAAAATGTGATAATGACTTTATTGTCTAGAGTTGCTTCTAATAAGCTGAGGAGAAATGTATATCTTTATGTAAAGTTGTTTCCATATAAACTAAGGCTGTAAATGGAAAGCAACAGGCACTGCTTAAGTATTTATTTAGCCTATTTATCCTAACCTAGAATGTCAGCAGGGAGCATTCTGACTCTGGGAAATTGCTCCATTAACTATCACAGGGGGGCAATATAGATCAATACTTCACCTGGTGCAGATCAGACACAGACATGTTATCTTATCACTATGTTAACCCACCAGGCCCTGAAAACTCATTACTTCTCTCCCTGTCATGTAACCTATCATACGAATGGGAAGAAAAAGAAGTTCACTTTATTTATACCGAACCAGGAATGGGGTGCAATATCCCATTCCTGGTTCCATGGCCTCCCACAGGTCCCCCAGCCTGTGCTATTCAGCCTAATTTCAGCCTCTGACCTCCCACAATGCTTTAAATCCTCCCACAGTGCCCCCAACCCCTGCACTGTCTTCCCAGTTATCATAGTGCTTCAAACCTCCTGCAATGTCCCACAACCTCTTACAGCAACCCCAAATGCCAACAGCCCCCCAACTAAAGGCATTTCATCAACACAACATGGATTTGTATCCCTTTTGGCTACTGAGTTAATATGTTTAAATAAACATTTTTTGCCAAGAGTTTTGCTTTAAAAATGTATAAAAAGCCTGATTAAATGCAAACCCCAAATCAATATAATTTTCCTTTAAAGACTGTACTTGAAAGAAAGTCCTTTACTTGTTTTTTTGTTATACAGCGCTGTAGCCATAGTTTGCTCAGGCAGAGTATTGTTTGGGTTTGTCATGGATTTCTACCATATTAGGCTGCTATACAAATATATTATTCTTATTTTACATTTTTTTCTCTGCAATACAGTATTGGGTATATAAAAAAGTCCTACCTTGACACTACTGCTGTTTTTCTAAGCCCAGGTTCACACTTGCCACTTGTTTAAATAATTTTAAGCACTACTCACTGCCATCCTAATTAATTCCCAATGGGGGCTGCCGCAGGGAGATGCTACATGTATGCGGCAGCAGTTTTGGACACAAAGTGGTAAATGCACTGCAACCCTTCAGCCAGTGTAATTAAGACCCAAATTTAACTATTCTTAGGCTAAAACACCTCCCCAATGTATAGCAGCAAAATTCACACACATGCTTTCACACCCCTGGGCAACCGGGGGTGTGGTGGCTCAGGGGGTAGCACTCTGGCCTTTGCAGCGTTAGGACCTAGGTTTGAATACCAGCCAGGACACTATCTGCATGGAGTTTGCAGGTTCTCCCCATGTCTGCGTGGGTTTCCTCTAGGTACTCCGGTTTCCTCCCACATCCCAAAAACATGCAGTTAGATTCATTGGCTTTCCCTTTAATTGACCTTAGACTACATAAATCACGTATGACTATAGTAGTCACATTAGATTGTGAGCTCCTTTGAGGGACAGTTAGTGACATGACTATGGACTTTGTACAGCACTCATATCTCATTCCTCAAGGCTTCCTCAGGGACAAAAACGTAGTAAAAAATGTACTAGTAGCATCCAAGATCTTGGTCATATTGTGATTATAAGGAAGTTTTTGGTGATTATGTCTCAAGCAAAATGCCCCAAAAGCTTCATCATGCTGGATTCATAAATCAGTGGTCAGCAGGGGATTGTGACAAATCAAAATGTACAATATGTTAGATAAAATCAGATTAGATAAAATAGGATTATTATAATTATTATTAATAGACAGGAGGAAGGAGAATAGCGGCGATCCCTTCCACTTTTTTCGCTTTTTCCTCCCTTTTACTCCAGAGAGAATTCATTTTCAGTATCCGTGTGAAATTAGCCCAATATTCTATCCTATTACTGTAATAGGGCTGTACAATTTTACTAGGGCATGTTCTCTATAATAGGACAGTCTTTTTCTCACACACAGAAAACTCTGTATAGGTTCATGTGTCTCTTACACCAAAATATGACAAATGAGCATGTATACCCCATCTCCTATTATTATGAAGTGCCTCCTATGTCTCCTATATTAGCACCTGCTTGACAATTGGACTACAGATGAAATTGAAAAACCCTATTACTGGATAAATAAACCCAAGAACTAAGGTTAAAGACATTTTCATCAACACAGAATATACTATTTGACTTGCTAGAACAGGTAGGTCCAGAGCAAGAAAAGGGGGATAATAGGTAAAGGGGCTACATGACAGGGTAGGAAGAGGAGACAGGGAGAGAAAGGGATAAAATATTCAGTAGAGGAGGAGGTCACAGAGAGGTCAATGATAGGATTGAAGGAGATGGGGCTTAGGGGTCGAGCAGGAAAAGGGAGGAGAAGGTATAAAGGGAAGGGTTTAGAAGGTTCTGGACCTTTTTTTTGGGAAAACAGTGAAAAGTTCCCCCCGCCCTTGGGGTGGAGGGAATGGTGACTTCTGGGATACCCTGATCATTCATTGTCCTTATTCCTTCCTTTGCCTCACTCTATAGATATAGTGGTGGACTTGGTGTCACAAAAAAGTTTTATGTGCAATTTCAGTTAAATTATATTTTACAAAATCTATTTTCTTACATTTGTGTTGTCACACAACACTCAATGTGATCTCTATGGAAGTGAGGGAAAAAACTAGGTGATGTCAGAGGTAAAGGGTTTGGCTAAGTGCTCCACTGACTGCATAGCAACCAACTACATAGTGAAATTTAGTTGCTGAATTAGGGCCTATGTCAATGAGTTTTGGCCTTGTGTTGATGGCATCTGATAGGTGTATTTGACCTGCAGTTGACTTTAAGTAAAGGTGGGTTCCAACATAAAGCAAAATTTGCTTTTATCAAACAAAAGCAGTTGACACAGGCTCAAAAAGGACTTAATCGCCTTGGAGAGGCCTAAGGTATTATAAGAGGCAATTGTTTTATCTGCCAATTGACTTATGATTCTGAGCAGTCCCTCTTGTGACCCACAACCCATGCCAAACAACTCAGCCAAAACATTGACTTCCATTGCAGCATCGGTAAAGCCGGTCAGGAACAATAGGTAAAAACAAACTACCATCTTGCTGACTAGGCAGAGACAGAGCAACAGCATATTAATGAGATTATCTCATTGTCTGCATATTTGTGTTACAACCTTGCCTGACTGCTGCCCCTTGTCCTTCATAGCCTTTGCTGGTGAACAAGAGGCTGCTATTACGGGATATTTAGGACTTGCATTAGTATTATTATTATTTATAATATTAAACTGGATATAAACTTTATAAAGCTCCAACATAATATGCAGCACTGTACATTAAATAGAATTGCATTCAAAGTTATTTTTAATGACTCTTTAATACTTTGCGATAATATAGGTAATTGTTGTTTTCTTTATACTTGTCTAGTGTTAAGCATTAACTGCACACACCTTGCAACTGTCAAATGTGAAATGACTAATAATGATAAGAAGAAAACCAAAAAAAAAACAAATGTAAATGTAATTTTCACTTGTTGAATATATTCTTCCTTTGGACTGCAGCTGGCATTGGCATCTTTTATCATGTTACCCTTGATAATTTTACATTTTCTAAATATGCCATTAAAGCACTATTTAGTTATTGACAGATTTTCTTTAAACACTAATATAACATAAATTAGGTTAGCATGTCCTTTATTTGGAATATGCTGAATAAAACTATATATCACCAATAGAGCCCTCTGTATATCCCCAGATTGTATATACTATCGCTCACCTGTGTCATGTAATGTTTGGTTTTGCATTTGCTTTGCTCTGACACCATTTGCTACATGGATACTTAGAAACACACAATAGTTCCCAAGGTTTTAGCAATATGCATGACATAATCTTTACAAATAAAGGCTTTGCCTGTATGGGGGTAGGATGAACAGGTACCATGGTTATGATAAATACAAATATAAATGTATAAATTATTGCTTTTCTGCAGCATGGAAATGTTAGGTCCACAGGATTCCTGTGATCAAATATTGTTTTCAAACTGAAAGTGACAGACCTTCACCGATAATAAAGACATCAAAGTAATTTTTTTATTCTAATGTCATTTGTTTATGAGGTCCACTACATAAATATAATGAGCTAATCAATGCAGTACAAGCAAGTACTGGTTGTATTACACATAAATATTCTGTCTGAAAATATGTGCGTACATGTACTGGCAGTGCAATAAAAAAGGTAGCAATAGAAACTCCAGTTCAACCATGGTAAAAAAAAATATAAACAATAGTGAATGTGCATATGGTAAGCTCTATTTTCATTATTCCCAAGAATATTGAAAGTCTGTCTAGGCTATGCAGAAAGCTGACACACATTTTTTTTTCACAATTTGATGGGGCCTATTCTTGAATCAGTGAATCTGACATTCAAAACACTGTGTATTATAATTAAAATTGGTTTGTGTTAGATAGATGTGCCATTTCCATCACAATTAAATTCTATTCTAAAAACTAACACTTTCTCCTTTTCTTATGCTTGCTGCTGCTGAAATATCAGCAAATTTCCACTAGCCTAGACCCTATCCATCAGCCTAGACCTTATCCATCCCCTCAAGCCCAGACCTCATCAATCCTCTCTAGCCTAGACCTTATCCATTTCCTCACGCCTGGACCTCATCCATCCCCTCAAGCCTAGAACTTATCAATCCCCTCAACACTCTCCCATCCTAGTGTTCTCCAACCTCCTACAACTCATAGTACTCATATACAAAATAATCCAAGGAACCCTAGCTGAAAGTGATTGCTCTAACCAGTAAAATGTCCGCAACCACATCATCCATATTATATGTAAGGCATATGCTTTGACCTCATATACATCTTGCTAATTCCAGTTGCAAAGTCATCATAATTTGGCCCTTTACAAAGTGACTTTGATTCTTACACGTGCCATTTTTTTTCAACTTCCAACTCATCCATACCCCCCTAGAGTTCTGAGTTCCACTGAACTCTTAGGACATCCCATTAGTGCAATTTCAGCTTACCTCTTCTGATACTGGTTTCTCTACACCCTGTTGTCTTTCTCATATCCACAATACCTTTGTCACTTATATCAGCAGCACATTCCCAATCCATCTCACTAACACTGCTCATCTTTTCACCAACACTTTTTTCCTTTACTGTAACCTCTCATCCTCTGCCAGCCACATACTTTTTCTCTGTCTTTTCCTTTGCTGTACTTTCTGGTACAGTTTTGCCACCAGTTTTTCAAAATAACACAAAGACAAACAAATTACATGAAAAAAGACAATAGAATTGGAGAAAAACCATACAACAAAACAGAAATACGGAATATACCATATGAAAGCAGACAAATACAAGACCATGTGGAAGCCTACTGTTAATAAACATGAATGAAACATTATAAAATTACACCCCCACCCCCAACAAAACCTATATCCAAAAGCCGATGACTACCAAAAGAAATGGGGGTAGATTAAACACAACCAACATAGTCAAACAAGGTATCCTTAAAGAGTGGTGGGGGGTGATACTGACAATAGAAAAATTAAAAAAAATGAGAGGGATGGAGATAGACTAGGGTGAAAACGGTATGAAAAAAATGCATCTGTAAAGGTCTAGTTCTGTTTTCCAGCAGTGCCTTGGCAGTGTGTATCCTGCACTGACACTTTTCAAATGTACGGAACCATATGGTAATTTAATCTCTTTCATTACAATCTCATCCTGCCTCCCTTAACCCCCCTCCCTAACTAATCTCCCCAACCCACACCTATGATTGCTTGACACACTATAAGTTTAGGGTTAGTCTGCAGACTGTGCACAAAGTATACCTGTGCTGTCAAAAGGGCCACATTTATATCTGTATCCTATCAATCCAATATGCAGGGGCTCCGGGTTTTGTTGTTGTTTTTTCCTCCCCATCGTTTCTGCTTTTGGTCTGATGCATGGAACTTTAAAAGAAAGGAAAAATTTAACTGCCAAATGTTTATATTACACCAAACTTTTTTTCCATCTTCTAAATTATTTAAAAAGAAAAAGTAGGAACAATAGCACTTATGTTTACCCAATACTTTTTTTTTTTTTGCATAATTACTGTTAATTTTTCACATAACTAGGGGTGTGGTAGGAATTATGCTCTTTGACTACGCTTTGTGCTAAAACATGTCCAATTCTCATCTCACAATATCGGAGGTATTCACATGCCCTCACTGAGCTCCCTATTCCAGTCACACCAGACTATAACTAAATTGCTGGGTGGAGATCGGAAGTTCCAGTTATTTCAGTGCCAACTGCTAGAATTCAGAAAGTATTCCAGCACCTGGCACCCTGCTACCATCTTTGGCCATAGTTTGCCTTGCAGGCTGCAGACTGACGTTAGTCCCTGGGCCTACTGGCTTGTTGGACAGCCTGGGTGAATAGTAATGGTAGCTGTGTACTTTTTTAACCCCATCCCTTTATCCTATGCCCAATAATCAGCAAAATGTGGCCGAGCTTATTTTCAGAACACCCCCAAGTCTTCTCTACCCCAGGGTGTCCCCTTTTTTTAAAAAAAACCAACGAATGCATATAGAATGGAGGAATGCATATACCAAATTAGGACCTAAGTTCATTGCTGCTTGATATAACCACCATTGTAACAAACCATCCATGTCAGTGGTGTTAATGGTTTGGCTGATCAGTTCTAATTCTCACATGGTTATTATGAAGACATTCCCTTCTTGTAGTAGCAGCTATTACCACTAGATGGCGGCAGCAGACCTCGCAGAGCACAGCCGCATGATGTAATGGGAGGAAGTGTAGAATTTGTCTTTTCTATGTAATGCCATAGTTGAAAGGTTGGATCTTGGAGGCGGGGACCAGAGAGGTAGGCTTGCACTTTGCTTGTAGTTTTTAATGTCTAAATACAGTTTATTAATGAACACTTAATGATAATAGAAAGGAGTCAGATTGAGTTACAGCAGAGTTTTGCCTTGTTAGCTTAGTTTTATGTATGATTGTTATTTCTAGCTATGAATTCAGCAGAATAACTTCTCCTAAACTGAGATCTGCTTGTCAGTGCTTGTCACTTGGGCAAATAGAAGCAGGAGTCATCAGATTCATTGTAATTATCTACAGACCTGCTGCCAGTCTGTACAGAGCACTCTCTAACTGTATGCATTGATGTGTTATTGTATTAAATAAGAACATCCAAGGATCTGCAGGCTGTATTCTTCTATAAATGGCAGATACTGAAATAAGGAAGTATGGAAAGACATTCAAATGAACACAGTGCTTGTAATTTGTGGTGCTGGTAGTGGCACCCCTTGGGCCCCTTACACCTCAGTAGGCACAGTGATAAAAAGTTTTTTAACTGCTCAGACTACAGGAAACTGAATGATCTAATTATAATACACTTAGGTAAAGCAATTGTGAGTCCACCTAATCAGGGAACAAAAACTGCTTTGTCTGTCCCTAAAGACCCGGGTTGCAAACTACATTCATTTATTTGACAAGTCAAAGTGCTCCAGAGTTTGTAAATGTGTCTGTAAAACACCCCTTCTCCCTTCTGCCATTGCTGGGTAGTCATACTGCTGCAGTTTGTATAAACAGGAGACAAAATCTACTTTCTGGGGTAGTGCACAGCAGGCATCCCATCTTTTCATCTATAAAAAAACAGATTACAATGGCAGATGCCATGTCTGTCTTCAGAGATCCTCCTAAAGTTAAACAGGCTAGGCTTTGTACATATGTCAGATGATTCTCGATACGAATGGTCTTGCTTGTCTCGGCAAGAATCTGACGTGTTAATGGATCTATCAGGATGGATTCATGAATGACTGATCAGGAATGACCACTACACAAGTCAAGGGATAAAAGTGCAGCAGGGTGCCTCTCGCTCGTTTTCCTATCTCCCCTAACTTGTTCGTTTGTCTGTCACGTCTCTGGAAATGATCATGAAAGGTTTTTTTCCAACTATGAGAATTGCATAGGTGTACTCAGCCTTAGCTACCTCTTTATCTAGGACCATATAGCTCTCAGCTCATACATTCAGTAATATGGCCCCCATTCAGCTCCTGATTTCTGACACATATGCAAATAGCGACTATGTCAGAGTCAGTTATTGCATATCCATTGACACGCCTTGTCCCCTTCCTTCTCGATATGATATCACTCGGTCTTGCTGATTGTAGGCCCCATTCATAAGAAGAGAAATTATAGTACAATGAATATAGGTATTCTATAACATTCAATAGGAAACCAGTGAATAATGGCTGTCCCAATGGTCAATATTGTGTTTTTGTTTTTTGTTTTGTCATTGTAGCAAACTTTAAAAGTAAAAATGTTAACAAGGACCTGGGGAAAATATACTCAAGGATTTATTGATGTGTATTAAATGAAAATAAATAATCATTAAAAAGTAATAAATAAAATGCAGTTAGACTATGTTCACACTGGTCATGAGTTTGCAGTGCATTGACAACTTAGTACTTGGTAATTCTCTCAGCATCAAATAAAAGGGGCAGCATCAGGGATGGGACTGTACAAACATAAAGAATAAAGTATAGGCATTGGAATTTACATAAATATGCTATCCTTTTGTAGATGCCTGAACAAACACTTACCTTCTGGGAAGAATGAAAAGTAAGGATATAACCACAGGGACTGTTTAATTGGCAATACATAACTAGTAGTAGTAGTAGTAGT